>NW_022900931.1:24930817-24959090 GCF_012274545.1 Fukomys damarensis | reverse complement strand
AAGGGGGAAAAAATGAGAATCAAGACTTGCCATGTAAAGGTACATGATCCCAACAATGAATGTAACTGTACTGTATCCCTAAATGTACCAATAAACTCAATTAAAAAAAAAAAAAAGAAAAGAAGTACAGGCAGATCATATCACGTGTCACAGACGTGTTTCTTTATTCAGTGATAGACTTATAATTCACATTTACACTCATATATTAACATTCTTTTTTTATTTTTATTTCAGTATCCGATGATCACCCTCATGGTAAGATAACTGCTGGTTGAAGAATTTTTTTCTGTTTTTAAGCATGACCTTAAACCTCAAAATCTGAAGACAGCTTACAGAGAAAGAGTATCTACTTAACTTGTCGCAGAGTTATGTATTTATGTGGCCAATCCCCAAGAGAATAAAAATAATTTTTTTTCTGGGCCAGGGATTTAGCTCAGTGGTGCCCCCACCTGCCTCGCAAGTGCAAGGTCCTGAGTTTGATCCCCAGTACCAAAATAATAATAACAATAATAATTGATAATATTTTTCTCCTTTGATTTATATTAGCATCCACCAATTAAAACTGACAACAGGAACGAATAATTTCATTTCACTTAAAATTGACTTACTGAATGTCCATAAGTGTGTACTTATTATTTTATGCCCTGGGGATAAAATAGTAAGTACACAGTGGGGATAGACTATGGCCCACCCTTAAGAAATGAAGGATTGGCTTATGTTATTGTCGGAAAACACATTTCTAAATATACTGAACCTTGTACTGTAAGCCCAGTATCGGTTCCCCAAGAAGCAGACTATACACTTGTGCTGTGACTCACTAGGTTAGATCCTCAGCTACTTGCTGAATTTTCAGTGATGAACAACAACAACAAAAATCAACAAGATAACTTTCATTCACTCTCAGGACCCGCACGGCAATCACATCCAGCGGTGGGTGAATGAGAAGTCTGAGACTGGCATCGTGCAGCGCTCATTCCAGTTAATCCCAGAGCCCATCCTGGGCTGGTACACAATAACCGTGGAGACGGCGTCTAAGAGGAAGGCATTCCACTCCTTCTCAGTGGAAGAATATGGTAAATCCAGCTTTGGAAATGCCACCTGCTCATAAGAGAAACTTTAGAAAGTCCCCATGTTTTAAGGACAAGTTTACTAAATAGCCCATTGGTAAATATATGTCTTTTCCTTGCCTCTTTCTTTCCCCTCTGCTATTACTTTGGGATTCTTCACTTATTCTTATGTTCATACTCCAGTTAGTGGTTCACAGTTGTCACACAGTTCCCTGTTAACCGAAGACACCTATTTTATCTTCCCCGGTGGTGTCTGGAATTGAGTTTATGTGACAGTTTGTGATGTGTTCACACTCGGTTTATGTCACGTGTATGCTTCAAAGCGCTCTTTGTAAAAGGAACGGAGCGTTAGCTGTGTGAGGAGGTGTTCCGCTGATATTAGCCCATAAAGTCCCCATTTAAGTCTGGTGCCATCATTATTCCTGTTTTACAGCGAAGAGCCTGAGGCACACACTCCATGAGCAGAAGTTATGACTTTGAAATTCAAATCTCTATTTTTCTATCCAATCCCCAATCCAGCTTCTATACACCTCAGTGTCCTAATTTTTAATAGCACAAACTAACAAATGTGCATGATTTGTAAGAAGAAAATATTTGCTTTGTATGAGTGTATTTAGGTTAATAAGATACCATTTTTCTTTTTATTGACAGTGCTACCCAAATTTCAACTGACTTTGGATGCACCAGACACTGTCTTAGTTGTGGACTCCGAATTCAAAGTTAATGCCTGCGCCTCGTAAGTTAAAATTATAAACAACAGAATGGTGTATCCAGCCTGTACACGCCTGTAATTCCAGCACTTGGAAGGCTGAGGCAGGAGGATTGCACTGTGTTTGAGGCCAGTCTGGACTATATAGTGAGTTCAAGGCCAGCCTGAACTACAGAGCAAGACCCTGTTCCAAAAACATATACATGTATGTATATTCATAAATCAATATTACAAGAGGAATAAAGACAGGTAAAAAAGAAGCAAGATGGAATTGTATAGAAGGAAAGAGGAAAGGAAATTATGAACTTACATTGCTGATTTTACGGCTTCTTACCATTCATCAGTAATCATTTGAATATATGTTATAACATATGGTTTTAGGTGATAGTTTGACTACTGGTTACTGCCTTACATCATAAGAGAACACTTTTATACCATCTAATGCAGAAGCCACTGACTGCCCACAGGTGGCAACTTATAGTTCAACTAATTAAAATATAATAAATTTAAAAGTTCAGCCCCTCATCTTCCCTAGCCATAATGCATGCAATTAGTGGCCCCTGAATCTCGGAACGTAAACACAGAGCATTCCCATTGGATGGTATCGCGTGTTTATTCTGAGTTCTTGATGCATTCTTTGTATAACACATAACTAAAGAAGAAAGCCGTAGCTCCAACTGGATCATACGGAACTGGTTTAAGAGCTGGAACTGGATCCTGGTAGCTCCAGTGTGTTGAGTGGACATCAAGGGCTGACAAGATTTCAGGGCAGGCACAAGTGCTCCACTGATGAACAGGCAGCAGCCAATGGCTCCAGCTGCCTTCTCCTTCCTCTTGGCCAAGCTGAACAGCACAAGCAGGGCTCATGTAACTGGCCAAGAGATTAGAGTGCAGACATAAAGCTTCATCTCCTTTTACCTAATGTGACAATTAATTCTTTCCCCAGATGCAGGTCAAATCTCAAGCACATTTTCCTTCTCATTTGGGATGATTAAAGTTTTTAAAGTGCCCTGGTAATTTCTAATTACACAGAGAGTTTCAGGCTGTGTTTGCTTTAGGCTGTAAGTTTCTAATGACATAGAAGAGTAGAAGGAACACAGCTAACTTCATGAAGGCCCTGTCAGTTTTCACCTCCAGGGTCTGAGTAGCCTCACCCTACCTGGGTTGCAGAGGCAGGAAATTGCCAGTTGAGGTAGAAATATCTTTGAGAACTGTAATCCCCAGAGCCCACATATCTGTATACTACCCTACTAGTTTGGGTTGTGGATCAAATCCTGATACTTTTGCTGAGGTTGTATTGAAAGAAACCATTAAAGGCACTTGGGGACAAGCCAACTGGAAGCCATAAAACATAGACATAAATCAGTGAATTTTTGAAGATTCTAACAATTTATAATCAAAGTAGTAAGCAGTTCGTACAAGAGAAAACAGGTGAAGATCATCCAGGACACAAATTTAAAATAAATGAAATGTGTATATTTTTATATGAGTCAGTGGGGCATCTTTAAAAATAATCAAAAACTGGGCTGGGGATTTAGCCCAGTGGCACTGCTCCTGCCTCACAAGCATAAGGTCCTGAGTTTGATCCCCGGTACAAATCATCATCATCATCATCATCATCATCATCATCATCATCATCATCATCATCATCAAAGACATAAGAATTCAGCATATTGATTGCTAAAGGAAAAATAGGTAGAATGGCTGGCTAGAAAATGGATGAGGCTGAAGAGAGAATAAGTAATTTGGAAAATAAAATCAAAAAATTATCATAAAATGTAGCTGCTTTGCCTTTTCTATTATTTGGATTTTTAACAATGTGAATACATTTATGTACTTCTGTATAATTACAAATAAATATACTTTATGTTTTAAAAATAAAATAATAAAATAATATATGCTTATTATAGTATAGTTTCAAATAAAAAAGAAACTTAAAAAAGAAAAAATATTCCCCTAAAACTTGCCAATGACTGTTCGTTTCTTTTACTGTTAATATTTTTGTTTATATTGTTTTACACATGATCTTAGCCAAAAAGCCAAAAAATGCTTATATATTGTATTTTAATGACAGATTTATGCATTCTGCATGTTGTTTATTTCAACCTTTTAAAAAAAATCTATCTTGGCTTAGAGCCTTCAACTCAGGTTAGTCAGGATTATTGTTTAAATTTCCTCCAGAAAATAAGGCTATTTAAATGTTGAATGGTTTTAGATACAAAGATCTCAAAAACAGCTTATGCGGACTAGTGGTGACAGTGAGCTCTGTAATTGTACTGTTGTATTCTGCTGCCAGGTACACCTATGGCAAACCTATGGAGGGCAACGTGTATCTCAGAGTGTGCAGAAAATCTACTTTTGCTGGTGATTGCACACATCTCAAATCAATCTGTAAAAATGTTACTGTTCAGGTAAGAGGTGTATCTGCACAATCATAAATAAGATTCTCTTAACCTCAAATCCTCAGTTTTAATTTTTTTCAAACTTATAAGGGAAAGGATTTCCTGCAAAGATTCACTTTGAAGCTTTGAGAACCAGAATCAGAAAATAGGTACAAAAACACAGGTCTAAGATACAGCAATAACTTCAGTAACATTCATGCCACTTTTCTCTTTTTTTGGGAAGGGGTACTGGGAACCAAACTCGAGCCCTTGTACTTGAGAGGCAGGCAGCAGAACCACGGAGCTAAATCCCTGGCCCTATTCATGCCACTTTTAATCAAGCTAATATTTAGGTTATTTAGATGGCTGGCTGCCATCCCTACCTCGTGAACAGTGTGATTCCATTTTCACACACACAGTCACAGGGATACACTTCTACCTTCTCCAAAGAAGATTTGATGTTGCGGGAGGCAGTCAAACACAGCACCTCCAGCATGGGCTAAACAAATGCTCTACCACCAGGCCATATTCTCTAGTCCCCCTACAGGAGGCTTTGGGTAAAAATATGAGTCTTCCAGTTCTTAAATTTTAAAATTACGTTTGGACAGTAAGCAAAAATAACAGCAACTATTTAATAATAGTAATCATTTCTGGTACTTAGGAAATGGTTAGCAAGTATTAGGTGTTATGCTAAGCATATTGGATACCTGAAAAATAAATATGGTGAAAACCAGCAAACATGCAAATATCATGTGGGAATGAATGTGACTGGAGATCGGAGCGCTCATGCTGTGGATCCACGGAGTAATGGCTCAATGAAGACTCTGTTTTAAATCAGTATTGTAAGAGTTAATACTTATCAAAAATTCAAACTTTTGGAGTAAATATGTGAATTGAAAGTTTGAATTACAGAAGTATAACGGATGATTTTATAAAATTCATATTTAGGTAAAGCAGTCCCCTTAAAATTGCTTCTGAAAGGTTACACATTTTCTCTAAAACTATTACTTCCTATGGTGATTTTTATTTTTTTCCTTATTGAGTTTATTGGTACATTTTAGGTATACAGTACAGTTACATTCATCATTGGAATCTCGTACCTTTACATGACAGGTCTTGGTTCTCATTTTTTCCCTTTATCCCTGCCCTGCCTTCACCCACTTCATCCATCCCTATTTACAAGTACTTAATTTCCATTTTTTCATTTTCTCATGTATTTTTCCCCCTTTTCTCTTATTACCTTTCCCCTACCCTTCCCCTATGGTATTTTTTAAATATAACTTCTTTTTTATTGTTATTAACATTTCAGCTGGGGAAAGATGGCTGCATGTCCCAGCTTATTAGCACGGATGCTTTCGAGTTCAATCGGGAAGGGTACCTGAGTTACCTTGAAGTGCAAGCTGTCCTCACAGAGAGCGAAAAAGGTGACGCTCCCTAGGCGGGCAGACCCCGCAGACAGCCCTGTCTGCTGAAGCCACCTAGCGGTCAATCGCACAATGTTCCTTTCTCCCTAGGATATGACGTGGCCTTCTCAGGTCCAAAATCTGAGTGTTTCTTTAACTAAAACTTATTAAATGCCTGTGGTTGGGTAGATAAATATTAGATTCAAGTGAGACTAAACCAGAAGTCATAATATTAATTTATTGGTTTACAATAGGACTTTGTTTAGATAATGATATATTCCCTTTCCTTAACCATTCCACAAATAAATATAACTGAGAAATATACATAGTGATTATAAAATTCTAAGAGGTGCATAGAATGAGAACAACGGAAACAGAATATAGTTTTGAGAGAGTATTTTACCAGAAATACCTAAGGAAATACCTCATCACCAGGGATGTCTTTGTAATGACTAATTTCTTGTGAATCTCTGATCTATCGTCTCTCTTTCCCACACAGAGAAAGACAAATTCTATTTCTTGAATTGTACTTTTCTATTCCGACCATTTGCTTTTTGTCATGATAGGCTTTGTTTAACTCATGCATGTGATATTTCAGCAGAATTTCTCTTCATGAGATATTAAATGCCAATGTTTTTATCAATATTTGAAGTTTTGATAGTGCCTGTCTTGACATCCAAAGCAAATTATTTAATAAGCATTTAGAAGATAACTATTTGTCAAATTGAACAAAATAAACAATGCAAGAATACCTTACTGAATGATAACATATACATTTATAAGAGGGATATAGTAGGCAGCCATTAAAATATAAGATTATAGAAAGGTCAAAAACAATGTTTAAAACATAATATCAAATTACATATATTTATATATACAAATAACAAATTAATGTATATATTTATCTACATGCATAATCCAAACTATATTAATATAAATTACAATGTAAAAGTTTTAAAAACTTGTAAAAAATAGTTTAAATTATTAAATTTAGTTTCCTTTGGGATGTTTGATAATTTGTGTTAGTCTTTAAACTTGTAAATTTCTGGTGATATATGTATGTTACCTTTCTAAATGCATGTCTTGAGCAGAGACTTAAATGATTTTCAACAAATGATTTAAGAACCATGGAAAATTAATAATGTTGGAATGATAAATTGGATAATGTGTGGACAGCAAGAACAGCAGTTGAGAATGACCAGTTATTTGGATGTTTTCATCTTTATTTATTTTTCTTTATAAAGAGATGTCTGCAGAAGCCCAATTAATTATCCAAAATGGCTCAGGAAAAGGAAGCATTTGTACCAAAAGGGGAGTTTTTGAGGCTTATTTTTTCTGTATCTCTGTTTGGTTGTGGTTTGATGGTATTTTCCTGATAACAATTTACTGCAGGTGTTGCGCTCACAGAAAACAGCTACATATTCATAGACACATCGATGGTGAAGATGAGTTTTGAGAATATGGATCCATTCTACAGACAAGGACTCCCTTACTCAGGCCAAGTAAGAGAAGCAGTAATTCCTTCACGTATTCCTTTGTCTCTCGTTCATTCATCTACCCTCATTCATGTTTTCATTTACTTATTTATTCATCAATTCAACAGCTGTTTCCTAAGAAACGATGTTAAAAACTCTGTGCCAAGCACTGTGAAGTACTGTCCCACTGGTTTCACACCTCTGTTTTGGTTTATGCCTTTTATCAAGTTGTGGCTCTCAATAGTGGCCCATTCCACGCTAGAAATGTCCAAGACTGGGAAATAAATTATACAGTCTGCATCAGAATTAGCATTAGCATGGGACAGACACCACTTTCCCTACCCTCCTGGTGATCATCGTCTAACAGAGAAGCAGGTATTAGACAAACAATTTTACAGGAATTCCATTGTAGTTACGATAAATGCTGTGTGAGTGAGATTGATGCCCTTGGACATGGTCTAAAGCAGAGATGAACACATCCACTTCTCATACAAAATCCAGCAGAGACTGCTTGTGCGCAGGCCGGAAGCTAGGAATAGCTAAACCATTTTAATGATTATTTTTAAAAATCAAAGATGAATATGAGGCAGACACCATATGTGGCCCCACAAAGGCTAAAATACCACATAGATAGTCGCAGAAAGTGTTTGCTGAGCTCTGGACTAAATGGTCACAGAAAGCTTTCCTGAGAAAGTGGTATTTAGATTGACCCAAGAACACGGATAAAAAACTATAGAGGTGATGCCTAGACTAGATCTCACACAGCAATGGTTCTCAAGTGATCTTGTAACAGAATCATTGCAAGGACTTGAAAGAAATTCTAGTAATGGCCATTTTACAAATAAATTTAGGTGGAAGTTTGGTCTTGGCAAATTGATGATTTGATACATGATAGTTATACTTGTTAAGTAATTTTTTTATTGCATGCTAACTTTTGCATCTTCCTCTGTATATATTTTTGCTTGATACATCCCATGTTTTGTTACTTAAAACATAAAGTTGAGGAATGTTACACCAAAAAATAATTAAACTCTTTGAATATAAAACAACTTTCTCTAGACTGAAGGGATAAGCAGTCTATGTTCGGACAGTGTCATTACTCCAGATGATATCTTGGGCTCTTGTTTGTTTCCTTTAGCTTTTTGGTGCTATATAAAGCTTTATTCCGTATAAAGAGCATTTTATACAAAAATCATGTTTTGAGCCTTCCTTCTGTACTTACGCTACTGAAGATCTTGTGTATTAGTTTGATTTTTTTTCAGTTAGCATAGATTTCTAGATTGAATAGTAGAGATGATTGCAGACTTGTTCATATTTTGTATTCTTTTTTTCATTAAGTTTATTGGTACATTTTAGGTAATGCAATGTAATGACATTCATCATTGGAAATTTGTACCTTTTCATAATCTATCTTGGTTAGTTTTTCCCCATTCCCCTGCCTTCCCTGTATTTTGTATTCTTTCCTAATCAGTACTGTTAGTTTACTTACCTAGATATTTTTACACTAAACTAAAGCTTTAAATTAAGTTAAATTTTTCAGTATTATTCCCTTAGTAATTAACAAAGGTGCTCTTAAAATACTTCAGACTGGCATGGATACTGGTGTCTGCATTGGCAGGACAGTAAATGTGCCCATTTCTGAAGGGCTTTTGTAAGGCTAATGTTGCTTGCACTGGTTATTTAGCAAATAACCATGGCTTACCAGAGTAATTACTAAAACATATCAGGGAGCAAAATAAGTTTTGTATCTTAGAAAATTTGGTTCTACTCCAATATAGAGAAAGGACTGAAACAATACAGAAGAGAGTAGATAGGAGGCAACTATATTACGAGAAATTCACATAAAGCAACAACAATCAAAATGAATGAATATGATAAACTGGAAGCAAATAACATTTTATCAGCAATTAAGAACAGTAGGAAAAGAAAATCTCTAGGATACCCTGGGCTATTTTATGTCAGTGACTGAAAAAAAAATATTTCGGATTCAGTTATGTATATATGGCCCTTAGTTTCCAAACATCTTTAGTGTAGAAGAAATAGTTTAGAGTCACCAACGTACTCATGGCGTGTGTTACACACTCGACAGGAGTAGCTGAAATCATGCAGGAAATGCACACAGCCAGGGAGAAATGTTCACAACAGAGTGTGGCAGAGTCCATCAAAAAGTGATTTTCAAATTTCCTAACTACTTCAGCAATGTGTTCTCTTCCCCTGTGCAGATTAAACTGCTTCATCCCGATGACTCTCCCATTCCAAATGAAGTTATCCAGTTGCACTTAAAGGACAAAATTGTGGGCAACTACACCACAGATACACATGGCATCGCTCAGTTCTCCCTGGACACGTCTAAGATCACGCACCCTAACATCACCTTGAAGGTGAGTCTCCCACAGGCAAGTAGAGAAAAGCAAGCAAAGAAAAGGCCTTGGCTAGTCAAGGTCTAGGTCTAAGCTAAGTTATATGCATGGAACAGAAGTGAAAATGTGCTGTGAACCTAGAGTGTGAACAGTTAGATATTAAAGCATTAGTCATTAAAATAAAGGAGAGAATTGCACTATTAATTCTGTAAAAACGAAGGATGAAATACATATTGAAGTGTGTGAAGGAGAAACAATGAAGGAAAACAACACTGGACTCTCACTGTGGAACTAGAAAGACAACTGCATCTCCACACACAGAAATACTTGCAAAACGTTATAATCTGTTTCCGTGGAATGATGCAAAGGACTTCTCTGAGTACCTTCAGTGCTAAGCTAACCTACTCTCCATAACTGTTGGAGACCAGAAATTCTAAAATATTTTCAAAGGATCTCCTCAGACTTGGGTATTGTTGACGGTGAATGACCATGTGTAGAGGAATCACTTTGCTGTGGTTCACAAAACCTTTTTCATGTTGCACCAGAACTCCTTGTTACTATACAGTCACCTTCTGCATTCACAGGTCCTTAGTGTGAGAGTGACAGAGAATGACATACACATGCATGCTATTGAAGTTATAATTTCGGTACAGACCATAGAAAATATTTAATATATTATTGATTTAAGACTTGAATAAACAATAAATATAAAACCCATATAGCAGTCTTTATAACTAGAGAGTGGCTGTGAACAGGGTTAGAGTTCATGAAGAGTGGTCTTGAAATTTTCCTGTAGGGATGGAACAGCACTATAAGACCATCCTATCAAATATTCTTTCACATATTCTCTGCCTTCATCCAAGTATAACTGCAAATTTGATTCTCTGCCTAGGCCACCTACAAGGCCAATGAGAACTGCCAGGCCCGTGGCTGGGTGCTGCCTGAATACCCTAAACCAGAGTACTTTGTCCGCCGGTTTTACTCCAGAACCAATAGCTTCCTAAAGATTGTCCCCGAGAGGGAAGAACTGAGATGCAGCCAGCAGAAGCAAGTGAGCGTGCACTATGTCCTCCACACGGAAGACCTGGAAGATAGAAGCTACACAGTGAGCTTCAACTACTTGGTGAGAAGTGAAACTATCCCTCCACACCCAAAATTGTTTCTTGACTTTCAAGTTTCTTTGAATTTAATGTAAATCTTCTTACCCACGTCATGAAAAATGTCAAGGTATGCACGTTACATAAAATTTTATAACTGAAATTCCTATCCAAAAACAGAAAGAAAGCTAACAAGGCAGGTATTTGCTGCCATAACCCTAACCAGCTCCCCCTTCTCACCAGCTGCTCCCATTTGCACATAGCTCAAATCGAATCGCCATTCTGTGTGGTACTTTTTTAAATCCATTAAGCTCTAGGGAACCTAAAATTTGGGGCCTAATTATAGTTGTTAAAAGAATTAAATGAACTAATATGCATAAAGCCCAGTTCCTGGCAAGTGAAAGACATTAAACATTAGTATTTCTTGTAATGTGTGTTACTGCAGGTTCATCTAGAGGGATACACAGTCCTTCATCACAACAGATGAAGATGGTATAAAATTACTGAAACATGGGTTAATTCAGTCAAAAGCAATTATAAAATGATTTTCATACCCCTGATACTACCTTAGGACGTGTGGCAATGGTGTGTTCAACTGAGTAAGGTAGAATGACATACGTACAACAGATGAAACACGTGTGGCCCCTAGGGTGACACAGCAGAGTGAGTTGTGAACTAGTCACAGCGTGACGATGGTGCTTCTCGGGGTGTGGTCCCCGGGCTGGGAATGTTAGGATCACCTGGCACTGGTGAGAACTACAAATGCCCCAGCTCCATCATCAACCTAGAGAAGCAGAAACTTGGGGGCCACAGCCCAGCAGTCTCATTGTCCTCCTGGGGACCAAAGAGAAGCCCGGAGAAGTGGTTCTCTACCAAATAGCACAGAAATTCTGCTGCATTTCAATGGCTCTGACGTTGCCATACTAGTGGATGAGGAGCGGCACACTCCTGAATGAAGAGCTGAGCATCTTAGTCTTTCTAGAGACACTCGGACACCTCCCTGATTTCATCTCCTCCTTCCACACTGCTACACCCTTGCTCATCTTACTGTGCAACTGAGCTTTCTCTGCTCTGATGACGCTTTTATAATTACCACCCCTGGTTTCCCTCTTAATGATAGCTCAAGGCTACATGTGTTTCCTAATAGAAGGAGAGAAAGGGTTTTCTTTCTTTACTTCTCTTTCTTTGCTTCCTTCTCAAATCTAGGAATCTAGAGTGATCTTTCTCAAAAGCAGTCAGGATTATTTCGATCCCCTAATGGAAATGCATCTGATAACTTGCTAAGTCTCAGAAAATAAACCACAAACTCCTTTTCTCGGTCTGCTCTGCAGCCACAAAGCCTGCCTGGCTCATTCTGCACTATGGTGCTGCACACTTCTGCCCTGCAGACTTGGGGGCCTCTCCTCTTCTTCCACAAGTTACGTGGATGCACAAAATCTTCTTCCCCTTTTCTCCCACTGCTCCCCGAACTGCCTGCATCCTGTTTTTCTAGTGGATTCCTACTCATCATTCCTAACAGGAAATGAAAATTTTAAGCCCTCAGATAATTCCACATCTATTTTCCATAATGGGCTTACTGGGTTCATTTTCCCTTATCAGATTCTGTGCTTCTGTCTTTTTGTACGTGGTTGTTTGGAAGTCGCCTGTCTCCCCTGTTATTCTCAACCCTCTGTGACCCTGAGCAGTGGCTCTTGTGGATCCGTCATTGTGTTCATTTGCCTGGCTTGTCACACACCCCAGAGGGGACGTTCAGTCCAATGTTCTGGCCTAAATGAATGGAGGCCTAACGAGTTACATTGTTCCGCTTTTAAAGGGTCAGCGTAACTGTGTGCCTGGGTGATTATAAGTCCTTCTATGGGCCTCCTGGTCTGTGAGAAGAGCTATCTTCTTATTTTCAGAAGTCAATGAGTCAACATCTAAATGTCCTCAGAGCAGTGCCTGGAAATCTCATTCACGATGAGCTTCCTGTCTCTGTAATGTTCTAGTACCAAATACAATATTTTGCAACTAGTTGGGGTTCTGTTTGGTTTTTTGGTTTTTGGTTTTTGTTTCTTTTCACTGAATTAATTACCAAGGTTGGCTTTGCAGAGAATCAAAGTTATTTCAGCAATCTGAGAAACACTAACCAGAGTAAGGTTACTTGCTCTACCAATTTCAGGCTGCCTGACTTTATGAAAATTTTACGGTTTCTCCAAGTCTCAGTACCTTTTTAAATAGTATTCAAAATCTTAGCTTAAAACCACAGTAACTTTCTTAACAAATTTCAAGTCTCCTGCCTGCCCCCTGGAGACGGTAAATAAATTGGGATGTTTTAATGCCTTAAAATATGAACAAAAAACATATTTTTCACAGAAAGTTGATCTGTAATATAGACCATTAACTTGTTTTACAGCAAATGTATCTATGACTCCTAAATTCTCTTAAATATAATTAAAGGTCCCATGCTCATTGACAGGTACTGAGAGTACAAGAGCAAACATTTTTATTGTGTTTTCAAACTACAGAACAGATGAACCACCTAAGTTTATAGTTAAATGAACCTTTTATTCTAGTCCCTAAACTTTATCATATCTTTATTCTCCTAGGTGATTTCAAAAGGTGTAATCGTTCTTCATGGGCAACAGAAAATTGAGATCAAGAACGGTGGTGAGTCTAAAACCTTTAGCACAGGATTTAGTGTAAAAGTAATGCTTTAACTGAAGTATATTTTACATTTTTTTAGAAGTCCTAGCCTTTGCTTTTTAGGACTTTTGCTACCTCCAACCATCCCTGGACAATATATAAAGACATATGAATAGAAGGTACAATGCCAAACCAAAAAGAAAAGTCCCTTAACAATGTGCTAATTAAATTCAAAACATTATTATAAGAGAGACTCCTTCTTCCTTCCCTTTCTCTTTTAAGAAAGACAGTTACATGGTCTTACTTTCACACAAGAAGAATTAAAACTGAAAACTTTAAACACTTCATATATTAAATTTGGGGGTTGGGTCTTCGTGGCAGGAGATGCAGGTAGCTAAGAATCCGGAGGAGAGACCATCAGCAATCTCAGCATGGCGTCTTCTTGGCCTTTCATTCACAGCCACGAAGGGCGTATTTTCCATTCCTGTAGAGGTCAGCTCCGAGTTGGCACCCTCTGCAGTTATGTTGGTTTATGGCTTGCATCCTGGAGGAGAAATGGTTGCAGACACCACCAGGTTCCAAATTGAGAAATGCTTCAAAAATAAGGTGAGGAAAAGAGAAAAAGTAATTTTTTTTAGGTGAGTTCAATTTATTAGAAAACTAAGGAGAATTTCGAAATGTGTTGGGCTTGTACCTCTATTTTTCTGTGTTGCCAAATGGGAAATAAAAGAAAGCTACAGTGGGAAAGTTAATATGCTGGATGACTTAAAAAACAGATTGTAGCACTCACTTGGGATGTCTTCCCCGTCCTTTTAAGTGGTGGATTCAGTAAGACACTAAATCACACAGAAGCCTGTAAAGGGTAATCTGAAAGGTTATTCTCCCATCTGGTTTTCAATCTCTTCACACTTTTGTTTATTTTTCCTTTTCAGGTCAGCTTAAATTTTTCTCAAGAAAAGAGCTCCCCGGGATCCAGCGTCAGTCTGCAGGTCTCGGCTGCTTCAAACTCTCTCTGCGCGCTCCTGGCTTTAGATAAAAGTGTGCTTCTGCTGAGGGATCGGCGCCAGCTGTCCGACAGTGTGAGTGATCCGATCACCTTGATTTATCCCCAGCAGTCGACATGTGTGTCTTTGCCTTTAAAGAAAAATGGAAGAGCTCGACTAAGCTAGGAACAAAGAAATTGGCCAGAATTTTGGGAATAAAAATAGTTTATGTTAGACAAATCGTTACTGGTTGTACAGCTATCTTTATTCTAAAAGTGAGCATTACTACTTTTTTTTAAAATGAGTTTTACATTTTGTTTTTACCCCTTCTAAAAGTACACAATGTTTGCTGAATGTCTACCATTTCACAATGCTCTACTGAATATTCTGATATCATATATGCTATCTAATTTTATTCTCATGTGAAACAGAATTAATAAATATCCGTTTTGATAAATAAATAATCTTAAGCACAGCAAGATTTAGTACATTTTGCTGATAATGTCTTTGAATGAGTCATCAAGGAATACCAAGGAGTTCCTTGATGTCAAAGTTATTAAAATCCAGTATCTTACGTATCTTTGTTGATTTGAAAATGACTAATCCGGCAATTACGTAACTGGTTGAATAATATTTCAGACTCTTTGCAGCTTCAAGATGTCATTCTTTCCTAGTATACATTTATTTATATACTGGTTGTGAGAGAAAAAGAAGGAATTGCTTTCTTTTAAAATACACTTGATTCCTTTCTATCATTTAGGTATATAATCAGCTATATTACAAGGATCTATATGGCTACTACTTCAGAGGACTTGACTTAGAAGATGGCCACAAAGAGCCATGTCTCCAGAATGAACAAGTCCTCTATAAAGGGATTTATTACACACCTATCTGGGCTGACTTTGGAGATGATGCTTATGACCTCGTGAAGGTAACATAACTAGTTCCTGAAATGACGAATATGTATGAGAATATATAAACAAGTTGGAATTAAAACAGTAAAGGCATTGTCATGTGAGTTTTTAATGCAACAATTCTCAAAGCACTAAATTATAATTAATAATATCTATTAATATCTGAGAACTAACATCTCAAAGACTATTATGTTAGAAAGAGAACTAATAAGTCTATAACATCATAGAATTATTAAAGAGTTAATAATGTTACCATATAAACTAAAGAACTAATATATAAGGGTTGGAGATTTAGTTCAGTGGATGTGCTGCCTGCCTTGCAAGTGCAAGGTCCCAAGTTCAATCCCCAGTACCAAAAAAAAAAAAAAAAAAAAAACACAGAACTAATATTTGAGAGAATTATCAGTTTCACTGAGCGTTGTATGCATTTTATACTATCTAGAATAAATGCCCAAACAATTTGTTCCTATGTCTACCCCTGAATTAAAATTTGACTGTATTAAAGTATACATTTTTTTAAGTGCTTACAAGTTAGATGTTATCCCTAGTCCAGCAAAAATGCCAAATTCAATGTAGTGATTAGACAGTGGAGTGTGATATGAGCTGGAGATTCTTCCCTCTCATTTAAAGGTTTTCATCAATAGCTAGAAAGAAAATAGGAAAAAAATCATTAAATCAAAGAAACTGACAAAGGAAAATGAAAACATAGACCTCAGAAAACAGCCATGAAGTACCTCTAAATATGTGATCTAGATCTAGTTGTGGACACAAATAGGAGAGCAAAATGAAAGGTTGACACAGAACCGCTCCGAACTGTTACTCTCTGCTGTTGTGTGATCAAAACTGGTTTTATCTTGAAAGGCAATCGGATTGAAGGTTTTCACCAACTCTCATCTCCGGAAGCCAGTGCTGTGCAAGGATCTCAAATATCAGGAAATCTATGACGTAGCTTCTTCAAGTGAGTTTTGTATGCGAAGGGCAGCTGACCATTATGATTTCATAACTCATGTAAATGGATGTGGTGAAAGAGGGGAGAGTGATGTTCTCTTTTATCTTGTTCTTTAATCCATTCAGTGTGCTTGTCCTATCAAATGTTAGAAACACAGTAAGAATAAGGCAGGCAATGGCTGTCATCCCTATGCACACTGTATGGGGTATTTGTATTTGTATTTATATTTTTCCTCCCTTTCATTTGGCTCAAAACTCACTAGGCAGTGCCCACTTTCCCCTACCCTTCTGTTATTTCCCTACCTCTAATAAGCATGAGACCGCCACCATTAGAAAGGAAAAAAAATAAGGCAGGAAAATCTTAGAAATGTGAAGTTTACATTGAATTTGGGATGCTGACAATAAGTAAATAGCATAATTTCAGATGGTAATGACTTCTCTGAGAGTTAATATTTCCTGAATGGTTGCCAGGTGCCAGGTGAGGTTCTAATCATTTTCAAATGTCAACCAATTTATTCATCATAGCCTATAGATTAGAAACTATCCTCTCTAATTTACCGATGAGGAAAAATGAAGGCTAGGGAGGTTTAATAACTTGTCCAATGCCACAGACAGTGAATGACAGGGATGGGGTTATAAACCAGGCATTCGGGTCCCAAACGAGTTACTTTATTATGTTGTGCTTTCTCTCTCTCTCTGAGGAGTGCTGTAAAGAAACTAAAACAAGGTAAATGCAGACCATGTTGATTCTGTTGAAAACAGAATTTTCAGAGAAAATCTCCATGAAGAGGTAACTTTTAATCAGAGACCTAAATAATCTGGGAAAATTTTAAGAAAGGTGAAAAATATGATGACATGATATGAAGAAGGGCAACCAAAGAGATAAAAACTACGTGAAGAGATACTTGGCTTCACTGGTAATCAAGCAAAATGAAAAGAACATCAAGAAACTGGTTAGCATACAAATAGCAAAAGAAAAGAATGAAAGGTAAAATAGTAGTAATAATCTAAAGGAAACAAAATA
Organism: Fukomys damarensis; assembly: GCF_012274545.1. Taxonomy (NCBI): domain Eukaryota; kingdom Metazoa; phylum Chordata; class Mammalia; order Rodentia; family Bathyergidae; genus Fukomys; species Fukomys damarensis. The sequence goes on along the minus strand of NW_022900931.1, from coordinate 24,942,107 downwards.
GAGCACGCCGTAGACAGAGAGAACAACATGGTACAGCCGATGGATGGAGTCTAGAAGAGCTTAAATTAATATGATAATAGATAGATATCTTCTACCATAGCAATGAGACATTTTGGCACAAGTCTGTAAGAGGACATGCATGTTATGAGTTGTCTAGCACATTGCTGTCCCCTGAGTCAACCCAGGTGATCGTTATTCAAAGACAGAATAAATGCTGTGTGGTGAACAGATGTGATGGAATATTCTGCAGCACTAAGAACACGAGTAAATATTAAGAATAAGTGTGGAGGTACAAGATCCCAGCAATGAATGTAACTGTACTGGATCCCTAAAATGTACCAATAAACTCAATTAAAGCTGAAAAAAAATATTAAGAATAAGTGTGGAGGTACAAGATCCCAGCAATGAATGTAACTGTACTGGATCCCTAAAATGTACCAATAAACTCAATTAAAGCTGAAAAAAAATATTAAGAATAAATTTTTAGGGGAAAAGCAAGAAAGATAGCAATATAATTTGCATGTGTGTCAAATAAACACATAAAATAAAGTTGTGTATTTGTGAGGTACGTATACATACCCACAATATAAACAAAACAGAATGTTAGTGAGTAAAAGAAGCAGTTCTCCAGGAAAAAAGGACAGCTCATATTTAAGTATTTATATAGTAGACATTACAGATCCATGTCATTTTATGTTTGCTTAAATGTAATGTGGGCTAAAAGTAGCCAAAAGAAATAAACACAAACCAGTGTACAGGGTTATTCCTGAAGTAAGTGACTGACAGCTCTAGCTGGTGCTGCCGTGTGGGCTGCTCGGGGAACAGTAAGTGCTGAAGCTACAAATCCTACTGTGACTGAGACAGGAAACAAACCACCAACACATGAAATGGGCTGGAATCACAGAATCAGCCTGGATGTGACTGCAGACCTACAGCCAAATCCTGAAATATCCACCAAATCTCCCACTGAATACATTCTCACAAGGAAGAATTACAAGCCCCCTAACGGTATTGCACTTGAAAGACTATGAAAGATGAACAACAAAATAACAATCTGTGGAAGTTACATTAGAAGCTAAATGGGAAATTGAGTGATGAGAAAAAGATTAAAATGAGCGTAATATTGTTAAGATATTCAGGGAGATAAAGCGAGGATTAGTGGTGAAAGTCAAAGGTCGATTTGCTTTTTTACTTCTTGTCTTAAACTGACTTTGCGTATCTCCATATTGCTTTTGCAGTGCATTTCTAAGTTTAACATGACAAAATAGCAATGATAATTGAGTGCAGGGATGAATAATTCATGTTCTTCTAACTTGTCAATTAGCATTTGTAAACTATTAACAGATTATTCTACAAACATAAGACATATCTGCAAGTGGGGTCATAAACTTTGTCAAAGTTTACTATGAGGACTGAATGCATAATATACATAAAAATGCTTTCAATACTGAGATATATAGCAATAAATCAGTAGACAATGGCTACTATTATTAAATATTGTCCTCAAAACATAATTTCATTGACTAAGAAATTAAGTTTAATCTTATGAATATGGAGTAGCTAGTTATTTTTCCCCTTTCTCCAGATACACTTTTATTTTCGAAGTTATGTTTTCTTTTTGATTAACAAAAATGACTGTATGTATCTCTGGCCACCGTGTGACGTTTAGGTACGTGAATACATTGTAGAATGACCCCATCAGGGTAATTAGCATGTATATCACCTCACTTTTTAATGTCTTTGTATGGAAACATTTCATATTTTCTTCTTTAGCTGAATCCTCAAAGGTAATATCAGGTTCAGGTCCTGCAGCTTTGGGTGGATATGTACAAGATACTCTGAGGACATCGTTTCCTGAAACCTGGATCTGGAATCTGATCACAACTGAGTGAGTCATTATTGCTATTGCTGTTGTCATTGTTTTTCTGCATTTCTTTTTTTTTTTTTTTCTATTTTCCTGAGAAAAAAATATTCATAAAATTTGTCAGCCTTCTCAAAGAAAATGTGTTCAAAATTGAAAAAATGTGTAAAAAACATTCTGCAGAGCCTCTAATAGGTTTCTGTTATGTTCTCTTTTCATTTTTACAACCTCCTTTTTTGTCTTCCTTATTTGCATTTCTTACTCCATTACTTTTTTATTGTCATTTTATTTTTATTAAGAACTTGATTTTGTTGGTAAGAAAGTTGAGTGGGAGACTATAAAATGGCCTGAAATTTTGTTTATTGCTATATAATACTAATCAAGCATATATGGCTCTAAGGGAGAGAGGACAGAGGAAACAAAATGTGAAAAAAAGCAAAAGAGGAAGAGATCGTGAAAATGAGGAAGAACAAAGTGAGATTGAGAAAAATGAATTTCTAAATAGGTGCTGAAAATTCAAGTATGACGCTAATTTGCACATTTTAAACTTGAAAACTATATATGGGGCTCTATTTCTAAAACTATCAGCAAAGTTGAACAAATGTGCTATAAATAAATGCATTTGTTTAATAGTGTTGAAGGAAGAAAATGCTGTAAAGCCAGTGGATGGTCTCATTGCATCGTATGGTGAAGGCTCTGGTCTCCAGCGTTGTCTGGTTCTCTTCCTGCAGCTCCTCAGGAGTCGCCAACTTGAGTCTTACGGTTCCCGATACCATCACACAGTGGAAGGCCAGTGGATTCTGCCTGAGTGACAAAGTTGGATTTGGCATCTCCCCAACCATCTCCCTGACGACCTTTCAGCCCTTCTTTGTGGAAGTCACTTTACCCTACTCTGTGGTTCAAGGAGAATCATTTGTTCTGAAAGCCAATGTCTTCAACTACCTCAACAGAAGTATTCAGGTACTGAATGGAGTCTTCTTAGTAAATACCATATTGCCTGTATACGTTATTTTTAAATTTCAGTTGAACTTGGCTTTTCTAAGTTTTTGAAGATATTGCCGGCTTTGCCCAACCATTCAGTGGGGCTTAGGAACAATACTGGGAGACTGGATAAAGAAAATGTGTATTTTTTTATAAAATGGAGTACTACTCAACCATAAGGAATGAAAAGCTAGAGACATTTATAGCTAAATGGATGCATATTGAGGTGATACTCTGAAGTGAAATAAATTAGACACATACGTGTAAATACAGAATAGTTTCTCTAGTGTGAGAAACTGAACGTGTAAATAAGGACTAAAAGGCATAATAGATAATGTGAAATAGGAAGAAAAAGTGCAAAGGGGAAGGGGAATTGGTGAGGGTAGGGAAAGGAAAGAAGGGAATGGAATTAATATGAGAAAAAGAAAACTGGCAACAAAGTCTTTGTAGATAGGAAGGGGTGGAGGGGTTGAAGAGAAAGCAGGGGAATGGGGAAGAAATAAGAACCAAGATGGATTATGTAAAGCTGCAAATTTCCAAAGATGAGTGTCATTGTATTGTTCCCCAATAAAATTAATTTTAAATAAATAAATGCATATCTTGGTGGCTGGCTGAAGAGAAAAGAGTGTAAGACAGCTTTATGATCTAAGTTAACTTTTCTCCAGGTGTGTGAGAGGAGGACAGGTGGGAATATCTGAATTTTATATATGAAACCTATCTAAAGCAGAAGGACTTATTAAATAGCTATACTGGATGTTAGGGTTTTTAACTGTTTGTCTTTCTTCTTTGGATTTCCTGAGGATATACAGACTACCTATACCACCTCCTAGTGGTCATCAACTTTCGACAGCTGGATGGCTATCTATCAGTTTTATAGCATAAAAAGCCCAGAAGTTTAAACTTGAGTTCATCTCTTAATATGATAATATAAACAATGAACCTTCTATAATAAAAACAGCGAACCCTGCAAAATCCACTATAAATATGCACTGGATTTGTTTCCTTTCTATATAACTTTTATCTAAACAATAAATGTCAACTGTACCTATAGTAAACATATGGCCCTTGATACGATGTATTAGCCTTTCTCTTTATATATGACTTTCCGATAGTATGATCCCCAAACCTAACCCTTTAGTGACATCCAGGTACGCGTCAACACCAGTAAACAGTAGTTATAGCCCGACGTAGCCAACATGCGACGTAAAGTACATGGTTGACATACTTTTACCTTTACTGAAAAAATAAAAGGGCCTGAGGTTTACCTCAGTGATGGAACATTATTGAGCATGTAGAAGGCTCAGAGTTCAATTGCAGCACCCACAAAATGTAAAAATAAAAATAAAAATAAAGCATGCAAATCTATTGAGTTTGTCAGGGCACCACATTGAATAATAAGCATTTTTAGGAAAAATAACAGCATTTTTAATAATCAAGAAAGTGTGTGTTACTTATTTGTTAGTAAAGTTTTCATTTTTAAACCTGGGCTGGAATGCACTGTTTGAGATGTTTTGTGTGTTATTTATATAACATACCCAGTTATTGTAAGCTGTAGATGACACTGGCTTCAGTTTATAGATAAGAAAAAGAGAACTTTAGCTTATAAAAATGTAAGATAAATTGATCAACCCAGATTTGTCAAAATACATGCTTATTTTGCTGTAAGTCTCTAAATAAATGCATTGCTGAGCACGTCAATAACCTATTGACTGCTTTTTTAAAATAGTATATGTGAATGATCAGATTATTATGATTCAGTAAAAGGATATTGATAATTTCCCATGGTTTAGAAATCATTTTTCCCACAGCAGAAAATGTGAAAAGTGGAAAATTTACTCTCTAATTTTGCAAACATATGTGGATGTATTATATTTCTGTATGGAAATGTTTAAATCTTCTTTCTCTTTTCTTGTCTGGGCTTCACAGATTAATACTGAACTGAAAGCATCTAACCTGTATGAAGCCAGATTTCTGTCAGTCAGTGATGAAAATGATTATACAAGGAGCAATGAGAAAAAGTCTTTCACTTGGCTGGTTACCCCACGTAAGCTGGGTAAGATTTGCCATTACCACGTGTGTTTACATTCATTCGGAAGTTCTCCTAAGAGCTTTACTACACTATTCCTCTGCTATCACCATTTTCCCACTTCTCAGTATACCAGTGGTCCATTCTCCCATTCCTATTACCTTACTTTCTCTTTTACAATCCAGTGAATCTACCTGGGTCCAGAGTTGGGAAGTTGGAATCAAATTCTGAACCAATTCAAGGATTAATATTTTTAATCTTTACTGTAACACTCAATTCTTTGTTCTAAAACATTTCAATTATTTTAACAATTTACCTCTACATAGAGTCAAAAATGATCACACTTCCTTGGATCTCCATTCTGATAACTTTTCGTTTGTTTATTTGGTGGGGTTTTTTGTTTGTTTGTTTGTTTGGTATTGGGGATCAAACTCGGGTCCTTGCACTTACAAGGCAGGTGGCGGCACCACTGAGCTAAGTCTCCAGCCCTCCATTCTGATAACTTTGTCACTTACAGTTTTGCTATTTCAGGTGTAATCAACATCACTGTCACATCTGAAACCCTGCAGAACAGTGGTTATCAGCATGGGCCATCCCAGGCTCAGGACATTGGCTGGAGGGATACACTGGTCAAACCATTGTTGGTAGAGGTAGGCCCTCAGAGTAATATTTATCCACATTAATATCTATTACAGAGTATTCACAATAGCTAAGATAAAGAACCGGTCTAGTTGCCCATCAGCAGATACATGGATAGAGAAATGTGGTATAATACACAATGGATTGTTATTCGACCATAAAGAACATAATCCTTTCATTGGAGCAAAATGGATGGAACTGGAGGGCATTATTTTCTGTGAAATGATCCAGAGACAGAAAGTCACGTACCACATGTTCTCTATCCTATGTAGAAGCTACAGAAAGTACACTTGAAAGTATCTACAAGGGACTGGGAATTGTGGTGGGGAGGATGGATTTAAACAGCGAACAGTGTATGCATACATAGAAATAACACACGAATTGCATTAGTATGCAGGATCAACACACATTAATTTTAAAAATTGAAGACGTGGAGGAAAAATGTTTGTCCTTCAAAATATTTATCTTTGTAAAGAAGTGTTAAGCATCCCTTTTAGGGTTCATAGAAATAGCAGTGATCCACTTATTCAAAGATACAATATATTGGGAGGGGTAGGGAAAAGGAAAGAAGGGAATGGAATTAAGATGAGAAAATAAAAAATAATGGAAGCAAAGCCTTTGTAGACAAGGAGGGAGGAAGGGAGCGGTTGAAGGGAAGGCAGGGGATGGGGAAAAAAATAAGAACCAAGACTGATTATGTAAAGGTACAAATTTCCAACAATGAATGTCATTATTTTGTATACCTTAAATGTACTATTAAAATTAATCTTTAAAAAGATACTATAAATTATTTCAATTAAATATTTAGAAAAGAAGGCCAGGGACAGACATCTACTCCACACTGTGGGAAGAAACTTTGAAATAAAATGCATAATACTCTTGAAATAGAATAATAGGATTTTGGAGCTTGAAAGATTTCCGTTGCCTGAAGCTTTAAAAATGTTCAACTTACAGAACATAAAATCACTTTTCAGCATTATCTTTGATCTTAAAATTAATGTACTCATGAATTATTATTACCTATAATAATTTTTGGAAGATTGTTGTTCTATTTAAGTGTAATTCTTAATAAAAATATTCTGAATTTACTTAATGTAAGACTGATTATGACTACTCTCTTCTCTTCTCCCAACAATTAGCCTGAAGGTATTAAAAAGGAGATGACACAGGGCTTGTTTATTTGCACCAATGGTAAGAAGACATTTTTACAGTCTTGCTAAAATTGCAGCATTGTCTTTGTTTGAAAATTTAATTATGTTTTCTTCTCAGAGATGTGACTACTGGAAAAGATTAAATTACTTTCAAATAATAAAATCTGAACATCCTACACACCAATGTAAATTTAAACTTTTAGATTTTTCCATTTTCCTATTCCCCTATTCAGAACTCTGAGCATCCTTGATTTTTATTCAATTCGTCTCTACCTCTTACTTCTCCCCATCTAAGCCTTGATTTGGTCATTATAATAATCATAAGTATTTAAAGCGTTCTGCCAAAAGTCCACTGCCAAAGTAGAAGCTTCTCTGTTTAATATGCATGACTTCCAGAACCTTCTCTTGTCCCCCACCTGGGAGCCAAATAATGGCGGACTTTTTTGAGCTGCCACATCCTGAGTGGTCCCCCAACTATCCAGAGCTGTGACCCACAGCTCTTGCCTAAAAATCTTTCTGTTCCCCCAAATACAATCACTAGATTGCCTTACAAATTATACCAGGACACAACAGAATGTTGTTATCATCTAATTATTTTTAAATGGCAGCTATTTGTTTCTTTATTTGAATGTTAGAAATGTTAAAGTCTCCTCTAGGCAGAGAAGCCATAGGTCTCCATTCATTTTCCAGTATTTTATCACCATAAGGGACACACTGTGGACCAGTGTGGGGAGCACCCTGATCCTGGGTTCATAAAACCTATGTTCAGATTCTGTGTTTCATTGTTTTGACTTGTGTGCCATCCCAAATCCCTTATGTTCTTTTGGCCTGAACCTTCTCTTCTGAGGGGTCAAGGGGCATGTCTAGTCTTTACATGCCCCATAAGTTAGTTTGTAAATATCTAATTAAATAGCATGTGTGAAAGTACATGGCAAATTGTAATTTGCTTTGCAAAGTTAAGGTTTTTATCATATGTTGAAACATAATTGACTATGAAAAAAATTTTAAGCAAATTCGATTAGTTGTAATTAAAGAAATCCTTTTGAGGCCAGGCATGGTGGCACAAGCCTGTAATCCCAGCCCTTAGGAGGCTGAGGCAGAAGGATCACTGTGAGTTCGAGACCAGCCTGGTCTACATAGTGAGTTCCAGGTCAGTCTCAACTACATAGTGAGACCCTGTCTCAAAAAACCAAAAGAAATCCTTTTGACCTTTTTTTTCTGATTACCATTTGGAATGCTCAATAAGACACTGATTTAGTAATCAAGAAGATAAATTATTACCGAAAGTCAAAACTATGATTTTAAGATTAGGGTTCTAAATTAATTTATTTTTCTGTTTCCTAGGATCAACAGTATCTCAACCAGTAGAGCTCACTTTACCAGAAAATCTGGTGAAAGACTCCCTCAGGGCCTACTGGACTGTTCTTGGTGAGTCTACAGTAGGGTTATAGAAGAGTCACACATGGGCTTGGAGGAAGAGGGAAACTCACATCTATTTCTACCATGATTCTTCTTGTTGGTCTCATCATCTCTCTGGACTCCATGTCTGCCCTTGGAACTTGTTCACTGAGGTTGATGCCCAACGACAGGAAGAACTCAGTGCCAGAGCTTCCAAGACACTCTAGCTTTCTGACTCTTCCTTTTCTAAAGATCATTTTTATTCTAGCACATAAAATATAGTCCAGTCACTGACTTTCTGCCTGGTGTCTCATAAGAGCAAGACCACCTTGGTAAGGAAAGTTCTGATATTTTCCCAGAAACCAGAGATTTCTAGAGCATATCATACTGAGCCAGTTAATAGTGATATCAAACTCCTGTTAAATGGAGCTGCAGTACTCAGGTAGGAGTAAACAACACTCCACACACAGCTAACAGGTAATGACCAAAATGATACAAAGTTCCTTACTCTTAATTTGTAGAACCTTGATACTAGAGCCTCAGTAATCTGTCAACAACTAGCTTTAGACAAGTTTCTCAGCCTTTCTGTGCCTCTTTTCCTAATACCTAGTAATATTACTTCTTGGGATTGTTATAAAAATTAAATCTAGATGCTAGCATGCAGCTAGATATGTAATAATGCTACATAAGTGTCAGTTATTGGAAGTGGGTGGGAAGTAGGGAGGTCCAGGATCTCTGAAACCAGATTACCTGAACTTGATTCCTAATTCTGCTCCATCTTTTTAAAAAAATTTTATTGGTGTATTTTAGGTATATAATATAATGACATTGACCATTGGAGATCTGCACCTTTACATAATCCATCCTGGTTCTTATTTTTTCCCCATTCCCCTGCCCTCACTTCAGCCCCACCAACCCTTCCCTATCTATGAAGACTTTGTTTCTTTTTCTCATATTAATTCCATTCCCCTCTTTCCATGCCCCTACCTCTCCCACTTCCCCTTCCCTTTGCACCTTTTCTTCCTATTTCACATTATACCTTTTAATCTTATTTACACTTTCAGTTTCTAACACCAGAGAAACTATTTGGTATTTACAAATATGTGTCCTATTTATTTCACTTAAGAGTATCACCTCAACATGCATCCATTTAGCTATAAATGCCTCTAATTTCTCATTCTTTTTTGTTTTTTTTTAATCAGTTAATTTTATTGGTACGTTTAAAGTATACACTATAATTACAATCATCATGGGAAATTTGCACCTTTACATAATCCATCTTGGTTCTTATTAATTTCTCATTCTTTGTGGCTGAGTAGTGCTCCATTTTGTGTACACACACACACACACACACACACATTTTCTTTATCCAGTCTCCAGTTGATGAGCAATTAGGCTGCTTCCATGTTTTAGCTGCATCTTTTTTGAATGGCGTTGGAAAATGTTTAAACCTCTGCAAGTCTCCGTTCCCTGGAGATGGGAGGAGTAGTGATAATTTATAGTATTGTTCTAAGTACTGAATGAATTAGCATGGGAAAAGCGCTCAGGACAGCATCTGATACATGGTAAACATTTCCCAAATGTCTATTTGCACCCAAATTTGCTCCCTTTTGATTTATCACTGGCCTGGAGTTTCTACTTCATCATGGGAGCTCTCAGGATTTTTGGTTCCCATGAGCATTTAGCTCTTCTGTTCTTGGCTGTGATGCGTTGGATAATACATCTCCAGCATTTTATGGAGAGGCTCCAACAAGTAGAAAAAAGAGAGAGTCCAATAATATAAAAATAGTTCTCCTGCATATCTATGAGAAAGAGGTCGTGAGCACAAGCTCATTTATCTTCAGTTTTTATAAAGTCCGAATTGACTTGATTGTCTTTGCAGGAGACATTCTCGGTTCTGCCATGCAAAACTTACAGGATTTCCTCCAGATGCCTTTTGGTTGTGGGGAGCAAAATATGGCCCTGTTCGCTTCCAATATTTACATCTTGGACTATCTGAATCAGACTCAACAACTGACAGAAGAGATAAAATCCAAGGCTGTTGGGTACCTGACCGCAGGTAAAGCATAAATTTAAAAGCCTTACTTGTTCACCTCAGTTTAATATCTGAACCTCAGCTGTTTTGCTTAAGTTCACAAACATATTTTTCTACAGGTGTATATTCACTGATCTACTCATAAACACAAATATGCAATTAACTGAATTTTTGTTCTAGATAATTTTTAAATTGAAAAATGATAGTATCTCTTCCTTATTCTAGGATATCAGAAGCAGATGTCTTATAAACACCAAGATGGATCATATAGTACCTTTGGACGTAATGATGAGCAGAAAAATACATGGTCTGTATTTTGTATCATTTATTTTAGAACTTAATTAAATATTTCTAAATATGTCCTTTTATGTAGGTTTTTGAGGATTGTTATAAAAAGTATGGGCCTTCTCCATATTATTTATATGCAAGCCTACACACACACACACACCACACACATACATTATTTTAACAAGATTGGGGCTCAAGAATTTATAGAATTTATATCTTTTACTTACCACAAAATGCATGTTAAGTAAGCGTATCATTAGGCAAAAGACAATAACTGAGGCCAGGTAGGGGATCTGATACCACATTTGTTGTGTAAGCAAATTATTCCAGTGGAAACATTACTATCGTTCCAATTCACCATCCAACATTGCTTCTGCTAACTAAGGGTTTCACACAGACTTTAGCTGTATAGATACAGAGTCTGCCCATGAAATAAGAAAAATGCACAGTTCAGTACATAAATGTTTGCTACAAACAGTGGAAAAAGTACCAAACAAAATCTAGATTAAGTATAGGTTGTGCTTTCATTATAAACCTAAACGATGATGATTTTGAGATGCAAGTTGTTTTAAAATTTATTCCTTATAAGATTAACTTTTATTTTCAAGCACATATTTCTCTCACTACCATGTCCTAGAACAAGTCTTGGAGATGCAAAGTGATAGGTGCTCATTATAGTAATAACAACAGTCATTTGTTTTGTACTTGAATATAATCCTCATGAATTTTGTAATTGAATATAATAATCCTCCAATGGAGCAGGAACACTCTATTAATTTTCTATCCAGATAGCCTCTGCCGGGGATTTAGCCCAGTGGTTCTATCACCTGCCTCGAAAGCTCAAGGACCCAAGTTAGATCCCTTATAACAAAACATTAAAAAAAAAAAAAAAAAAAAAAAAAAAAAAAAAG
>NW_022900931.1:24868354-24930286 GCF_012274545.1 Fukomys damarensis | reverse complement strand
AAAAAAAAAAAAAAAAAAAGATGGTCTCATTTTAACCTCATTACCATTTAAAGGCCCTATCTCCAAAAGCAGTCACCTTCTGGCCCCCAGAGGTTGGGACTTTCACAGACAACAGTCCAGCATGTAGCAAAGAGAGATATTAAAGAGTTTCCCAAACTCTATGCTAACTCTGACAGAACTGTACTGTCTGCACCAGAATTGGATCTCTTACTCATTATTTTATTTTACCTGGAAATGATAAATGATCCTCGACCTCAGGAAGTTTATCTTGTAGTAGTGAGAGGCAAGAAAGTACATCGGAACACAATGTAACACAAACAGCAATAAAAGTATGCACATAATGCTGTGGGAGCTTGTAAAACGTCATGAGAGTTTTCAGAAACTGCATCATGACAGTTTGGATACAGGCAAGGAGTATTACACACTCAGGAACCTGAGTTGGCAACTTACCTGCAAGGAAGGCCTCTCTGCAGGGGTGGGGAGTACACCTGTAAGCATGCACCTCACTTGTGTGTGGATGAGCCACTCCAGCTCCGGACTCCAAGTTATCACCTGTGAAAATGCACTATCACATCTACTTCATCGTGGCTGTTAATTTTTTCCCCTTTGGTACAGAAAATAGAACTCAGGACCTCATGCTTGCCACGCAGGTGCAGTGATGCTGAGCTACATCCCTGGCCCAGCTATTAATTTTTTGTTGTTAAAACATTTTGCGATTTCTAGAACCTTTCCAAATTTTAGGTGCTAAGCGGGAAAAATGGGGAAATTGTACTCTTGTTTGAGGCACACATAAGAGAATCAGAGAACATTTCAGAGGAGGCAGCCAGCCCTTTGCCTGGACACAAACGGTGAATGAGGAGAAGGAGACGTGCAAACCAGTGCTTGAGGTTTAAAAGGGATGGCGAGTTGCTGTCAGATGTTAGGCCAGAGCTTTGGGAAGGAATTTTCAGGATGTGAAACTCAAAACTGCAATTGTAGGAAACTACTCCTTTTAATGAGAATTTGCCTCCCAGTGCTGGTCATAAACATGCTTGTGTGTGGTTCTTTTCAGGCTGACAGCATTTGTGTACAAGTCATTTGCACAAGCCAGGGGCTACATTTATATTGATGACAAAGTACAATCGCAGACCCTCATCTGGCTCCTAGGTGTTCAGAGGCCAGACGGTTGCTTCCCAAATCTTGGCGATGTCTTCAACAACGCCTTGAAGGTACTGAAGGAATTCTGCCTGTCAGCTTCCATGTTGTTCGTCAAGATCCTTTGATGATTTTCTTCATAACTAATATTACTGGCCTGCTAGAATCTGTTTTATTCTCGTGTGGTTTCCATCTCCTAAGTAGTTCACTGCTTATAATGCCTCTGCTAATCACTGATCTTGAGGACTTTGTTATGTTGCCTTCTGTACTTACCAGGATTTCCTTCTGTTCTATTTGTTCCATTGGTGGATCTACCATTCTATTTCATGCTGTATTCTTTTATGAGAATATTACACATGCATTTTCCACGACACTGTTCACACTATGTCTAGAGCAAGGACAAGGTCGAGGGAAGGTACTCTGCAGCCATTCTGTGCCTCCTATGATCCTAAATGTCTTCTTCAGCCCGTAAGTCATTTTTATAAAGTAATGTTTCTACTTCTGTAAATTCCTCGCAATTTCATTCACTGTTTTCCATTTTATAACTAGTATCTTTTGGGGATATGAACAACTTCATCCCCCCAAAAAATGTTTCAAGTTCAAAAAGTCAAGTTCAGGGATGCACACTTTTAGTCCCAGCTTCTCTAGGGGCTGAGGCTAGAGCTTCACAAATTCAAGTCCATCCTGAACAACTTGGTAGGTGCTGTCTCAAAAATAAAAAGGACCAAGGATGTAGCTGAATGGGAGGGTACCCTTGTGTTTGACCCCTGGTGCCCACCCCCAAATGTCAAAAGAAAACAACTAGTCTGCATCTTCTCAATACTTTGCATTGACTCTCACATATTACTCCTGTGCTTTATCCAGGGGGAAGACGACAGTGACATCTCTCTCACTGCCTATGTTGTCAATGCCCTGCTGGAAGCCGGTCACCCAGTCTCAGTAAGTGATCCAGCATGATACCAGTAACTTGCCTCTTAGAAATCCAAAATATGTTCACTGTCGATGTAATACCAGGGGCCACAACTTTATATTTAGAGCTACCACCAAATCATGCTGAAACAATACCCTTTTCAGTCATCAAATCAAACCACGCAGGAACTGTGCATGGTTCTGTCCATCAAAGTATGTGGAACTGCAGAAATTAAACGTGTTCATTTGCACTTTGAATATTTCAGCACGGATGGGATTCGTTCCTGATTTTTTTTTTCTAGTGATGAACACACCACCACCGATGTTTTCACACGTGCACTGGTGTACACAAGTGACTTTTCTTTCTTTTGCAGTTTGTGGCAGTTCAAAAGGGCCTTCAGTGCATAGAGGCTGCGTCTCAGAAGAGCGCTTTGAGCACCTATGACCAGGCTCTCTTGACCCGTACTTTCAGTTTAGTAGACAATAAGGACAAAAGGGAATTCTTCTTCAATGAACTGAGCAAAAAGGCCAAGAAAGTAGGTGAGTGCCCCTCACATACTTGTGGAACGATTAGCACTGCTACTGGCGGCACCATTGCCACCCCTCGGTGTCTCAGGTCACCAGGTTTGCACTGCCTCAAGTTTCACCTGCTTGTCCACACACGTGAGCCTCCTGCTTTGGCAGAGGCACTGCTGACGTCCGTCCGCTTTTCCCCCAGGCGGCTCAGTGTACTGGGAACTGAAGGGGCCATCCTCTTCCTACAACACCTGGGCGTCCTCTGCGAGCATAGAAGTGACCAGTTATATTCTGCTGGCTTTCCTTTCGAAGCCAGGGCTGACTTCAGAAGAGCTATCCTATGCTTCACAGATTGTACAGTGGGTGGCAAAGCAGCAGAATTCCCGTGGCGGTTTTTCTTCCACGAAGGTAATTCATTCATATTTTTTAATCTCTGTGTGCCAAAATGGAGGACCTGCTTGCACTGACGGTGTTGGCCTTTGAATGTACATATTTTATTTATCCAACCAAATGAATTTGTTATTGCCACTATTAAATTTGCTGTTGTTTCTTAATTTGCCATATTTTAAGTTTAATGAAGATGTGGTATTTCACCAATAACGGTCTTCAAGTAGTTATTCCAAAGATTATTTCTATTCCATTTTTAAAATGGAAATTTAAACACCTACCTGCTAAACTTTCTAGTCAAAATTAAAGGCGATGATTTTATCAGAAAAAATGACATCAATGAATTATTATAATCAATGTGAGAATAACTTTTACTGTATAACTTCAAAATCATTTACATAATCTCTTTTGATCTGATACAATAAAATCACTCATTCTGGGTAGTAATAATCTCCATGGTTTCTATTTACATGGAATTATGTTTTTCTTTCTTTTTGTGTGTGTGTGTGTGTGTGTGTGTGTGTGTGTGTGTGTGTGTTTGTTTGTTTTTTGTTTTGGTACCAGGAATTGAACTCAGGACTTTGCACTTGCAAGGCAGGCATGGTGCCACTGAGCTAAATCCCCCGCCCAATATTTTCCTTTTTTTAAATCCTTTTCATTTCATTGTGTTGAATCACCAGGTCATACGTCATTTATGCAATTTCTAGTAAGAGTGTTTGTCTTTTTCTTGATTATTTATAAGACTTGCAGATAAAGATTTTAGCCATGTTAATGCACGTAACACCCTGGCCACGTTCTCATCTTCCTTGCAATCTATGTGATACTTTAATTGCATGGGTTATTTTCTTTTCATTTTCACTTAATTTAATAATGCTGTTCAAGGTTTTCACTTTAATACCATGCTAAGACTAGCTTTTAGATAAAAATATTCAATACATATCTGTATTTTCTGTATTTTATAGATTAATTATATTTTGATTACTAATCAATATAAGGTATATGCCGATGTAGATTTATTTTAAGCAGAAACCAGTGTGATATTTTTAAATGGACAACCAGTTATTTCAGTGCCATATAGACAATTTATTTAGCCAATTATTTAAAATGCTGCTCTTACTGGAAAATTCAATTAAATTTATTTTCTTGTCTTTTTAAGCCTTTTATTTTTTCCCACAGGCTGTCTGGCCTCAAATTTTTAATTATCTGGGAGAGCAAGGCCTTACTCAGTAGACATTTTTAAAATTTCCTCATCTTTTCTCACATTGTTATTCTCTTTGATAATGTTTTTATCCGAATTAAAGAGTCGAACAGAAATTTTGCCATGGGCCTTATGTATTTTTGATAAAGTATACAAAGTATAGTTCACAAAATAATAAAAAAATGCACCCAAAAAGTGATAACATTTCAAATTATTTTTGAATGGGTGACATTTATATTTCACTGTGATTTCAAAGCTGTAGGATTCACTCTAATACCGTTTCGGTCATTGCTGTTTTAGGACACCGTTGTGGCTCTCCAAGCTCTGACGCTATTCCAAACACTCACGTTTTCTAAAAACAGACGAAATTCAGTGCAGATTTTCTCTGACAGAGGGTTCAATAGGTCCTTCCAGGTGAATGATGAGAACCGCTTGGTACCACTGCAAATTTTAGTGCCAACGCCTTCAAGACAGCTCACGGTGAAAGTGAGCGGCAGTGGCTGTGTATATGTGCAGGTAAGTCTGGGCCTTTTCTTTCCTTTTGGGTGAATTTTAAAGTAAATTAGAGTCATCGTAAGGAAGGCCTAGTGCATCTCCAAAGCACTTCATCTTGTAAGTACAATGCCATTGTCATAGCTAACACAAACTGACGGTGGTTTGTAATATAATGTAATTAATTATTCCCAAAGTACTTTATCTTTTACTTTCCCAAACCGAGATTAATTCAAAACTTTGCTTTGCAATTGTCTATTGTGCTTCTTAAATCTCCTTTGATTGTATATATCTAACAAGTTTTGTGTTTTTCTCGTGACATTAATTTTTTTAATTTTTAAGACATCAGGCCCATTGTCTTGTAGAATATCTGGATTTTTCAGTTTTCTTTTTGGTGTCATAAAATGTGTTGCCTTTATGTGGCTTCTGTAAACTGAAAGTTAGATCTACATTCTCTCGTATCCAGGAGCATATCACCACCAATGTTATTACTTTTTTTTCTTTTGCTTTGTTTTAGTTTTGTTTTTTATTTCTTTGTAGATGCTTAGGTCCAAATCCAGGGCCTCACATTTGCTAGGCAAGTGATCTACCACTCAGTTACCCCTCAGCCCCTAGTGACACTACATTTGATCTTGTATTAAGGTAGTGACCAGCATATTTCTTCACAAAGAGGGATTTTTTTTTATTCCCTTTTGCTCCCGAAAGAGCTTAAAATGTTACATTGGAATCATGCAGACGTTGCATGCTACATACGTTTAAATATTAAATGCTCAGTGTGAAAATTGGTGAATTTTCACCTACAATTCTTCACATGCACTGATGACATTCGCCTGAATCGATCTTTAATTTAAGGACTGCCAAATGGAAATTCTTCTAATTCTTTAAGAACTTCTGCTTTTGTTTCGTAGGTATCACCACACTATATAAAAATAGCAGAATGTATTTAGTAAGTAGCCTGCTGATACACACTGGAATCCCTGCCCTTCTTTCCTGGTTACAGACAGAGATATACTGAACACTACGCACATTTTTCTTAATACTTGGACAGGTGTATCTTAAGAATATATTTCTAGAAGTACAGTTATTAGGTCAAATTAGGTTGTTAACCAAGGCTATTTCCTAGTCATATCACTATA
This sequence comes from Fukomys damarensis, assembly GCF_012274545.1. Lineage (NCBI taxonomy): Eukaryota > Metazoa > Chordata > Mammalia > Rodentia > Bathyergidae > Fukomys > Fukomys damarensis. The sequence goes on along the minus strand of NW_022900931.1, from coordinate 24,924,514 downwards.
GACTTAGATGCTACAATTCCCCTCTTAGTTCATTCACCATCCTACTGGTATTCATTTGCCTTCATTCCTGTAATTCTGACAAGATGATAATTTTATCAGCTCAGTGTAATGCCAGCACTCTAAGAGGCTGAGGCAGGAGGGTGGCAGTGTTTGAGCTCGGACTGGGCAATATAATGACTTAGTGAGACCTTGCTTCAAAATAAAAACTGGCTGGGGATGTAGCTCAGTGTGGAGACCCTGTATTCAATCCCCAGTACTGAAATAAGTTGGTTAGTTAATTAATTAATTAATTAATTTTCAAAGGGACCAAGCATGTAGCTCAGTGTGAAGCCCTTGGGTTCAGTCCCCAGTACTTAAAAAAAATAAATGAGTTTCTTGAGGCTGATATCAGATCATTTCAATTATTTATGAAAAGACAGTCTATGTTCTAGCTGTTATCCATGAATTCTATAAGTTTTGACAAGTTATTTATCTCCCTGCACCTCATTTTTGTCCTCTCTAAAACAAGCACTACGAGCTCCATAAATGTATAGAAAGGAAGTACAAATGGTATAGGAAGCATAGAGGTAAAAATTGACTTTTAATTTGAAACTTTAATAGAGTGGTAATAAATGTAAAGTAATCTTTTAGTTAATAAGCAACATATTCTATATTTATTCAAGACGACTCTGAGATATAACATCCTACTACCCAAGAAGTCATCTGGATTTTCCCTTTCTGCGAATACAGCCAATGCCATTTGCAAAGGATTGTCTGATACAAAGTTTGACCTTATTGTTTCAGCCAGGTAATAACTTTCTTTTTTAAACTTAGCTACATCTGTACCTCTGATTCAAATAGCCTTGTGTCTTGGCCTCCAATGAAAACAAAGGGGTGAATTTATTTAAATTCCTTGGCAAATATATTTCATCTGGCTTAAATTGCCTTGGTTGCATAAGATAATTCCAGGTGGAAAAATAAGTGAAGCTTCAAAATATATAAAATAGGAGACCCCAACAGAAATTGTAAGAAAAAAATTCTTCTCTGAATTCCTCTTTAAGAGGCATATTTCCCTAATGTTTCTCATTTACAAATGAATATATCACAGTGTAAATCAGGTTCACCTCTGTACCCATTTGTGAATGGGTTGAAATATGTGTTGCTTCATTGTGGTACAGCACTAATTCCAGATTGTAATGAGAATATCTTGATCTCATAACAATATACCTTACAAGGGGCACAGAACAATAACCTTTTTCTACACAAATACATCTTTATTGATAATTTTTTCTTCAATAATAATTAACATTTGTCTGAATTTTCAATTTTGTACTTTTCATAAAAAGTTATCTTGGAAAACGCAACTCCTCCAACATGGTGATCATTGATGTAAAGATGCTTTCTGGATATGTTCCTGACAGATCATCAGTAAAGAAGGTAAAGAATAACTGCTGCTAAGTAAAATAACTTCAGAATGGCCATAATATGTTGCTCTCTACTTTGTGCAATGGCTCTACATTGTATAAAAAGAATACATTTTCTTGTCTTATGGAATGAAATTTCAATCACATCGGTATCTCATAGTATATTATTCAAGGTTCTCAAATTTATTTGTATTCTTATACCATCAAATCAGTAAATCATGAAAACATAAAACACATAGATGCCCCATATCTATCATCATGCTCAGCGGTGGGAAGTTGAAAGCATTCCCTCTAAGCTCAAGGACAAGACAAAGATGTCAATTTTTACCACTTCGATCAACATATTACTGGAAGTTTAAGTCAGAGCAGTTAGACAAGAAAAAGAAATAAAAAGAACCATACAGGAAAATAAGAAGTACCTTTTTTTTCTGTATGCTGATGTGATCTTACATGTAAAAATTCCTAGAGTGCCAAAAAAATTAGAGTTAAGTAAAGTTGTAGGTTCAAAATGACATTTAAAAATCAGTAATATATTTATATATTAACAAATTATCTAAAGAAAGAAATTTTTAAAAGTTTAAAAATAAAAAACTATCCCACTTCAATACCATCAACCAATCAATCAGTGGTGCTGCCACCTGCCTTGCAAGCACAAGGTCCCAAGTTCGATTCCCTGTGCCAAAAATAAGAAATAAATAAAATACTCAATATATTTAATCAAGGAGTTGAAAAGTCTATACATGGAAAACTATAAAGCATTTATGAAAGAGATTGAAGAAAACACAAATAAATGGAAAGACATCCTGTGTTCAGGGACTCAAAGAAATAATATTGCTAAAATATACCCAAAACAATCTACAGGGTCAATGTAATCCCTATCAAAATTCCAATGACATGCTTAACAGAAACAGAAAAAAATTTTTTTATTTATATGGAACCTAAAAGACCCTGAAGAGCTAAAGCAATCTTGAACAAAAAGCAGCCAGACCCCTGAAGAGTTAAAGCAATCTTGAACAAAAAGCAGCCAGACAAACACTCTTTGGTTTCAAAACACATTATAAAGCAATTGTAATCAAAATGACATGGTACTGGCATGACAATAGACACACTAAACAAGTGAAGCAGAAAGCACAGAAATACATCCAAGTATTTACAATCAATTGATTTTTTATAAGAATATGGAGAACACACAATGGTAAGGAACAGGCTGCCTATTAAGTAGTGTTGGAAGCTGGGTATGGTGGCCCATGCCTGTAATCTTAGCCCTTTGGGCGGCTGAGGTGGGTGATTACAAATTCAACCCCAGCCTGGGCTATTTAGTGAGACTCTGTCACAAAATAAAAAATAAAAAGGACATCAGATATAGCTCAGTGTGAAGACCTTGGGTGTAATCTCTAGTACTGAAATAAAGTAGCAAGGGGAAAAGTAGATGTTCACATCCAATAGAATGCAATGGGACCCTCGTTTTCAGCAGAGCAAAGGACAATTGGAGTCATGTGTAGGAATAAGGCTGCCTCTTGAGATCATAATGCTAAGTGAAATTAATCAGACACAATAGGATTGGAGGATAAGGGTTGTTTCTCTTATATGAGGAGCCAGACTATACATTGAAAAGTAAAATAAAAGAGGGATGAAACAGGGAGGTAGACTTTCTGAAGATGAGGAAGGGAGATGGGGAAGAGAGGAAGTAAAAGTGATCAAGATGTTATGTGTATATGTGTAATTCCCAAGAGGAATATAATTATTATATTAAATTTTAATTTTAATTTAATTTAAAAAGAAAAATATCCAAACCTGTAGAAAAAAACAAAATGGGAAACCTGGGCAACGATTCCTTAGACTGAACTCAAAAAGCACAAGAAACAAAAGCCAAAATACACTAATAAGATTGCATCAAACTAAAAACCTCTCTGCACAGCAAAGGCAACAGTCAATAAAATGGAAAGGAAAATGGTCAACATATTTGTGAAAAAAATGCTCAAGATCTCTAATCACTGGAGAAAAGCCTATTAAAGCTACAATGGAATATCACTTCGATTAGAGCTGCTGTTATCCAAAAGGTGAGGGATAATAAATGTTGGCAAGGATGGGGAGAAGAAGAAGGACCAGGGGACTCTCCGCCTCTACTGACAAAAGAGCCCTGAGCGGATAAAGCTCCTCACTTTCCTTAGACACACACAGGGAAGAAGCAAGCAGGCCTGTGACCCAGGGTTCAGGGAAGGTTCATCAGTTCTCGTAATTTCTGGACTGCCCTGAATGTGCATTTGCTTTCATCGGACTTCAGCTGTGGTTTGTTCTCTCCAAGAAATGTTGATGCCTGTGTGCTACAAAACAGACCTCCGGTCTCACTCCTGGTTCCCCACATCCAGCCACTTTGGGGAACAGCATAGAAGTTCCTTTACAAAGTAAGAACAGCACTTCCGAGTAACCCAGCAATCCCCATGAGGGCAAATACCCAGAAGAACTGCACTTCTGTGTCTGGTTGAGCACTCTTCACATTGGCCACGCTATGGAGGCAAAGTGCCTGTGTAAATGACCGAGGTGAATGGGTAAAGGGAACAGTACTTGTGCACACTGGGATACTATAATGCTTTATAAAAAGATGGACATCTGATAATGGTATGGATGCAACTTAGGAGGATGTTAAGTATGGTGAAATAAGCCAGGCACAGAAAGACAAATATCACATTATTTCACTTCTATGTACAATCTTTTCTTAAAAATCTCAGAAATGGAGAGTAGTTAAGTGTTTAACAAATAGGAGGAGGACAAAAGAAAAAGGAATAATAATATTGACCAAAAAGTACATTTTAGCTAAACTGGAGGAAAAGCTTTAGTAACATAAAGCACTGCATAACGATTGAGTAGGTTTAAAATTACTAAAAGAATGGATTTTTAACGTCCTCAACACACACACAAAATAGCAAGTTGGTGAGGTAAGAGTTGTTAATTACCTTGATCGACTCTTTTAAAGTGTACAGATAGATAAAAATCACAAGTTACCCCATAAATAGACACAAATATTAGTTTGATTAAAAATAAATCAATAATGTATGTTTTATTATTCTATTGAAAATTAGAAACAAATACTCAGGTTTCTCAAAATTATTGAATAAATGACTCTTAAAGATTAATATTTGTTGTGGAATACTGAAAATATGTGTCAAGTTGCAAAAAAAACTACCAAATTAAAATTGAATTTTTAATGTGTGATTAGCTGTTTGTATTACTAGTTCCCTAAATTTTCAGTATATTTTTCCTTGTGATTTTTAGCTTCAAGAAGATGGCAAAGTACAGCGAGTAGAAATTAAAGCCACCCACATCTTTTTTTATCTACAGAATGTAAGTTTACTGTCATAATTTGATTTGTGTGTTGTATGGGCTTGGGACACAATGTAGTTTTGGGTTTTTTAGTACCAGGGATTGAACTTGGGTCCTCGCACTTGCAAGGCAGGTGGCAAAACCACTGAGCTACCTCCCTGGCCCTTCTGATTTATGTTTTGCTGTTGTTCTTCTGTAAGGAAGTAGTGCCAAATGATCACTGCTCATAGAGAGAAATTGATGGAATACATTTAATGTGCTTAATAATATTGATTTATTCCCAGGTTCCTCGAAAGGAAATTAAGTTCTCATTCTCTGTTGAACAAGACACACTTGTACCCAGCAACAAGCCTGCATCCATTCAGCTCTATGATTACTATGCAACTGGTAAGCATTTCACTTCTTTCATACCAGTATATCCTAGATTAAATTAGAAACAAGGCGATTTTCATTTTCTCTACTGATGCTGTAGTTACTGTTTTTGAAATCTCTTTTCCTCATTTCATGTCTTGTAACACTTCATATCATTTCATATGAAATTCTTGAGTTCAAATAGCAAACAGACCTTGAGATTTATTCTAGTTATGAGAGAACAATTTTGGTATTTTTCCTGTTATCTTTTCACTAAAATATTCATTTAAATTACTAGAGAATAAGTGTGAAGGATTCTCTTTCTGAATAAACTATAGGTTCATGCAAAACAGAGCTGATGGCTTTGAATTCTGACATGCAGCTTGCCCAATGGTGTGAATGAGAGGACATAAATGATTTCAATACAAAATAGAGGAGAAGCTATCAGAGAGTTTGTGGAAATATTCTGATTTGGCACGTATTCATTACTCCTTGCAGGTGATGGATGTACTAGGTTTGTCATTTATGTCGCCCTCCCGGTTCAGGGCGGCTGTGTGTCTGTGGCCAGTGGATAGATAACTAACTGGCTGTGTGAGCTGGGGCAGCCCAGGGATCGCACAGAGACAGGTCTTGGCTGGCTGACTGCCAGCTGAGTTGACTTGTTCTGATCTCTTGTCCTTCAACAGACAAACCTAGATGTGTATCTTGTAATCTACTGAGCGATCGCCATCACCTATTTATTCGTATGTTGCCAAATACAGTGGCATTTCAAATAAGAAAAAAAAAAAAATATATATATATATATATATATAATTATAGCTACTTTGTCATGTAACTTCGAGTTTCTGCATCTTTAACCAGATTTTTATTGTTATCACTTTTGCTCAGAAAAAGTACATTCTCACTAATAACACAAAACAAGTGGCAGACTAAAAACTCTAAATCGGGACTTTGGACTTGAAATTGAAGCTTATCTGTCTTCCTTTGCATTCCTTAGATTTAAATTATGCATATGAATAAATTAAAATATAGGTCTAATAATTTAATCAAAATATGAAAATGACAAATTAGTTAATTTCAAGTCAGATTATCACATGTAGTAAATGATTCATAGACTTTTAATAGACAAAAAAGCTACTGTTGTCACATAACTGTATTGATACATAGTTCAGCCACAAACAGAGAGTGTTTACCAACAAATCAAGATTTACAGACTTTGGGTACTCAAATATTTAGTAATGATTAAGTTTTCACTGTCCCTCCAAGTGTTGAAATAATAAAGATTTTCTACTTCAGAAAAGTAAGCGCTAATCTCGGGTTTTAACATGCATTGTGTACCTGAAACAGGTAAGAACAGTAACACACATATGCGTGCAGTGTGATAGGAATAGAAATATATGTGGAAATTGTCAAGGAAGTAAATTCTTATATTAGCACAGATGTAGGGGAGTTTATTTCTAAACAGATAATAAAGAAACTTTCTTCTTGAGCAGTGTTGTGAGACCGTTTCTAGTAACAGTTACTCTCTTCCAGATGAATTTGCAGTAGCCGAATACAACACTCCGTGCAATCAGATATCCTCTGAAACCTTCTAGACTGGGATAAAGGAAATGAGATGGAAAAGAAGACAGCACTTTGGAACTGAGCTATGTATTAAGTGACTCTTTCCACTGCTTCAACCAAAGCAAAGATTTAGAATCTCCAGGATGCCCAGACACTCGAGTTCTCCCACCAACAACATCCCCCTCAAACACACCACCACCAGCCTGAGGTTGCCCTCACACGCCCCAGTGGCCAGCTTCGCTTGTAAGGAGGCATGGTGGGAGGTGCAGGGTTCATAAGCCCAAGAGCAAAGTTTAACCTGTGAAAGGTGGAGCCCCCGGAGGACCACTCCTGCCTCAGCCTGCGGTCAGAGAGCTCCGGAGCTCTCCGTAGCGCTCCAGATGCCTCTCATGATGTTCCCTGGAAATCAGTCCCCCACTGTCTCCGAGAGCAGCCTCAGTGATCCTTAAATTAGCTTTTTTTTCCTTTTTTTATGCTCTCACTTTCCTGCTCTCTCGCTATTGTTTCCTGAAATGAATGATCTACACCCAAGTCCTCACCTTACTCTTTGCTTTCGGAAGAAGGACAACATAGCACATCAATCACTGAATAAATCACAATTAAATGTTTTGCTGAACATGGAACATTCCAATGCACTAATAATTTAGTTCTGGTAGGTGTTTTGAATAAATTTTCTGGAAACCATAGAAAAGTAATACTTTCACAATATTTAAATATAAACAAATTTATTTTGACAATTACTGTTGAGGAAAGAATCTGTGTATCTTAGCTTTCATTTCAAAATTAAACTTTCTTTCTCAGTATAAAAATAACAAAAAAATTAACTGTTTCTCACCCCATGTCTCATGATCATTTGGAGGATCAATTCTGAAACTGTATCTATTAGCTCAAACATTCACTATTATAATTCAATTGAGCATAGGTATATATAGTACATAATATATCTAAAAACTATTTTAAAGTGTCTAAAAGTTTATATTTATATGTAAGTATTAAGGTAAAAGAATACATATGTGCTATTTTTAGGCCCAATGTGTGAGACTGTTACAGCAGCAATGGAAAACCAATGTATTGTCTCTCAAATATCTTAAATGAACAAACTTTAGAATTTCAAATGTCACTCATGCTTCTTAAATTCCCCACGGCCTCAATCCACACCTGCTCACCCAGCTCTCACTAGTGGTATAAACTCTTCCAGATGTATTGACACAGGTGCGAGTCCTTTGTGTTATGTTGATTTCTCCCTGTTAGCTTTTGCACCCATCAGTGACACCTGTCACATTTGCCTCCAAAATCTATATTCTGAAGGAGGAGGATAGCTTCAATTTCTTAATTTTCTTGGGTCCTTTGGTGGCTTCCCACTACATTTTAACCAGCCACAAAGGTGTTAACTTTTACAAAACTACATGAAACAGCCTTGGTCTAGGTATCAAAATAATTGTATTTCACCTTTATTCTCTAATCATGTCAACATCTTTCAGTTTTTGTAGTAATCAAGAGGAGAAAAATCACATGGTATTCTGGAAAAGGCAAAAAATATGGAGACAGCAGAGAGATCAATGATTACAATGTTAAGGAAGTTAAAAGCAACAGCAGAGGATAAATAGAAAGACATTGTTACATGTAAAGCACACGTTTATAAGAAATTCTCTCTGGAAAATGTTCAAAGGTGGATACATATTGAAGATATACTCCTAAGTGAAATAAATAAGTCACACATGTGTAAATACCGAATAGTTTCCCTGGTGTGAATAATCTGCAACAATGCATAAGATTCTAATAAGATTACTGACATTTAGAAATGGGAAGAAAGGAGCTAAAGGTGTAGGGAAGGTGGGATGGGTAGGGGAAGAGTAAAAAGGGAAAAGAAAAAAATGTGAGAGAATGAAAAGATTAAAATAAAGTGTTTGTAGATGGGGAGGGGAGGAGGGGGTAAAGGGAGGGCAGAGGTAAGGGGAAAAAATGAGAATCAAGACTTGTCATGTAGAGGTACAAGATCCCAACAATGAATGTAACTGTACTGTATCCCTAAAATGTACCAATAAACTCAATTAAAGCTGAAAAAAAAAGAAAAAGAAAATGTTCAAAGGGCTGTTCAGTGAACGATTATGGAAAAGAAAATTCTGAAAATTATTATGGTAAAACTTTTGAGCATAGTGAGAAATTTTGATTTGTGGGACATGGTAAATATCTCAATATCACCATACGCCTCCCAAATACTTTTGCATTGTATGTAATTTTATACAGCTTGCATGCTTATTAAATGAGAAAGAAGTTCAAAGCACTAACAGTTTTTTGGGTTTCCTTTATCTAGAGTGTGCACTGAACAGCGAGTCACTAGCAACTTCAGGGATCCAATGTGAATTTCTCTCTTGGCACCTCAGCAATTCTTGTTTTCCCTAAAAGAATCACACAACCTTGAAAATAGTTTTCTATTGATCCATTTTTCCACTAATTCCTGGAGATAAATATTGACTTACTTTTAACAGGGTTTCTGAAACCATAGAAGGAAGACTTCCACTGAGGTGATTAGCTTCTTAAAACAAAGTAAATTAAATGCATATAAATAATGCAAATCGAGTTTTGGGTCATATACTCCTACCAACCAGATGAAAGCTTTAGACTCTTTAGCTTTGACGATTCACATTCTCACTTTCATGTGAGTGTGTAACTCCTACAAAGGAGTTCATAAAATTCTTGAAGTTCATTTACATAACAGTCCTGTTTAGCATCCCAGGAAAACTGACTTTTCCCAGAGACTCTAGCACCTCCTAGTTAGCCTTCCTCTAAAGACTTTTTTAGAGTGACAAAGAATGTTAAGCATTACTCCATCGGGAGACTATCCCAGATAAGAACATCTGTGTTCAAACTGTTTTTCACTTCTCGAATTTTGATTTGAAGAAGATATGGTACTGACTATAAAGTTTTGAAAGTTTCCTAAGAATTTGTTTTTACACTTTCAGGTGGCAGTTTTTCTTTCTCCACTTCACTTTGTTTTCTGTTTTTAATCTTTAAACAAAATAAGTCAAAGGTGGTACAAATGCAGGGTACCAATTCCAGTGCTACTCAATGTTATTTTGGCTGTGTTATTTGGAAAGCAAAAGTATTTGTGAGATCCTTGCACTGGTTCTTATCTTTTGGTGTCTCTTAAGTTTTTGCCCCTGTTGTATGAAAAAAAATCAAACTTCAATTTAGCCTTGAGAAAGAAGTCATTCTTTAATTAGGGAAAACTACTAAACTCTTATTCAGCCTCTCAATTTTTAATAACTTCTGATCTTTTAGAGACCCATAAATTTGATTAACTTTTTCCTGAAGGACATATAGGCAGAAAATATGCTGTACCATGAACAAGTTACATTTTAAAATTATGAAGAATAAAAGAGCTGAATAATAACTGCAAATGGTACTTATATCTTAATTTAGTCCCCACATACTTGAGAGTAAACGGTTCTCCTCTCCATTACCAGAACAAGATTGTTTATAGAAAAAAAAATTTAGTAAACAAAACTTCAGAATCTCTGGTTTTCTTTCACAATCTGTCTTTATCCCTAAATAAATTATTTATTTAATTAAATACATAGAGTGGTCAGAGGCAAGATGGAGGAGCCATGAATACCAACAACACAGCTCCTCCTGAACAAAGTGCCTGGAGTCTGGAAAACAACAGCCCAGAGAGGAAACAGAGTGAGTGAAAGGCACACAGACCCATGAAGGAACTGACTGCAGAGAAGAAAATAGGACCCAGTGCTACAGAAGAAATGGCTCCCTGACTCAGAACTGAGACCATGCAGTGCACTGTAGCTGCACCACAGGGGTAGGCAGTGAAAACAGTTTTGCTGTACACTGTGAAATGGAGACCAGACTTGGATGGGAAAAATTTTATGTAATCAGAGATGGCAGTGAGAACAGGAGACACTGCTTCCCAGGTGGGCCCTCCAGAGTCAACAACTGGTGAGTGAAGGGGAACAGAGTCACATGGAGCAGAGCAGGCAGGGGTCACCATCTTACTTCAAAAAGCTCAGGGCTTGAACTCCCAATATCCCCACGCAGCTTCACTGCCAAAGCCCCAGAGTGGAAGGACAGAAGAGCTACCTCACAGTAGTCTGCAAACAGCTGAGCAGAAGATCGAAAGAAACACTGCCAAGAAGCAGGTCACTACATACTTGTTAAGGGAAACTTCAAGAAGAGGTAACAATCATAAATATATATGCACCAAATATTAGTGCACCTAATTATATAAAACAAACATTAACAGATATGAAAAATCTAAAAAGTACTAACAATTACAATGGGGGAATTTAATACCCCACTGTCACAGAGACAGATCGACTAGACAAAAAAAATCAACAAAGAAATATCAGAACTGAACCAAATTTGTGAACAAATGAAGTTATAGATGTCTACAGAGTGTTGACCCCAAAACTTCAAAATACACAGTCTTCTCAGTTGCACATGGGACATTCTCCAAAATAGATCATATACTAGCCCACAGGACATGCTTAGGTAAATGCAAAGGAATTGAAATTATCCCATGTATAATATCAGACCATAGTGCAATGAAATTGGAAATCAATGGCAAAAGAAATCACAAAAACCCCATAAACACATGGAAATTAAATAACACCATCCTGAATAACTAATGGGTTATAGATGAAATTAAAGGAGAAATTAAATAGTATTTACAATTAAATGATAATACCAGTACAATATACTTCAACTTATGGATGCAATAAAAGCAGTTCTAAGAGGGAAACTTATAGCAGTGAATTCTCACATCAGGAAAACAGAATGAGCTCAAATAAATAACCTAATGTTGAACCTCAAGCTTTTAGAAAAAGAACAAGTCATGCCCAAAGCCTGTGTGAGGGGAAATTATAAGTATCAGAGCAGAAATTAACACAATTGAGACTAGAAAGCAGTATAAAGAGTCAATGAACCAGAGAGTTGGTTCTTTGAAATATTAAGTAAAACTGATAAACCCTTAGTCAACTTTATCAAAAAAAGGAAAGAAAAGACACAAATTCATGCAATTAGGAATGAAAAGGGTGAAATCACAACAAATCCTGTGGAAATCTAGAATATCATCAATACGTACTTTGAGAACTTATATTCTAATAAGATGGAAAATACAGAAGAAATGGACAAATTCCTAGGCACATAAGAATTACCAAAGCTGAAACAAGAAAATATTAAAATTCTAAATATCCCAATATCAGTCACTGAAATTGAAAATGTATTTTAAAACTTACCAATAAAGAAAAGTCCAGGTACTGATGATTTCACTGCTGAATTCAACAAGAAATTTAGAGAAGATCTAATGCCAGTTCTCAAACCCTTTAATGAAGTTAAAAGAGAAGCAATATTCCCAAATTCATTCCTGGAAGCAAGTATTACCCTGATACCAAAACCAGAGAAAAACCCTACCACAAAAAAGAACTACAGGCCAATCTCCCTATTGAATGTAAATGCAAAAAATCTTTAATATGATACTGGAAAACATAATGCAGCAAATCAAGAGGATTATACGCTGTGATCAAGTAGAACTCATCCCATGGATACAGGGATAGTACAACATATGCAAATCAATAAATTTAATACACCATATCAACAGAATCAAATACAAAAAAAAAAAAACAACATGATCACCTCCATAGGTTCAGGGAAAGCATTTGACAAAGTCCAACACCCATTCATGATTTAAAAAAAAAACTGGAATGGATGGTCTTTATCTCAATCTGATAAAAGCCATCTACAACAAGCCAACAGCCAACATCATACTAAATGGACAAATACTGAAAGCTTTCACTCTAAAATCAGGAAAAAGACAAGAATGTCCACTGTCACCAATTTTATCCAATATAGTTCTGGAAACATTAGCTAGAACAATTAGACAAGACAAAGAAATAAGAGAAGGATAAAAAAGGAAGAATTTAAATCATCATTATTTGCAGATGACATGATACTCTACATAGAAGACCCCAAAAACTCCACCAAAAAACTTCTAGATTTAATAACCAAATTCAGTAGCATAGCTGGATACAAAGTCAACACTCAAAAATCAGTAGCCTTCCTGTACACAAATAACAAACACTGAGAGAGAAATTAGGGAAACTACACCTTTCACAATAGCATCCCACAAAAATGAAATGCCTAAGAATCAATCTAATGAAGGAAGTAAAAGACCTCTACATTAAAACCTACAGTACACTGAAAAAGGAGATTGAAGAGGATATTTTAAAATGCAAAGATAACCCTTGTTCTTGGGTAGGAAGAACAAATATACTGAAAATGGCCATAATTCCAAAACTGCTACATAGATTTAATGCAATCCCAATCAAAATTCCAACAGCATACCTCACAGAGCTAGAGAAAGCAATCCTAATTCATATGAAACCAGAAGAGACCTAGAATACCAAAGGCAATTCTGGCCAACAAAGGCAAGGCAGGGAGCATTGAAATCCCTGATTTAAAATTATACTACCCAACTACTGTGATAAAAAATGTGGTACTGGAAAAAAAAATCTGAAGATCAATGGAATAGATACAGAAAAAGCCCTAAAGACACTCAGCCAGCTTATCTTTGACAAAGGCACCAAGCACATTCACTGGAAAAAAGATAGCTTGTTCAAAAAGTAGTGCTGGAAAAACTGGCTTTCCACTGTCTGAAAACTAAGACTAGACCCATGTCTCTACCATATACTAAACTTGCTTCTTTGGAATAGCAGCAAATCAAGTCTCCAGTTTCCTTTGCTCAAGGGTGAGGCATTTTTCAGCTCAATGAGCTCTTTGGTAAATCCACTTAGGGGAGATTTATGCTTGTCCAGTAATGACCTTGGGTGGTGTACCAAAACTAATCCTCAAAACATAGGTTTTCTTGTTTTATTTGTTATGATTTCACTATGAAATTAAGAGGCCAAACAATTTTTTTTCGATTTAAATATGATAGGCACCGTGTTTCTGTATGGCAGGCTGAATGCTGTTAATGTCCTCTGCCTGGTAATTTCCAGCACAGGGTGTACTGTGTCCTCTGCTCACCACCACCTCTTTGCCCTTACTGTTCCCAATGCTGCCTTCTGCATGGAATCAGCCTGAAACACAGCAAAGAAGGTGACCCCTGGGAGCCACAGCTACTCCAAGGCTTAGCTGGATGATGCTTTTGCCCCATTGGAGAACCAAACTAGAAGTGGAGAAATGCTAGACTCACTTGGTGAGGAACCCCGTGAAAGAAGGTGACAGCAATGGACAAAAAATGCCCCCTTCTATTAACATTGATTCCACAAAAATAGAAGTATTATACTCCTGCTGAAATCAATGAGTTTTATCTGAAATTCTTTGGTTGGGTCATCTACTGTGATATCAGAGCATCTCATGATAATTTATTCTCTAGAATTACATATGTTGTATACAACATAGTAGACAATGTCCCAGATAAGTTACAGATTTTAGTCTTACCTGGTAAAACCAACATATTAAATAAATTTATATATTTAACATAATCTCTGGATGTCTGCATCCTTGATCGAAATGACATCCAGCAAAAAGACTATAATAAATGACACATCATAACACTTTCAACATGTTTTTCCATCAGTTTTTGCCGGTGAGAGCCACAAAGCCCTCCAAGATCAATAGGTAGATTTTGTATTCCAATCTGTACTCCACATCTCGAGAAATATATATAAAAAAGGAACTGTCTCTATAACTTTGCTCTTCCATCAAACCAACTGAAATAGCACTTGAGAGATTAGTAAGGATGTCCTATGGTTCCTCCTCCATCAGTATTCTCTACCTTGGTTCCAAAGAATTAAACAAAGCTCACCAAGGAAGTGAGTCACTGTGTCTCAGGAGTCTGTGAAAGAGAAGACCTTGCTTATCTCCTTTGTTATTTTCAACTCCACATGATATAAATGGGCATTCAGTTTTTGTCTTAGTAATGATAATCCCTGAAAAAATATAACCACACGTACCTTTTGGAAGAAAGTATCCTTCTCCTTTCATGGTGGCTAATGCAGACTTTTAGAAGAAATCCCAGCTATGAAAAAGTGACTTTTTGAAAACTGTTCTTCCCTCATCTCCTCCAGTCACATCCACCAGAATGGTGAACACTGTACTAGCGACCACTCAGGGTTCACAGATCTTTTGCACAAATTTTCAAGTAGACAACAACCTCCTGTTACTACAGTAGAGTCTCATTCTGGGGCTACGAACTGTGCCATAACGGTGACCACAAAGGTATGTGTGTGTCTGTGGATGGCTTCGGGTCATACTGGAGAGGGTCAACTTTGAGTGCTGTGGTTGAAATGGAAGTCCTGCTTGCTCCTTCCTGGCCAAGAAAAGAGAAAATTCCAGAGACATAAATGACTTTCAAAAAGGTAAAAGTCCCAGGAAAAGAGATAAACCTTTGCCTTTGGTGTTTCATAGACATCCATAAAGTACAATATTCTTCCAAAGAAGGAGGACTCCCCGTTTTCTTTGAAGGTTCAGACTCTGCCAAAAACTTGTGATAGACCCCAAGTCTCCAGCAAATATCAGGCAGAATCTCTGACTGAATCATCTAATTCTGAATCAAAGTCTGCCTAGAACTATCAGTACTTAATAGCATATTAGGATATTATGTCATTAGATAAGTAGAATTAAATATTGGGATATAAATGAAGTTAGCCTTTTAACAAATTATGAAGTAGTCCTGAAGTAAGCCCTTTAATCTTGAAGGTTTAGTAATACTTTAAGAGCATTTCAAAATAAAGTCTGGTATTATGTCTGTCAAATAAAAAATTTGGACCATCAAATAATCTCATCAGTTCCTCCTTATGTTTTGCACTGTTTTCATCACTGTACCAAAATACATAAGACAAAGCCATGCACCCAGGAGCAACTTCTGCCCCCTCAACCCCACTTCCTAGAGTTTCCAGCACCTCTGAGCAGCTGGAGACAAAGTTTGCAAAACATGAGCTTTTGGGGGGACATTTAAGATCCAAACCATAACAGGCACTAAATTTGGTTCAAGTCATTGCTAAAGAAAACTTATTTTCCTTAATTAATTGTGCTTTAATTTTGTTGTCTTCCTTACCTCTCCTGAACAATTAAATCTTATTTAATTATCTCACCAAGCAAATAATCAAATATAAATACAATTATAAGTTATATATGAAATAGAGAGGTTACTCTTATCAATCATCAAAAACTTTACAGGAATCCTACAAAATATAGCAGCAAATGGTAGTGCTATCTAAAACTAATGTCAATATTATAAAACTAATTGTGTTGCAGAATACCTACCCAGGTATCAAGGATCAGTGATCCAAAGTGTACAGCCTAAGAGTATATCTGATTTCTGAAGACATTTTTGGTCCTCTTTGGGGAAACACGATACATTCAAGTTAACTAAAACTGAAAGTAGTGCATACTAAATAAATGAATAGTGCAGATGAGCTCTCTAAAATCTGTAAATATGTTAAAATGCAGATTTACCAAAATCTACTGCTAAAGATTTTGATTGGATAGTTTCAGAATGAGGCTTGAAGATCTGTGATTTTGGCAAACTGACTTACATCTGACATGCATTCAGGTTGCCATCGTCAATATCATACGCGTCCAAGGAACACAAACTTTTATTCATAATGGTGTGAGGGAAAACTTCATGGAGATAGGCTTGTGGTGAGGTATAAAGGAGGAAACCTCTCTCTGTCACATATTAAATTCTAACTCCTTTTTTATTTGACACTACAGTTACACAAGAAGTCTTCTCTTTCCCAATATGGAGATTATTTGTGTAAAGATAAGATCTGGTTTTATTCCACTGAAGCCAACAGCAAAAATGGTAATCACCTTCTAATCTCAAACAAAAAGATTTTTTGTAACCCCAAACAAGAACATATCAATATCAAAGCCATGTCTACATTGTGCCACCTCAAAAAAAAAATATTTTTTCAAACCCAGAAAATTAAACAAACTGACTATTTTTCCTCTAAGCTAATGGATGTGACAGTAGAGAAATACATAGAGTCTTATTCTCCAGCCACTAGCAATTTGATTGAGAATATAAAGCATAGATGATCAAAGCAGTAAAATAGTGACCCAAGAAAGACAGACTATTATTGAAGTTCCAAACTGAGTGACACATGACATAAATTGGGAAATGAAAAAATTAGTGTGAACTGGGATCGTCAAAGATGCCAAAAGTTCTGCTGGATTCCTTGGATAGTGAACAATGATGGAACCCTTGACCCAAAAATATTTAGTTTTCTTCTCTTTACAGAAATCCAGATGAACATACTTAAGGCGCATATTTTGCTAGATTCCCTGTCCTAGATTTAGAAGAAGTAATGGGGTTGTTTTGGCTTCATAAAATAGACATCAAAATAGTTTTTGAATAAATATGCGTTTCTGCATATTTATTGTTCTATAACTTATTCATCAAATAAAAATTACATATTCCCATGAGGGCCTATACGTTTTTAAGTACTATGAAGAATACAGATTTATTTATAATGCATCTTAATATTCCAGATGTGGATGCCAAGTCAAACCAAGAATAATTAAAAATATCTTATATTCTGAGGTAAATTAAAACACTCGTTTAGAAGCTGGAGGCATAGCTCAGTGGTAAAGTATATGTTAAGCAAGCACAAGACTCTAGCTTCAATCGTTGGCCCAGAAGAAAGAGGAGAGGGAGGGAAGGAGGGAAGAAATTGTTTGTGATCTAGGAAGCCTTCACTTGGGAGATACAGGGAAAAGTGAAGAGTGCTGATTAATCATTACAAAGGTGTAAATATTTCTTGAGAAGTAATATCCTAAGCAAAAGCATCAAAAATGGACTTGATGAAAGGTGAAAGAACGATTGGAGAACCTGGAAAATACGTTGGAAAGATACAATCTTGCACAGTGGGTAAATTCTAGACCCTGGAGCCAGACTACTGAGGTTTCCAACTCTACGCCTGCCTCATCAGCTGAGTCTCAAGGACAGGTATTTAACCTCTCCGCTTCTGTTTTCTCACTGAGAAATGAGAACAGCAGACTCTGAAAGTAGTATGGCTTCCGAGGCTGTATCAATATCCCAGACAGAGAAAGAGATGAATCGAGCAGTAGCTAATGAAGCTTCCTCTCAGAGGAGGTAGATGTCACTTTTATTTGTATTCTACTTGCTAACGCCTCATCATGCTTTTGAATGGTAGCAATATCATTGTATTTTCATATAATAACCCTAATCTTTTAGAAGCGTGTACTGAAATGTTTATCATTTTCCCTCCAAAATGATAAAAGGAGCGGTACAATAGAGGGATATATGTGGGAATAGAGAAAGAATGTGTGTAGGAAAAAATGGCAAATGAGTTCATGGATATCAAGGTTGATATCATGGGTGCATTTTACTGCTATAGCATTACAAGTAGATTGAGGAACATTTTGCTATTCTGTCAAATTTTGTTCCTCCTGAAACTCTCCATCACAGACACAAAAATCAAGAATAACAGTGACAGTTACAAATTTATTTAGCACTCGACATAATTAAAACATCACATAATCAAAATGCCTGAGTTGTTTAAAATGAAGTTTAGTATTCTACTTGGTAAAATTTAACTAAATGTACTGAAAGTCAAAAAATGGTTTTTTTTAAAGAAATGTTTTTAAATGAGATTGCAAGAAGTTGAGGCCAGATGGTAGCTAAGGTCTGCCACCAGCTGTCTCCCCACAAAGACATCGATATAAACAGCTATTCAGCCAGCAATTAGCCATACAGGAGCAGAGGAAGCTAGCCAAGAGACTGTAATACCTGTTTGGGGTATAATAATTTTACAATGATGCATTAAGAAGGCAGGAAGGAATAGTTGGCCACATCACCCCACCTCCAACTCTACACAAAGAAAGACACCTTCCCATCTTGAAGAAGGAGAGGAAACAATCCAATTCTACACTTGAAATCCAATACCAGGTCCACCAGTGAAACCCAGGACTGAGCAGCGTCCCAGGCCGGAACCCATACACTGAGCCTGTGGAACCTGTTATCCAGATGGAGGAGAGGTCTCCACCGCCTCCCTTGGCCCCCCGCAGCCCGGTGTAGAGAAAACCCCCATCCATGGGGAGCAGGCAGGAACAGCACAGGAGAAGATGTGCCAGAGGACAGAGGTACAGGGTGGCCTCAATGGGGACTCACACAAGGCGTCTACCACTCTGTCTCTCAAGATCAACCCTGAGCCGAGAGGGACTTCCTTGGCACACACGGGTAAGCAGGAAGCCCCGGCAGTACCCACTCAACCCACGGACATCTGAGGCATTGACTGCTGGAGAACTCCGTGGCCTCCACAGGTCCTAGACCCAGTTTGAGTTTTTACGAGATTCCTGTATTGCTGCATGGCCCCCAGCAAAGAGCCTGGCCCACACTGCGCCCCTTCACCCAGGCTCTTGTTACACAGCACTCCCAGGGGGCCATGAAAAGACAGGCAGCTGTCTCTAGCAGCTCTACCCAGCCAACACCACAAACCATACAGGAGACCTTACCTGCCCTTCCACAGCCCCAGGAAGAAACTCAGTTCCCCCCAGCGGCTTGCTCTGCAGAAATCCCTGGGAAGCAGCTAGGCAGCCCTGCCCACCCTCTGCTGCCGTAGATGCAGCTGATGACCCCACTCACGTGCACAGCCCCGGGCATCTGCCCTGGAGGTTCAGCCGGCCAAGTCTGCTGGGAGCAGCCACATGGCTCCGTCCAACTGCCCTGAGACCCTGAGCACAGCGAGCAGCCTTTCCTGACCAGCTTGGCCCACAGAAGCCCAACGAAGCAGACAGCCTTACCCACATGTCCACAACTTCAGCAAGTAGCAAAGCAGCTTTCTCTGAGCGGCACAGCCAGGCAGCCCCCAGGAAGAAACCCGGCTGCTTCACCAACCTTTCCACCAACTTAAGAGGCAGCTGAGCAGCCCACTCTCAGATCCTCAGCCCACCGAGATCCTTTGATGCCTACACTCGGCCTTGCCCGCTCGCCCTAATTACTCTAAGAAACTCCCCAACTCCGGCCGCAGCGTGACTCCCCCACGTGGGAGAGAGTCTGAAGAAAGTGAGACTGAAAGCTTCCCCCTTAAAGGACTAACAAAACGATGATGTCCATTTTCACCACTCCTGTTCAACGTAGGCCTCTGAATACTGGCCAAGCAAAAGGAGTAAAAGGGGTATGTAAAGGAAAGAAAGAAGTCGAATGATTGTTATTTCCCAATCACGTGATCCTCTACACAGAAGACCCAAAAATTTTTTGCCAAAGGATCCCTGAAATTAATAGCCAAATTCACTACTGTAGCAGGACAGAAAATCACACAAAAATCCATAGCATTCTTCACACCAATAATAAATTCACTAAGAAACTAGGAAAATATCATTTGCAATAGCATCCAAAAAAATTAAATACTTAAGTATTAACCTAGTCAAAGATGTGAAGGATCTCTATAAAGAAAACTACAGTACTCTGAAAAGAACAAAAAACAACAACAGAAAATGGAAAGCTATACCTATTCCTGGATGGTCAGAATAAATGTTGCCTCTTCACATACCTCCAGAACACAGAATACAGGTTTATTGCAGTCCTTTCAAAATACCAATAGCATTCCTCACAGACTCTGGACTATAATCCTAAAATTCATATGGAACAAGAAGACTTTAAAATTAATTTAAATTTTTAAATTTAAAAAAATTTTTTTAATTAAAAAAATTTAAAATTAAAAAAAAACCAATCCTGGACAAATAAGAGCAAAGCAGGAGGCATCCATTGTGTGTGAATAGACCACTTTCTTTATCCATTCATCTCTTGAAGGACACACAGGTTGCTTCCAGGATTTAGCTTTTATGAGCTGTACTGCTATAAGCATGGGTGTGCGTGGATCCCTGTAATATGATGCCTTTAGCTTTTGGGAATAGCTGGGTCAAGTGGAATTTCAATTTTTAGTTTTTTGTTAAGAAAATAAGTTAAGGTAGAAAGATCCGGCATTTTCAGTGAGTTGGAAATTAGTTGGCTTGACTTCCAGTCCCAAATTTACAGTTTATCATTTGTCTGACTTCAAATAATATCTGGATATCAATTCCACATATCAGACAGAATCAGACGTTACTGGGGAAGTGATAAATACATAGAGAAATAAGCTTTCTGGAGATACAAGTAGCACAAATGAAGTGGAAGGCTCAACTTAATTTTTTAAAGAGCAAACTGGGTGTCTACCATCAGCTGCACACTGTTCTAGCCATTTTGTTGGTATCAGTAATTCCATATGATCATGTTATGACATAAGCACTATTTTAATTCATTTTTTTACTTTTTTAACGTTTTAAAAAATTGTGCTAGTACATGTGTGTACTACATCATGTTTGCACTGCTTGTGGGGAGTTGAAATTCCTATCTGACCTGGCAAGTTGTTGTGCCTGGCATTGAAGACCACTCCTGCCTTCTCCGAGACCACACCCAGACATGCATATGACATTCTTGCTCTCAGTCTATCCCTCCACAAAGCTCTTTGCAGGTAAAGCTTTCTCAGATCACCGTTAAAATACACTGCACAGTCTGTGCTTCCCTACCATTGAAGCTGTTTTGAATCATTCCTGATTCTACAATGTGCTGTCTCCTCCATTAGGATGTCATTTTGTTTGTTTGTTTGTTTGTTTGTTTGATGCAAATACAAGGTACAGGGCAAAGCCCTGGGACCTCATGTTGGCATGGGGTAAATCTGCATTGAATGAAGAAGGAATCAGCGACAGAGACTCTCCAGAAGTATATGTTTATTTACCAAGCGTTCTCTATTGCAGAAACAACAGGGCTCATAGAGTCTTGGTGTGGGGATTCCAGCAAACCACTGTTTAGGGGGAGCCACCTCAAACATTCTGTAGCACTTCATCTATGGAGAGAAGAGGAAGAAAACAGGATGACTTGGGGTTTGCTAAGTAGTGAATATGATTCTAATATGGAGAGCAGGTTTTTCTAAAGGAAACCAAGTTGGCTCTGGTGAAGAATGGGCACCATCACATATTTGCCCTAAAATATTACACTTTTCTGATGAAAGAACCAGAGAGTTAGTGCTCTGCTCCCCACGTGTGCATTTCTGAGTTATCATGCAGTGTGAGGCCAACAATAAAAGCTCTAGACCACTTTGCATCTGGGAAGACTGGTTTGGAAAGCAAAGGGCAGGTGGAGGACCAAGGCTGCAAGTTGTTTACCTGTGCTGCAGGGGGCACTGTACTCAGCAAATGCTGCTTCACCTGAAAGACACAATGGTAACCTTGAAAACAGAAGTTTTGATGGGTTTTATAAAGAGCCTTTGACATATTCAGGCTGTGCCCTCTCTGCATCATTACCTGCATAACTGCTGAAGTCATCTCTTTGGGAAAGAGAAAGATAAGAAATGTCAAGGAAGTGCTGTTCTTGAGACCACTGGTGCAATGATCTCACACTGGGGGGAGGACTAAAGCCCACTCACTCTACTGTGGTCAAGCTAAGTCCTAGGAGGTCTCTCTAGGTATTCTTTTCCCCTTTTTCTACATGTGCTGCTTTTATCTTCATGACATCTCTGAGAGTTCTTAGTCTGAAAAAGTTGGTATATTCCTCCCCACTAATTAGAACAATACCTCCATGTAACCTCTTGTGAAAATTTTGCTTTCTTTCTTTGGTCTTCAGGGACCATAAGAGCTTTTAGTCCTTTCTCAACTCTAATTTCTTCTGTAATTCCTGCAATTTTCACAGTCTTACTGATTGCTCCTTTCTGCTATATTCTTAGGAAGATGTATGTATCCTCCTACCAATAAGCAGACATCCTGGAATATTTTGCATGACTGATAGACTTGTTGTAGGGGATTTGCAGTAGCTTTGTAGGCTACAGATGCAGAAATAAGGCATCCTTGATGGAGTAAGGTGAAGAGAGGATGTACAGTGTCGCCCACGCTCTTAATTCCTTAATTAGGAATTGAGTTTACTTGGAGTCCTTGGTCCCATCTTGCTCACCTGTCTCGTAGTAGTCATAGACCTTCACAAGAGCAGGTTTCAGGTTTCTTACAGGAATGTCTTGCACCACAGTGAAAGAAAAGCTCAGTGTCTCATTGGTAACCTGAGAAAGGAAAGAGCAAGAATCCGGAACCAGGGATTGATACAAGTGCTGATCAACCCCTGAGAATCCTTATCCTGTGTGTTGTTTTGTTCTGTTTTTTGTAGTACTGGGGATTGAACCCAGAGGCTTTTCAGGGAGCTGCATCCTGGCCCTTTCTCTTCTTTACTTTGTGACAGTTGCTAAATCACTAAATGTCCCAGGCTGGGCTGTAATGTGTGATCTTCCCGCCTCAGTCCAGAGTGCTGGGATTACAGGCATGGGCCCCCACACCTAGCTACTTCTTATCTTTAATCAGCAATTTTGAATATGGTTTCTGAGATTACCCAGCTTAGTTATTTTTTTAATGTTTACATGGAGTCAAGAAATACTCATGTTTCCATTTTAGTATAAATAAATCAGTAACACACTGACCTCCCACCAACCCTCTCATCTCTGACACCGCAAGTCCCAGGGAAGCCTGCAACGAGGAAAGAGACATTTAAAATGTCATCTAACATGAACAGAGGAGGAGGAGCTCTTCTAGGACCTTCTTTAGGACAGCTCATCTCACAGCACAGGCTCCCTGGGAAGACACCCACACGACAGGACCATCCACCCCGGAACATGTAGCAAGGCTGGCGGGGCCTCACCTGATCCACATAAATCAAGACCTTGCTGTTGCTCACTTCTGTCCTGCTCACGTGGTCAGATCTTTCAAGCTTAGGAAACAGGAGAAAAATCACTGATTTACTGTATAAATGCAGCCTTTGGGATACAGAGAGACAAATGGATGGTTTCATCCATTCACAAGGGTACAAAAAAAGAAGCTAAGATTAAGTTCCTTAAAATGAATTTGAAGTTCAGTAAGAATAACAACATACTCAAAGATTGTGAACACTTCAAATAAGATGGGAGACTGAATATTCACTTGACCAATGAGAATTTTTTGGCTTTTTTGTTTTCCTAAAAGTTGAAGTTATTCCTCTGACATTATCTATCATAATGTCTTTCCCCACTGATATCCATCAGCATTCTGTAAATTTTCACACTATTATTTTAAAGTATACACCGGCAGGAGGCGTGTGTCACACTGTTGTGGTATAAAAGGTCCACGGGGCGCGATGCTCACCACCTCACCCCCCTCCAGCCCACTGATCTCCGAGCACCAAGCACATGGACATGGGCAGAGCGATGGTGGCCAGGCTGGGGCTGGGGCTGCTGCTCCTGGCACAGCTCCTACCCACGCAGATTTACTCAAACCCAACAGCTGTGGGGTAACCTTCAAGCAACACCTCCCAGAACACCTCCACTACCCCAAGCCCAACTAATGCCACCACCAAGATGTCCACAGCCAGTCTCCCTGTGGTCTCCATCTCCCATCTACAACTGTACTGTTGGAGACTCTGGCCAAGAAACATTCCAACTTCCCCATCTTGTAAACCCAATGCAAATGGGGCGACTAGGAGTTCAGTGTGGCAAGGAAGAAATCTATTCCACACCTTACTTCAATGATGCAGAAAATGTTGAGAATTCCAAATTTGATTCATTTGAAGGACATGTGAAGGGACTGAAAGACAATGAATGTCAATATTAAACCTGCTGGAGTTTGTTGTTGCTGTTGTTGTTTTGTTTTTTGTACAAGATGAAGAGAGATAATAACATCCAAGATTAACCATGATTTCCTCAAATATGGCTTAAGAAATACTGACGCTTAAAACAATAATAGATTTTATCTAGAAATAAAAGATGGGAGGTAGAATGGAGATTCGGTTTTCATTGGGTTCATTAAATCTATGAGGCCATAAAAGTTAGATAATATAAAAAGCTTCCATGATGCTATTTGTACGTACATTAGAAGGAACTACCAGGTGTTAATCCATGTGTTGTTTCAACAGTACTAATTCAATGCTGATTTCCTCTAGATGAAGTTTCGCATTGTTGAGCTATCACTGTTTTCTTGGCAACTAAACTCTTTACCCTGCTCTCTGTGGCTCTGGATTTGACGTTACATTTGACTTTTTATTCAGTAACTGACATGTGCCAGGGCAACAGTGAACAGGAGCCCGCCCCCAAATCTAAGCATCGCAAGTAAATCTTACCTTTCCAAAGTGAAATGACAGGCATTTCCCACCACTCACTTTCATTCAACAAAAGCACCAGATCCATTTAGCTAAAACCCAAAGAGTAGAATTGTATGACCTCAACTGACTTTAAAATGCTGGCTTTTTATTTCTGTATAGGTTGAATACTTCTCACAATTAAAAACATAGTCTGTTTTTGTTGTTGTTGTTTTGTTTTTTTCTTTTCTTTTTGATATCAGGGATCGAACGCAGGACTTTGCACTTGCGAGGCAGGCAATGGCACCACTGAGCTAAACCCCAGCTATAGTCGGTTCTGAAGTTAAAATTACAAATCTTGAAATTAAAAAGGTAAATATGTGAAGGAGCCAAAACTAAATCCAGCATTTGGGAAGCTAAGATGAGAAGCTAACTTGCATAAGTGCGTAAAAATCTTTTATACTTTTTCTGTAAATGCTTTTTTTAAAACTACAGATCTCAGTAGACACATTTGTTATCAGTCAATATTTTTAGATAGATAGAACTGTCATATGCCTTGAGTTATGCCATCTTTTACAACTTCCTTGATACACAGAATCCTTTAAAAGAAAAACACAGACCCTGAACTCTTGTTCGCATGGTTGTGCACTGATGCTTACATGTTCCAGAGTCTAATTGGACCCCAAGAGTCTCTATGATCCAAGTCATTGCTTTTAGAAATCTGCATGGGAACAACCAGATAGAAAAGATCTGAAGATACTGTGTGTGTGGATGAACACTCTTTTTCTTCATATCTGGACACTGCACATCTGTTTGGATTGTATATTGTGTCTATGTATTTATGCTTTGAATCACAGTAACTCCTCGTGTTATGGAATTGATTTGCACTGGACACAAACTAAATAAAGAAATAAATGGCTGGAAAAAAATAAAGTATATACCAACAATTTTCTTGTTCTTTTCATGAATTGGGAGTTGACAGTTTCAGTTACCAGTTTTTAATAGTAACTAGAAGGTAGTTTCAATTAAAACAGTAACTTTCTTGGGTTGTTTTTTGTTTGTTTGTTTGTTTGTATTGGGACCTAGCACAGTGCTAAACTTAAACTTGGCACCACATAAACTACATTACCTTAGGTCAGGGCCAATGTGACTTTGATGCAGGATGCCATTACTAGATGGAGGATACAGAAAACCAAATATCTGGCACCCACTTACCATTTTCACTGTTGGTTTCAGTGGACTGAATCCAGATATCATTTTTACATCAGCAATCACCATGTTAGAGACCGGGCGTCTCCCTGTGTAGCTACCAATAAAAGGAAGGAAGGAAATGAGCTTCACTAGACTTTGAATCTTGCCTTCTTCTCGGCCTAAGTCACGACATCTTTAAGTAACCTC
This sequence comes from Fukomys damarensis, assembly GCF_012274545.1. Taxonomy (NCBI): domain Eukaryota; kingdom Metazoa; phylum Chordata; class Mammalia; order Rodentia; family Bathyergidae; genus Fukomys; species Fukomys damarensis. The sequence continues at coordinate 24,898,375 of NW_022900931.1, read as the reverse complement.
GCTAATTGCTGCCTTGCTCCCAGGGATCTGTCCATCCCTCGGAATGCACAGCCCTCACGGTCACAAGGCATAGCTCTGAGAAGTGCCCGCACGGTAGGACACTTGCAGAGTTCACCGCAAAGCCACCTGTCTGAGTACAGCAGAGGTGTAATGAACTACATTCCCGGGGTGGAACCTGGAAATTCTACACAAGATGCTAAGCAGATTGTTTTGGTTCATATTTGCGGTTCATGTAGTTTACAGTCATCTTGGGGAATGGTTACTTGTATATATCACAGCATGTTTCTTTCACTTTGTAATTCCCTTGCCTCCCCCTCCCTCCCTCCTCCTCCAGTTCACCTGTCCCATTTTTCATTCTTGTTGATGCTATTTGTCTATAATGGAATACTACTTAGCTATAAAGAAAGACTGATTTGTGACATTTGTAGGAAAATGGATGCATTTGGAAAATACAGGGCCGAATGAAATGAACCACACACATGGTTAAATACTGTATGGTGTCTCTCATAGTGTAGACAAAAAGTAAATGAAAAAAGATGGATAGAAGGGGATGAGGGGATGGATCTCTTGCAATAGGGAAGTGGTCCAAGGGAACAAAGGCAAGATTTGAAGAGGAGGGAAGGGGAAATAAAAATAATAAAGATAGCTGGGTGTGGTGGTGCACACCTGTAATCCCAGCACTCGGGAGGCTGAGGTAGGAGGATCGCTGTGAGTTCGAGACCAGCCTGGGCTACATAGTGAGCTCCAGATCAATCTCAACTACATAGTGAGACCCTGTCTCCAAAAAACAAAAAACAAAATAATAACAATAATAATAAAGATATGCCATGTTCAGAATCTTAATAGCCTCAATTAATGTCAACGTTATGTGCCATAACATGAGCTAAGGAGATTTTTTAAACTCTAGCATGTGCCACTTCATAACTTACATGTTTCAGATTAATGAGTGATCTCTTTCTGCATGTGATGACTATCTCCATAAGTGGACTATAAAATTTCTTTAGGTCAAAGACTGTATCTGCATTTATATTCTGCCTAATTAACACATCATGCTTTTGTGAAACACATCTAAATTATTTTGTCTATCGAGTATGAATCAAATTATGAATATTATTTTCTTTTTTCATCAAAAATCCGTTCAATTGTGTATTTATATCAGAAATCACTGCATATATTTTACCTAAAGCCTTTGAGGCGTGTTATTGAATAGTGAGTCTTTTTTCTCTAGAAAAATGGAATTGTAAAAGAGTACTTTACGGGTAAGAAGAGTGAGCCTATCTTGATGTATCACTGAAAGGAATGATTTCCTCTCTAACCACCAATGTGGGACTGAATCCTGCCAGCAGACAAAGCAGCGCTTACAACTCTACACATCACTGTCCACATTGGTAATGGAAGGTAAAAAGTGAAAGTGAAAACATTCAGTTTATGTATCTTCAAATCTACTTTCTGAAAAGGTTGAGGTGGTTAGTATTTTGAAAGCTAGGGAGCAGGGGCAGATTCTAACCTGAATTCTAGTGAAATCTGGAATCTCTTGTGGGCTTCGGGACCGTCACAAGTCTGGGGTATTGTTTGCACTTGGAGAGCGAAGCCAGATTCTTCCTTCTCTGAGAACACATTGTATTTCAAAGCTGTCTGTTGAATTAAAGAATGGAAATGGTTGTCTCCAGATCAAAGGAACCCTCAGTCTGTCGCCGTGCACGTTCCCTGACTTGCCCTTTACTCGTAGAGGTAGGAATAGGTATGGGGTCACCGCTGAATCTGCCCAACTTGCCGCAGAAATCTTACCTGAGTGAACACGCAGCCTCCCCCTGACACATTTATTTCGTACTCCCCTGGAATGTTTGGCAGTGGGACCTGCTGCAGTAATAGATGATTACTGTTATCCACTTGGAATTTTGTGGAAAACGCCCCCGAAGACTGGATTGTCACCAAAGATGTTTTCCCGGTTCCGGCAAAAGTAGCGGCTCCATATCTGGACAGAGCATGGAGAGCTACCACTGTGTCCTGGAAGAGATGAATGTGAAAGCTGAAGAAGAGAGCATCCAGAGTTAGGGGCTTGGATTCTTCCCAAAGCCCAAAGCCCATTTTTGGTATTACAAAGGTATGTGAGGTTCTGTTCCTATTACATGAACTCTGGATTTGAATTCAAAGACTGACGTTAATTTATGATACATCTGATAATCAAAATTTCTACTGCTGCCCATGATTTTTCACTCTTTTCAATGATTTTTTTTTCACTCTCTCGTTGGTAGAGGACGTACTCTGTGCCCCCAAAGGATCTCTCCCATTACATCCCTTCTTCTTTTCCATTACAGATGGATTTTGATGCTCTCCTTTGGACAAAAGAACTCAAAATAGACTAAAACAAGCACGCAGACAGCGTCTTCATATCATGATTATCCATTTCAAAGGAAAGACCAAGATAACTGGATTACATAGCAGAATGGTACAGAAAATAAACATTTCCTCTGTGCTCACTCAGTTTGAGAGATCACCTCTAGGATTCTAGACATTTCAGAATTTTTGCCCCTGTTCATAAATTAGGATTTGCTTCCTCGCTAAAGGGTCTCAGTGGTGCAACCCTGCTTTCATAGGTGACTAATGTATAAAGAAAACCCTAGAACTCCAGCATAGGCACGAGGAAAACCACGGGGAAAGGGAATGTTTGGAGCTCTTTTCTCATTTTCTGCACTCAAAATGATCTTAAGTGACCTTTCCTGGATCCTTTCTGTCCTCTTCTCTCTTGCTCTTTCCCATATTACTATTCATCTCTCGTCTTGACCTCTCACCAAACTCTGACTCCAAAGGATGAAAGCTGAAGGAACCCACCCACCTGGGTGGAGGAGAAGCCACCGTAGGAGTTCTGTTGCTTTGTGATCCATTTCACAATTCGCGCTGCAGAAGTCAGGTCCGCTGGGGTCGGGGCTGTCTGGGCTGTGAGGAGAGCTAGGAGCACGTAGGCCGTCATCTCCACCTCGGCAGGGGGCGCCCGGGGTTGGTACAAATGTCCCTCTGGTTCCCTGGGTTTCTGAGGTCTCTCCCAGTGAACTGAGTTATCTTCAGGATAAGAACAAAGGAATAATTAAAATATGACTATATATATAAAAAGCTGGAGTAGCTTTTACTAATCCAGGGTAAAAAATTGAGCTTATTTTCTGTGGATGAGGAAAATAATGAGGATAGAAGTTCTTAAGGTATCAACTGAGTCATTTTCTCAAATGTCATTCTAGTAGAATCGGTGAGGAGAATGTGGCATGATTTCTCACTGGTTCGCCCCCTCTCTTCCAATCAAGTTTTCTGTTCAGTGTTTAGCTGAAATGAAAGAGGGAACTTACCAGCTTCAATGTCATAATAAAAATAGTAAAACACAGAAGCTACGGCAATGGATTTTAGTCCCTTTCCTATGGTACTTAGCGGCTTTTATTCATCTTGATATCTAGGTCAGTCATACAGGAAAGTATGTCGACTATGTTGTCTTTGTAAAGAGGTTGAAATACCTGAGTTTTCCTGTCATACTGCTTGTCTCAGCTTTGTCCTCTGTATGACAATAAAGGAGGGATGTGAATTTGATTGTCTTGAGAGCCACCTAAGGAATTAGAAAGGCACCTTCTGGCTGGGTCTGTGCAGGCCACAGAGGTGTGACGCTGCTCCTGACCTGATCCCTGACCCGTTCCTGTCTGGTTTCTCTGCTCCCTGCTCTGCATCCTGGCTGCTGCAGTAGCTGAGGACCTTCACTCTACCACGCCTTTGTACCCTGGTGTTTCTGCCCGGTCTGCTGACCGCCGACTGAGCACCCCAGAGCTGTGGGCCAGACCAAAGCTCTTCTCCTCGAAGTTGCAGGTTTCGTGTATATTGTAGCAGGGACAGGACGGCTAATACACTACATAACAAAAGATTTCTGGGGAAGTGTGGGTATAAAAGGACCACTCATCTGGGAATGGGATGAGTTGTCATAGAAATCTCAGTGTTTCATAGTGGAGCAAGTCAAAAAGGAAAGTTATTTTCAGGAATTCATTTCCCCTTTGCAATCCACTGGAAATGAACGGAGAGAAAAATCTTGACAAACATGCTCACCTTCTTCCACAGCTTCCTCGTTGAGTGATTTCATTATCTCCCTCTTCTTCTCCTGGTTCCCCGCCAGGGCAAATGCGTACGCCAAGAGTGCCTTGGTGTAGACATGGCTACCGTTGGTCCCCTCCTTTGTTGTTTCCCAGGCTGAATTCATGCAGATCAGTGCTTTGCTGACAACAGGGTGCTATGAGGAAGAACAGTACCAGTGCCTTTCCAAGCTGTCTCTCTACCCATCTATCTGTCCACCCATCCATCTATTCTTTCACCACCTTTTTCTAAAACACACTTTTTAAAAAGGTTATTTTCTAATTAAAATATAAACTAACAAGGAGTGGATTAGATACTGTGTGTTTTGGATTAATTTTGGAATAGGATCTAGGTTTTTTTGGACAAGTATATTCTTCTTGTCAGAAACTAGCAAATGTGCAGCACTGTGCAAAATGAAAGCTGCCATTTAGCATCTCAAGGCGCGATATAGCCACAGGTCAGCAGGTTTCACAGCAGTCTGGCCAGCAGGAGCAACACCGTGGTACCTACAGTGGCAGGCAGTGGGATCTCCAGAAGGGCAATGGTGATGTAGGCAGAGAGGGTCACCTCATCATCTACTCCACCCTATAAACGCAAGAGATGAAAATGAGATGAATCCCACTTCTGGAAGCCCTGTAAAGATGGGCCAATCTCTTCTCTTCTATGGTTCCTTAGAAGTTCTTCTCATGCAAACCCCCACTACACAAAGTCCAGTCCCAGCCCAGGTTCCATGTGTTCCTCCCCTCCGGTGAGTGGTTTTATTCTCCCACCTGCGTCCTCCCGTGCTACCCAGTCCCTTCTTCTTACATATCTCTATCCTTAGGAAAACTGTCACAACTGACTGAGCCACAGGGTCACAAGGGAGGTCACCTTCAGGTCATTGTGGAACAGTGTCCCAGAGCTCCTGAAACAGCCACTGTGCTTCTGCCTCCGGGAGAGCCAGGTCAAGGCGTGGGTAACGTGGGTTTCGTCAATGAAAATGAAGGCCCGAGCTTGGGCGAAGGTCTTGAGTACAAAGGCTGTGAGCCTGATGCGAAGAAGAATGGGATGTGAGCCACTGGCTTTCGAGCAGCACCCCCACCCCCTGTGCAGAGGCTTCCTGAGGGCCCCAGTGCTCGCTTGCGAGTCAGTATGAGGGTTTCTGCACGCTCACAGCTGGGGGGCTGCACTACCAAGAGAATTCAACCTCCACCTGGTTTGCTTCCTCAATGCCTTGGATGTTCAGGCTTTGCTTTGCTTACTTGGGTGGTTGATTAAGATGTTTCCACTCCCTTGCTGAGGTATTTCCCCTTCACTGACTTCCTTATGTAGATTTTTTTAAAAAATCTCAAACCTCCTATTACATGCACTAGCATTCTGTCAAGGTTTTCTGCTCCCAAAACTAAATTTCCCTTCATCCCATTGGCATCTGTCCTGCTCTTTCCACCAGACTCCTTCGCATTCTGCTATTTGTCTGTGCATTTTCCTTAGAAAAGGTGTTATTTAACATAAGGTTGTGGAGAGAATGGCCACGGCTTTTTCAGCCTCCGGTTCCAGCATCTCTGGATGCTGGAAACAACTTCAGTAGCCCAGAGTTTTATTTATGATGGGTCCTTGAGAGAAATGAGACAGCTTTGGTGACTTATTGAATAAAAACCGTGTTTGGGAGTCAGAGCAATAAACCTTGGGGAAGGCTTAGCCTAGCTGCTTACTATTTGTGCCATGGAGAGATGTTAACAGCACCACGTAACAGTTTCCACTTTTGTAAAATGAGGCTCGTAAGATCTCAGGTGGGGCTGTCATCCAGTGTGAGTATTGTACAGAGCCTGGCACTCAGTGCCCTTTTCTTACCATGTGTTGCCTTCAATCTTGCCTTGTTGATGCCCAAAGGCACTGTAGGAGCCATCGGGGTGTTTGTAGTTCAGCTCTCTCTGATAACCTGAGGTGAAAGGTCTCGGGTGATTCAGGAGGCATCAGTGATGCCCCAGAGACAGACAGGCTTCCCACATGCACACAGAGACCACCAACACCTCTGACTTCTCCCACATGCAGAACCTCCAAGATGGCAGCTCTTCTTCCCCACTGAATGGCAACCCTGAGTGAGGAGAGAAAGTTTGCAACAACAAGAAGTTCTGTCCCTACTCACCAGCATTGAGATAGCCGATGGCCTCGGACTTGATCTCCTGGGTCAGCTGCTGGGTTTCATTCAGATATTTCAGTATGTAGATGTTAGGAGCAAACAGGATCATGTTCTGCTCTCCACAGCCGTAAGGCATCTGGAGGAGGTCTTGTATATTTTTTATGGAAGAACTTAATATATCACCTGGAAATGAGACATCAGAACAACCACTGTCACCAAGAACCAATGATATTATATTTATGATGTTTATATCTGAAAAAATAGCTGATGTGGAAGAATTGTAAGGTGATTGGAGGGTCAAACACGCTGGAAACCAAGTGGGTATTGAAGGAGAAAGAAATGTGAGAAGGAAGTTAAAGAGCTGAAGTGCAGTTAAAAACTGCTTGTTAAAAAAAATAAATGAAAGTGGTGGTGTGGAAGATAGCACCTTGGGATATTGTCTCGAGAGGCTCAATAACTCACCAAAAACAGAGAAATAAGCTCTGGCCGAATCGTTCACCAATCTTGGTGGGAGCTTCAGGGATAACTTCTCAGATTTCCCAGCATCTTGATAAACAAATAAAATACAGAGACATTTACCTTTGATGTCTATATTTTTTTTAAAATCCTACGGTTAGTGGTTACAGACAGACATCTCCAACTGATTAGCTACCTCCTTAGAAAACACTCTTGATTTTAATATTCCAAATTCACATTTCCTGGTACTGAGTGGCTTGCCAGGCTATCTCTTCCTCTTTTATTATCCATCACACTGAACACCTCAGGGGCTGTTCAAAAGGAGGCTCTGAGTTTCTGAGGTGTATGATTACCTTCTTTTACTGGGGTCTTCTTAAAATGCTGTATAGACTTATGAAAATAATGGGTTTTTTCTCAAAGTGTAGTTTGTATATGAACAGACACTCAACATGTCAGAATAAGTAAAAGAATAAACCAAATATAGCTTCTTGCCTTCTGGGACCACCTCTCTCTTGCCATGATCATTAGCTACTCAGGGATATTCCTTTCATGGGAGTCCTTGCCTTGGATGTTGCAAAGCAGGCATGGTTAGATTAGAGTCCAATGATGATGTACCAGGAAAAGAAGAAGTGACCAGTGGCAAGGTATTTCTTCTGTTTTTCTACTTGAAGCTATTTCAAAAATAAATCTAGTTCATCTCTAGTGACCTACTTCACACCTTCCACCTTTCAATAACTGCGAGATCACTTAAGACTTTCAATAACTGTAAGATCATTTTTCCAAATGTGCCTTGCACTACTAGGAATTGGTCACTTTTGGCAAAAATCATTTACTTTATCTCATCTATACCTTGTTAAGTTTCTTGTAATATTGGATTTTGGATCATTAGTTTACTTTTAAAACTTTATTTAAAATTATTAATTCTTTAAACAACTATACATTGAAAAATATACATCTCATGCCAGGCACTATTCTAGGTCCTGGAAATGTTGCTGTGAGCAAGAGGAGACACAATCTGCACTGAGTTTTCTGTTCTGCTGTTTGTTTCTTTTCTTGTTTTTCTGGGTTTGTTTTTTTATTTTGTTTTGTCTTGTCTTGTTTGCTAATGGTACCAGGGATTGACTGAAACCAGGGCTTTCACACTGAGCTACATGCCTAATTCCTTTTTATGAGACACAATCTTGCTAAGGTGCTAAATTGCCCAGGCTGGGCTTGAACTTTTGATCTTGCTGCCTCCACCTCACAGAGTGCTGAGACTACAAGTGTGAGCCACACATGCTTTTCTTAAGTTCACACCTAGTAGAAGACCAGATTTCTTTTCTTTTCTTTCTTTTCTTTTCTTTGTGGGGGCACCAGGGATCAAACTCAGGATCTTGCACTTGTGAGGCAGGCGCTGTGCCACTGAGCTAAATCCCTGGCCCAACCAGATTTATCTTGTACGATAAATGCCTATAGCCCCTTCACAAATGGTCATCGAGGAGCATGTATACAGTGGTTAAAAAGCAATTAATGTCACAATGGCAGAAAAATACTATGGTAAATATATGTTTCCATGATTTGTTATAGTATATATAGGAAATTTTCCTGGCCATAAAAAGGTAATATTTACATAAGCTGTAAGACTAGAAGCACATATTCCTTTACTAAATATTCACAGATTGTTCCCATTACTTCAGGTACATTTTGATTCTGAACTCTACCTAGCTTTTCCTAAGCTACTCACTTTCTCAGCTTTCATGTGTGCTCCATGAAAAGGTTCCTGTATTCTAAATAAAAGAGCTCCTCTGAGGGGCTGAGACGTCCCATGTCCCATTTGTGGCTCCGATAGCTCTGCTGGGATAACTGATAATCTTGACACTCTATAAGACCCAAATTCTTTTTTTATTTCATGGACATAAGGTACAGTGTCTGGATTTCCTGATTAGAATATTGCAAAATATCACTGAGGTGATTTACGTGAGAAAAGTTATTGTAATTTAAAGTGCTATTATCTGTGTGTTGGCCTTTTGAATGACTCTTACCTGAGGCACACAGAAGTGAGTTGAAGGTATATTCTTTCTTGATTCCTTCAGGCTTGGAAGGGAAAAGGGAAAATTCAGAGATGAGAAGATGTGGAGCATCAGGGCACAAAAATAATAATAATGCAAGTTTTGAGAGGGTTTCATACCCTCTTTATTTGTACCTTGTGTTAGATGATTTCTAATTTCTTTACATTTAGAATGGGCATAATGTTTGAGAAATCTGGGCCACCCCAGGTGGAAAAAAGAAGGTATTGAAAGGATATTTAAGAAGAAAGATAGAAAACTATGACAGGAACAGAGAAAGATTTGTTCCAAAGAAAAGATATTGGTACAAGGCCAGGCAAGGTCGTACATGCCTATAATCCCAGCACTGTGGGAGCCAGAGGCAGGAGGATTACAGGTACCACTCGACCAGGTCAATTTGATGATTTAGTAAGACCCAGTCTGAAAATAAACAAGAAAAAGAGGGCTGAGACAAAGCCCAGGAGGAAGGCCCTGAGTTCAATCCCCAGTTCCAAAGAAACTGTTCCAGAATATGCCCAGTCCAACTGTTAGCTAATAAGAAAACAGCTGAAAAGCAAGTAGGAAAAAACAAAACACCTTCACTCTCCTAGTACTAAGGTATGAATTCCCATATGCTATGAGATGCCCTGAGCTCAGGTATTATTCTTATAACTCAGGTATTATAAGTGACCTGATTATGATCATGCTCTGAGTAACACACCTGGGAGACATGTTTAAGCAGGCAGGTGAGCAAGTGGCACAGTCATTTGAGGTCAAAGTTTCTGAGATATCTGGTACTCAGTGGTATAGATACTGTGTTGGCAGCTGTGTGGGGCCATATTTTTGTTTCATTTTTTACTAGAACCTATTTGCAGTGCAAACGATTGTATTCATCATAGGGAGTCAGTACCTGTACATAACGCACTATAATTCTCTGTACTTCCTTTTTCCCTCCTCTTCCACCCTCCTCTCTCCCAACTCTTGGTCCCTTCCCATTTGCAAAAGACCTAGATCTCTGTGCAGATTGGTGCAACCACTGTGAAAATCAGTATGGAGAAACCTCAAAAAACTAGGATTAGAGGTCCCATTTAACCCAGCCATCCCTCTGCTGGGTATCTTTCCAAAAGAATCAAAAGACTCATACCATAGCGATATACGCACACTCATGTTTATAGTGGCACAGTTCATAATACCTAAAGCTTGGAAGCAGCCCAATTGCCCATGAGCTGGAGACTGGATGAAGAAGATGTGAGTTTTTATAAAACGGAGTACTACTCAGCCATAAAGTACGAGAAACTAGCCGGGTATAGTGGCACATGCCTGTAATCCCAGCACTTGGGAGGCTGAGACAGGAGGATTACTGTGAGTTCAAGACCAGCCTGGGCTGCATAGTGAGTTCCAGGTCAGTCTCAACTGTATAGAGACCCTGTCTCAAAAAAAACAAAAACAAACAAACAAATAAAAAAAGAATGAGAAACTAGAGATTATTTATAGCTAAGTGGATGTACATTAAGGCCATCCTCTTAAGTGAAATACATAGGACACACATGTGTAAATACCAAATAGTTTCTCTGGTGTGAGAAACTAAAAGTGCAAATAACTATCAAAATGTATAATAGATAATGTGAAATAGGAAGGGTCTAAAGGGGAAGGGAAAGTAGGAGGAGTAGAGGAGAGAAGAGAAGAGAAAATATGAGAAAAGGGAAAAATGGAAACAAAGTCTTTGTAAATAGGGAGGGTGGAGGGGGTGAAGAGAGGGCAGGGGAATGGGAAAAAATAAGACCCAAGATACATCATATAAAGGTACAAGTTCCCAGTGATGAATGTAACTGTACTATGTACCTAAAATGCACCAAAAAAACCTAGCTCCCTGTTTCTTATTATCCATCTTTTATTGTGCTCTTTAAATTCTTTTTAAATCAAAGATATTAGACAGCCTGGACTCAGTCTCACGATCGGACAAGTCAGACTCACTCACCTCAACTAACAGGCCTTTGACAACGGTGTCTTTCTTCCCGGCTTCAGGGACCTTAGCTGCCTCACAGAGACCTGGGGACTGTCGCATTTCCGCACTCACAGAGAAATTCATAGTCCCTGAAACAAACAGCTCACAGATTTGAGCTGGGATGTGCAGGGGCTGGATGTCCTCTAATTAACTCCCGGGACCCACAAAGAATCCTGAGTTCTGTGGGCCGTTCAGGGCTCATGTAAGAATCTGGCAAGTGCAGGGTCAGAAGCGGCATGGACTGGCATTCTCTCCTGGGGCCCAAGGTGGAGTAGCTCATTCAGGGACCACGAGAGTGGCTTCGGGGCCCTCCCACTCACCCAGCGATTTGGGGGTCACCAGCCAGGACACGGTCTGCCTCCCATTCGCGCACACGCAGTAAGAATCTTGGTCTCCTGCTACGGGGACAGCTGTGAAGTCAGGAGAGGCCTCCAGCTGCACACTCACCTGTTGCCCACACGGGGCAGAGAAATCAACATGACTTTGGAAGGGCAACTCGAGGACACAAGTGGGGAGCCAAGGGCAAGAGCCTGGGAGGAATTGGGTGTTAAAAGGGGACTGGAAGGAGAACTTGTAGAAAGCACAGAGTTGAAGACGCTACATAAGCTGACCATGTTTTTATAACAAGCTGTACAAACTTCCTGCAGGATACCAATTATATACATAAATAAATAAATATATATATGTGTGTGTGTGTGTGTGTGTGTGTGTGTGTGCGCAAACCTATATAGTGATAAATACGTATCTGTTTGTATTTATGTGTTTTATTTTGGTGTCAGTAATAGGGGACAAGGAAAGACAACAAAGCATGCTGTCCCCAGGACATTGACCTACGGGCTTAGGTCCCTAAGAATTCTCCCAGGTTTCTGTTCGGTTACAGTGTGGCTGAAGTTACTTCCTTCTCTTTTTTTATCTATGCACTCCTCCGTCTACTGGGTTGAAAACATAGTCAAGCTTTAGGCGCATGAGGCACTTCTAGGCTCTAAGTGGCTCCTGTCCTCAAGAAGTTTTTCATTGCTGGACACTTTAGATGCCCAGGAAAAAGAATTCTGTCATATACAGGTCAGTGACTTTACAGAAAATCCACACAATGGAACTGAATGGCAGTGGCTTGTGTCACGTTTAGTCATACAGCCTAGTTTATAATAAATTGGCTTTTTAGGGGGTCTTTTGTAAACTTTTACAAAGTTGAGATCTGGAGCCCGTAAGCTTCAGTTTTACAACTAGTGCTTTTATGTATTTGGGGAGAGAAAAAAAAAGCTCATTACGTCCCTTCCAACTTAGGCCTTGGTTATTATCGGAGTGGGTGGTAGAACACAGGCCTTTATGTTAACGTTTAGTTCAGAGAGACTGCACCCACGATGGCGATTCCGTGAGACATCACCAGCCCGCAGCTTTCTTACCGCTTGGCGATACTGTGACCATTACAAAGTGATAAGAACACATTGCACGTGTGTTTGTGCTGATGCTGGTGGAGATAAACCTTCTGCGGGGCGGGTTTTGATACAGTGTACAAGAATAACATAGGTGCATACGTGCACAATTCTTGGTAAGGACAACAAATGACTACGCAGTATTACGGTGTAGGAACTTCCAATACATTTTTATCTTTAAGTTAAACTGTACTCCTCTTTCTATTTTTTTAAGTCCTCTGTAAAGCAGGATGTTGTGTTTCTCCAGCCATAAGCTCATACATCTTGTGCCTGCTGCATCGGAAGGCCGCACAGGGTAGCTGACCTTGCCATCGAGGTTAAAGGACACCGTGGGGTTGCAATGATGACAGAAATCTAACAACACAGTCCTCAGAACACACCTCCATCACACAGTGGCACGTTACCGAACAAGTGCAGCTGCAGAAGGAATCGCGCGTGGATCTGGAGAACGTGTTAGTGAGCTAAATGCTGCTTTTCCTTCCCCTTTACTTTTAAAATTTAAATTGTTTTGATCCACCAGGAACAACTGGCCTTCTCCCCTTCCGGCCACGCTTCTTGGGCGTGGTCCCCTTACCCCGATGCAGTCGGGCAGGTAGCTCAGCATGGTAGCCCTGAGCGTGAAGGCCTCCCCACGGACCACGGAGTAAGGCATCGTGAGCTCCACGAAGAAGGGCTGGAAGGCGCGGAGGGAGGCGGTGCGGGAAAGGCCGAGTCCCACGTCCGGGGACAGGCAGAGGGCCCCGGCCTTCCACTCGGTGATGGTGTCTGGGACCGTGACTCCGACTTCGGCCACGCCCGAAGAGCTGGGAGGGACGATGCGAGGGGCAGAAAGCAGTCTGGTGAGCTGGTTACAGCGAGACGGTTCACTGATAAGCATGACCCAGTGCCAGGCTTCTGAGCCCCCTCCAGAGTTATAGAAACGAGCTATGCAATCAGGGGTCAAGATAGAAAAACAAGGCCTCTTGATAGTTCTAGTGGTCCGGCTATTGTGGTCACACTTCTCACACCACCTCAAATCCTGTGCCACCGCTAGAAATCTGAATAGGGATCGGAAATTGTCACTGAACTCCTCTCTCTCAAATACTATCGCACAATCTTATAAATTACAGTCCAAATGGTTGGCACTATGTGAGACTGCCTCCAATATAATTATAATTATCACATTCACTTTCTGGGATTGACAAGAATACAAATATTTATAGTTGGCGGCTTAACTTAATTAGGCCAGGGTCTTTTAAACTACCCTTTCTTTCCTTTCACTAGATAAATTCACAGGAAAAATGGGTGCACATAATGAAATAATGCTTTTGTACCCAAAGCAGATCATGCAAATGGAGATTACTTACTTCACCAGTACCAGGTCCCAGATCCACGTCTCTGGAAAGTACTTTCGCACAGTCTCAGTGAGTGGCTTTTTATACAGTTCCACAGAAGTCTCAAGCTGGGGTAACATAAATGGCACTGTGAATTTTACAATGAAAGAAAAGAAAATATTTCTCTGAGACTATTTGCATTACCATATGGTATATACACGTCTTCTTCACTTGCTGACGTTACAGTATTAAGAAAACTGCACAGGAAACTATGTGTTCAGCTATCCATTTTGGGGGTAAAATCTCTGTCAAAAGTAGAAACTGAAATCCTTGAGAAAGCAGATCCTGGTGTAGGTGGAGCTGGAAGGAAAAATAAAGTCTATTTACTTGGGTGGGGAAGACAGGAGCACTTCCAAAATGAAAGCAGGGCTTGCGTATCTTTCCAAAGGAATTAGAAGAATCATAACGCAGCAATATATGCTCACTCATGTTTACAGCAGCACAGTTTACAATAGCTACAACTTGGATACAGCCCAGTTGCCCATCAACTGGAGACTGGATAAAGAAGATGTGATTTTTTTTTAATAAAATGGAGTACTACTCAGCCATAAAGAATGAGAAGCTAGAGATATTTACAGCTAAGTGGATGCACACTGAGACCATACTCTTAAGTGAAATTAATAAGTCACATATGTGTAAATACCAAATAGCTTCTCTGGTGTGAAAAACTGAAAGTGTAAATAGGGATCAAAATGTATAGCTGATATTGTGTCATAGGAAGAAAAGGTCTAAAAGAGTAGAGGAAGTGGGACGGGTAAGGGAAAGGTAAAAAGAGAGAAGAAAAGATATGTAAAAAGGAAAAACATGAAAACAATGTCTTTGTAAATGGAAGGGTAGAGGGGCTGAAGAGAGGGCAGAAGAATGGGGAAAAATAAGAACCAAGATGAGTTATGTGAAGATATAAGATCTCAATGATGAATGTAACTGTATTGTATACCTAAAATGTACCAATAAACTTAATAAAGATTTTTTTAAAAAACAAAATGAAAGTAGGGCTTTCATCTCAGAGGGAAGGATAAACATAACACTGCCTTTCAAAAGGAACCATGTGTCTGTAGTGTAAATAGTTTGTGTTTCTAATGACCAGAGCCAGGCAATGTCAACATTATAAATTGAGAGGGTCTTCTTATATTTATCTTCTATAGACATATTGTATCAAACTTGGTCTTTTAACTTCTCTGTACAGTTAGTATAAGGGAAAAATACAAACTGAACCAAAAAGCCACACACCTATGCACAAAATCCCTAATAAGTACATATCTTTGGAGAAGCAAAGAGTATAAGCAAGAATCATAATACTGTCTTGGGTTTCTACTGGCAGGCAATGAAAATCAGGACCATCAACAGGAGTTCTGCGACCTGCATTTTCTTAAAACATTTTCATACACAGATTCAGAGTTGAGGTGCTGCCTTCATGGACTAACTTATTTTCAGAAATAATTTGTGGTGAGCAGATGCAATCAAGAAGCTCCTCCCAGAGACTGTCTCCCCCTGTTATTCATTTGGAAGTTTCTGCATTTATACAGCTTTGTTTCTCCAGTTCCTTTCCTATGATGGGCACCGAGCTTTTAACTTGCTTCTCTTACTTTCCATTTGACTTCCACGCTCAATGTTTTCTAGCATCTCAATTCTCCACTCAGTAGCTTCAACATCTAAGCAATGCCATGTATTCATTAGTTAGAGGGAGTGTAGTGCCTAAGGCTGCTGCCTCTTCTAGGAAATCTTAAAAATATTCCATGCCATGGAAACGGAAAAAAGCAGGAGCAGCTATCCCAATTTCAAACAAGCTGACCAGAGGAGGCAAAGAAGGTTACTACATACAGGTTGAGGGAACAATTCAGGAACAGATAACAATTATAAACAAAACTCACCAAATACTAGTGCACTCAAATATTACTGGACATGATTATCAACACTGTTAAGGGAGGGACCTCAATATCCCATTGTCACAAATTGATAACTGAATAAAAAAATCAAGGGCCGGGGATTTAGCTCAGTGGTGCTGCCACCTGGCCTACAAGCACAAGGTCTAGAGTTCGATTTCCAGTACCAAAAAAAAAAAAAAAAAAAAAAAAAAAAAAAAAAAAAAAAAAAAAAAAATCAAGAAATATGAGAGCTGACCCAACTCTTTAGTATATGTGCTGCTGAAGTGAGCACAGACCCAACTCTTTAAACAAATGAACTTAACAGATATCTACAGATTATTCCACCCAAAAAAACAACAGAATACACATTCTTCTCAGCAGCATATGGAACTTTCTACAAAATAGACCACATGCTAGCTCATAAAGCATGCTTAAGTAAATGCAAAATAATCTATAACTATCCCATGTAAATTATCAGGTGACAGTGCAAAAAGACTAGAAGTCAATGGCAAAAGCAAATACAGAAATTAAGCAAACAAATGGAAATCAAACAATACCCTCTTGGATAATCAGTGTGTCACAAAATTAGACAATTCCCAGAATAAAATGATAATGCTACTATGATATACCAAAACCTATGGGGTACAATGAAAGCCATCTGCTTAGGGAAGTTTATAACAATGAACATTCATATTCAGAAGAGCAAAGAAAGTCAAAATAAATAATCTAATGATACAATTCACGGTCCTACATAAATAAGAACAATCCAAATTCAAAGCTAATGCAGTGAAGAAAGTTATAAAGATCAGAGCAGAAATTAATGCAACCGAGATTAAAAAATAAATATAAAGAATTAATTGAAGGGCTGATTCACAGAAAGAATAAACTAAACAGACAAACCACTGGCCAAACTTACAAAGAAAAGGAAAGAAAGGATCTGGGTTGATACAGGGATAAATTTAAACAGCAAGTTCAAAATTCACTCTGCTGAAATCCAGAAGATTATTAGTAACTATTTTGAGACCCTGTTCTCCAATATATAGAATTCTGAAGAAACTGATCGATTCATAAATACATATAAATTACCAAAACTGAACCAAGAATTTACAAAAATCTTGAATAATCCAATTATAAGCAATGATTGAAGAAGTGATTTTTTAAAAAACTAGTAAGGGCCAGGAATTTAGCTCAGTGGTTCCGCCGCCCTCCTCACAAGTGCAAGGTCCTGAGTTGAATCCCCAGTACCAAAAAAAAAACAAAACAAAACAAAAACTACTAACTAAGAAAAGTCCAGTACCCAATGGATTCACTGTTGAACTCTACAAGAATATTAGGGAAGATCTAATGCCAATATTCCGCAAACACTTTAAAAAAATTGAAAGGGAAGAAGTACTCCCAAAGTTATTCCTAAAAGCTAGCATTACCCTGATTTGAAAACCAGAAAAGGATTCAACCAAGAATGAGAACTATAAGCCAATTTCTTTAATGAACATATATGCAAAAATCTCAACAAAACACTGGAAAACAGAACACAACAAATCATCAAAAACATCATACACCATGACCAAGTAAGATTCATCCCAGGGATGCAGGGATGGTTGAACACATGCAAAGTGATAAATGTAATTCATTACATGAACAAAAACAAGGACAGAAATCACCTGATCTTCTCAATAGATGCAGAAAAGCCTTTGAAATATCAAATACCATTCATGATAAAAATCCTGAAGAAATAGGCATAGAAATAGCTTTCATCTCAACCTGATAGAAGCCATTTACAACAAGCCAATGGCCAACATCGTATTAAATGGAGAAAAGTTGAAAGCTTTCCCCTTGAAATCAGGAACAAAACAAGGATGCCTACTATAACCACACTTATACAATATAGTTCTAAAAACATTAACTAGAGCAATCAGGCAAGATAAAGAAAAGGGATAAGTATAAGAAAAAAGTCATTTTATCATTATTTGCAAATCACATGATCCTCTACATATAAGACCCAAAAACTCCATAAAACTACTCCTATAATTAATAACCAAATTCAGTAGTACAGTAGGATACAATGTCAACACAAAAAAATTAACAGTGCCCCTGTACACTAGTAATGAACTCACTTAGAAATTAGGATATCATTACCATTCATAATAGCATCAAGAAAAATTAAATAGTTCAGAATTAACCTAACCAAGGATGTAAAGACCTCTATAATTAAAACTACAGTACTCTGGCAAAGGAGATCAATGAGAACATCAGAAAATGGGACGCTATCCCCTGTTCCTAGATAGGCAGAATCAATACAGTCAAAATGGCCATATCTCCAAAAGTAATATACAAATTTAACACAATCCCATTTAAAATAACAATACAATTGCTCACATAACTAGATAAAACAATCCTAAAATTAGTATAGAACCAGAAGAGACCCAGAAAGAACAAACGCAATATTGGGCAACAAGAACAAGACAGGAGGAATCACAATACCAGACTTCAAGTTATACTACAAAGCTACAATGATAAAAACAGCATGATACTGGGGGGAAAGAAACAGACATGTGGATCAATAGAACAGAATAGGGAATGCAGAAACATTGCCTGGCACATCCAGCTAGCTACCTGACCTTTGACAAAGGGATCAAAAAAGTATGTTGAAGGAATGAGAGTCCCTTAAACTTACTTTTGTTAAGCAGCAATAAAATGTATATATCAAACAAATTCTGATAAATTGAATATTGAGTTTCCTGTATTGAATATCATTCACTCTGAATTTCAGTCCTATTATTTTTTCCTTTATTTTTTATCCTGGAACGTAACTCTGTGTCTGTCCTTGTGATCAATGATTTTAAGAATCATATGTCCAAAACCTGCAGCATCTTCTGTTAATAATGAATTTTATAAAATTATAGTTGGAAGTACTGTTTTGAAACTAAAGTGGATGTGCAATGAGTTCATAGACTAGACCTGCAATGTTGCTCAGATGTCAAAGACTTTAGGAAACAATTCTTTCAGGAATCATTATCTGGGAAATATCTTGAGAGCTTGTTTGGAGATTCTAGCAGAGTGCAGCTACTCACATACCTTTGACTAGGGAATCGATCCTCCTTTATTGGGGGTGGCCATCCTCTTTGACAGAGTGGGCAGCTTCTGGAGTGATGCACATGGAGAGGTGAGGGAGGAAGGGGACACAGCCTAGCCAGCCAGATCAGCCAAATCAACCCTGGCTATCACTGGGGTGGCAGACGTCACAGCCAGATCACCCTCACACCCATATCCAGGAAATATCTTACAATCACATCACACGTGAGTACCTTGCATCACATTATTATATAAGAAGGAAATTTAATAATCAATTCTTTTGAGTGTCTCACTTTACCAATAAAATTGATTCTTGAAGAGAACTGACATCTTTCATGCCACACATCAGGAGGTTTGGATCCTAATAAATCTTTCCTTTATTTTTCACTATGTTAATGAAGATAATCAACTGAGAGGTGATATTCTAGGGAATGTTGGAAAGAATGAGTAGAATCTGAGAGGAAACATTTGGCTATAGATTTAAGACTGAAAGTTTCAAAACACTGCAGACAGAATTAGGAAACAGAGGGGCTGTGGGTTGAGCTCAGTGGTTCCACCACCTGCCTCGCAAGTGCAAGGACCCAAGTTTGATCCCAGGTACCAAAAACAAACAAACAAACAAACAAAAAAGAATTAGGAAATAGAGTGACTATATTTACTTTGTAGGGCAATTTGACATTTCTTTTGATATCTTTTCTTTGCTTCAAATGATTTTATTCACCACTTTCTACGTCCCATATACTTGCAAAAGCTCTCTTTGTTCCATATGCTACACCTGAGAATGTTTTTGATGCTTCACAGAATTATTTGCTTTTCTTGTATGCTCTATATATCTGTTTTAGTAATTATTATCTGTTCCCTTATTGCCTTGTTTTTGTTTTTGTTTGTTGGGTGGCAATCCTATCAAAAGTGTCTAACCTATCAAAAGAAATGGCCCCAGTCTTGTCCTTGACTTGTCCAGATAACTTTGGGTGATCAACTAGTCAGTTTGCTCATGTAATCTTGGCTTCTTTCCCACTGATATGAACAACATTATCGGCTCTACCATTGTCGTCATCTTTGCTAAATCAATTTCCATTCTTCCAAAACAAGTTTATTTGTTATTTTACCTGCTCTTGGTAATGATGTATGGTCAGGACACAATTTAGGATCTCTGATCTTCAAGTTAGTGAATGCGATTAAGCCCATGCTCTGAAAAAAACAACAATTATCCAAGGATATGTGAATATTTTTAAATTATGTAAAAATATTATACTATCCAGCCGTGACATAATTTTGCATAACCACAAAGAGTGTCTCTTCACATTGTGTTCCTCATGCACTAGCACAGCAAAGCTGGGCACTGTAATATAAAGTTCAGCATTATAGAACCAGAGAACACGCAGACAGGGACATGGGACTCATGGTCAGACATTTGTCCTGCCCTACGCTCTGCGACAAAGAGCTTTATTACATGAGCGAGTCCCTGACCCTCTCTATGTCTCTGTTTCCTTAGCGGGAAAAAAATAGATAGTTTAAATTGGGCAATTTCTAAGAATTTTCTTCCAGGTGGTCCTGGAGATCAGACCCAAGGTTCTGCCACTCAGCTCCGCCAGCAGCTTGACTCTGAGGTTCATTACCAATATCCTGTTGTATTAATCTTAAACAACCCCAAGGGCAGAGTACTAATTAGCAATATGGGCTTTACCTCCATGTATCTGAAAGCGTCCTTGTCATTTCTGCGTGATAGAGAATATGAGATTCTATCAAAGTCTCTATGCTCATTATTCTGACAGTTTTCTGGATCATTTGTCAAATGATTTAATGTTGTGATGTAATCAAAATCCATCATACTTAGCAGGTCATATATCTATAAAAGACAAGAAAACAAATGATGAAATGTCTTTCTTGCTCTTTCCTGGATGACTCCCCTAACAAAAGAAAAAGTATACATATATATATATATATATATATGATTGCTATAAATTTTGGGGGGCAGGTATCAGGGATCAAACTCAGGTCCTCACGCTTGCAGGGCAGGCAGCAGAACCATTGAGCTAAATGCACACTTGCGCTTTTGGATGACTCCCCTAACAAAAGAAAAAATATACATATATATATATATATATATATATGATTGCTATAAATTTTGGGGGGCAGGTATCAGGGATCAAACTCAGGTCCTCACGCTTGCAGGGCAGGCAGCAGAACCATTGAGCTAAATGCACTGCCCTATAAATCATTTCTTAAGTATATTTGTGATCTATTAGAGATTTTCTAGATACTTTGTTTTGAAGGGTGTTTTAGCCTAAAGGTGATTATCAAATTCAAGCAAAGACTAAAAATTTTCCAAGCATCCAAGAATCACAGCAACATCAAGAGAAATTTAAAATTCTGTACCTTTCATTTGAGAAAGATAATATTTATAATACTGTCAAGGTAAAATATATGACATCCATGTTAGAAAATATTTTACAAAATATATCAGCCAACCAATAAACATACAATATCAAGTTCACACTTTTAGTTGACTACTGAAATATTTTTTTAAAACCCATGACAGCTGGATTAGGCAAAACATAAGTAACTGGGAGAGGTCTGAATAAAGAATTCTCTGCTGCCTTTCTTTAAATATCCACCCTCCCAAACAAGAAAAAAATCTCCAGCTGTGATAAAATTACGGTATGTTTAATTCTCCAAATACAATTCATAAAATCGGAAAGCAGACAGAAGGCTTGCAAATGATTTGGCCCAAATGGAAGAGTGACACAGCTACACGAGACAGTGCTGAAGTGTAGTAGGTACATTTGCCAAAAAGCCTCTGAAAGCTTTAGGATTTGGAAGCATGGGGTCCCTTAGAAGAAAAAAGATGGGTGAACATGGCATGAAGGAAGCCAAAGGAAAAAGAGATGGGTGTGCTTCCCTGGAGAGGGCTAGCAGGTAGGGTCTCGGGAATGGGCACATCTCAGCTCTGTCTCAGAAAGAAGCTTGTCCTTGGATGGAATGGACGGGCTCAGGGGAAAACACATCTCACACCTTCAACATTGTGCCTGCTCCTTTTCAAAGTTCTTGCTGGCCATCTTACAAATCAACAGTATGCCCCATCATGTGACAAGTATTGCTCCCAAGCCCAACTTTGATCAACTTTTCCTGCTTCACTCTAAACTACAAATAAATAGCTAAGGATCATCAGTCAGTTTCCAACATGAATGACAGAGACCAAACAAGAAAACAGAGGAAAATTAGGAAAGACCTGCAAATCAGAAACAAAAGAAAACTCCAAAAGAAGAAAGCATTCTGGTGCCTGCCTCACAAGCGCAAGGGCCCAGGTTTGATCCCTGGTACCGAAAAGAAAAAAGAAAATCACAACATAATACCCTATAAAACTGTCCTATGCATAGGAAAGATCACAACCATGAAACTACAACAAGACATAAAAATAAAATAATTGGGAAACAATAGCTTCCAAAATTAGGAATGAGAGTATGCTAATTTTAAACAAAATCTCTAGGAATATTAAATTGTAAATGTTGAGGAAATCTTCCAGAAAATAGAAAAACAAAGGAAAATAGGGGTAAATGGTGGTATAATACATTATAGACAAATGGACAATATTTGAAATCAGATGCAAGCTCTGAAATGTGCTGCTTGTTTTGTTTCACCCTTAGCACAATGCATTGATAAATTCTTCCAAACTACACTTTTATATCTGATAATGAAGATATATCTCTGTCATGCCATGACCATTAAAAATGATAATATATGTGAAAGAAAGTTGACAATTATTAATCTCCAAAGTCATATGAAGCATTGTGATTCATCGCTCCCTTTTCCGAACAGGTGGATCCCCAGGGCAGGGTGGAGGGTGGGACTCACAGAGGACTCAGAGAGCTCGGCCTCGGGCTTCTGGAGCAGCACGCTCTGGTCGACCGCCCGCAGGGCGCAGAGCGACTGAGGCGCAGCTGTGATGTGCAGGTGGGCTTGTGACGCTGGGAGACTTTGCGCGGGGCTGAAGCTCAAACCCACCTGTGAGAAAGTGCAGTCAGAAGCTTTGTGAGCTACTTGGCATCGCAGGCCTACAGCCCACCGCGGAGAGTTCTCCTGAGGGTCTTTGCTGCCTTTCCTTCACCCAGGTTTACTTGAGCAATACTTGGGAGGGTCATATTCTGAAGCAACAAATGACCACTGGGAGTGATGGATATTCTTGTTCATTGCTTTTAAGGACCGTTTATATATATGTTGTATTTTTCCGGGGAAAATGTCACTGATTCCAACTGTGGATATTTGTGGCCCCCTCCCCCTCTCCTCCCCCTCCCTCCCTCTCTCTCTCTCCCGCTCTCTCATCTTTGACCCAATTCCCCATTTCATTTCAGGTGAGTGGGATTCAAGTGGGCCAATGGGAAGAGAGTAACACTGTGGTTGTTTGAGTTCACGGAAGGGGAGAAAGGAAGACATTAGCTGCAGGATACAAAGTTGCAATTACACAAGATGAATTGAATCCCACAGATCTGCCTTAGGCACGTATTTAACATTGCTATATTGTCCACTTAAGAACTTGACGAGCGGATATTTTCTAACTTAAATATTATCATACACATACAGAAATAACGAAGATAGGATGGGATAAAAGTGTGCTGGACGAAGAGTTGGGAAACCTGGATCTTAGTTTTGGTCCTGCCATAAAATGTGTATGGCTTTGAATAAGTGACTAAATTACTATGTATGACCTCAATCCTTTATCTATAAAGTAATTTATGTCCTTCTTAAACTTCTGTTTATGTTCTTTTCATTTTTGTCATTTTAGAAAATAAATCACCAACCTTGCTGTAAAGACAATTTGCGATCTTAAATTGTGCAGAATCCGCGATCACTTCCCGGTTGGGTAAAATGGCGTAGAGGAGCATTTTGGCGACGGGAGCCATGTGCGGCACCATAGGGACCGACAGATTAAAGTGGCCTTGAGCTGCGGCACAGAAGGGAAGGGATAGAGAGTCATGGCCCATGCAGTGGAAGGAAACCCGAAGGGCTGCACGACAGCCTCACGCTGACAACATTCCTACGCGTGTACAGGGCTTTATGGTCTGAATGCTAATGGCTAGTCAGGGTGTGAAAAAACAGGGCAGGTTATCTTCCTCCGAAAGAGCCTGGCTGTGCAAAAACATGTCCACGTTACTTTTCCCCTCTGAATAGGGGGAAAACATGGTAATCTCTTTTGTTTTTTATACCTTGGCTAGGCTAAATCGCATCATTAGCTCTCAGCACAATAAGGTGGAATCGGGCGGGGATTTAGCTCAGTGGCGGTGTGCTTGCAAAGCAAGTGCAAGGTCGTAAATTCGAGCCCAGTACCGAAAAACAAAAACAAAACACAATAAGATGGTATCGAGCAATGCCACCACCTCAAATGACTTTACATTTGTGACTTAGGGAGGGGGAATGGCATGGAGATGACAGCCAAGCCCTGAAGGTCCCCGGTGATGGGTTGCTGTGGAGTACAGGTTACCGCAGGGAAGTCGACACTTAGAAACACAGACCTTTTCTTTAAAACATCTTGTTTGAACCAAATGTTCCCAGCATTCACATTATATAAGGGAAAATTATGCAGCTATAGAAATCTCCTTTAGCATTACTCAAATCGAAGACATCAGTAAGCCTCCAAAGGGCTCTGTGATTTCTCTTTATTTCCTTCCTTCTTCTTTCAGTGCTGGGGATGAGGGTCTTGTACAAGCTAGGCAAACACTGCACTTCACCCTCAGCCCTCCACTCATTCTTTTAATCATTCAAACATTAATATCACTAGAGTGACCAAGAGGCCAAGGCACAAGGGGTGGGGATTTAGCTCAGTGGTGCTGCCACCTGCCTCACAAGCTCAAGATCCTGAGTTTGATCCCGGTTAAAAAAAAAAAAAAAAAAAAAAAGTCCAAGGCAGACAACATTTAGATCTTATTGGATTAAAAAATAGCATACATTTTGCCTTTTTTGGTGAAGTTCCTGGTCTGACTACATGGATTACTCACATGTACAAGTATATGCATATTTACTGATGTTGGGTAATGTTCACCTTGCCAGTCTGAGACTTCACAGCTCTCAAACTGAGTTGATGATGTGAGTGAGGACACCCAGGAAGAGTCACAACTTTGAGTTCCATCTGTCAACACCGTGTCGTGGGGACACAGGAAGCATCACAACATCTCTATTTTGCTCAGTCGTGGGGCAGACCTTGCTGAGTATGAAGGGGGAATGGCCAGAGACATATTGGTGGATTCAGAGCACTCACATTCTCCTGGTTCCATGAGGAAAGCATGGGTTCCAGTTTGAACGATGCTGCCCTTGGTTGTGATCTAAATTAAAAAGCATTGTCTCAGTATATCTGCCCACTCCTGAGATCTGACTCCCACATAATGAGTTGAGGCTCAGAGCCTCAGACCACATTCTCCAGCCCAGTGAAAAGTCAAATGGTCAAGAGAGACATGGTTAGGAAATCGAAGGATTTCAATATTTTTGTGCCTCGAGGTCAGATTCCATTTCTCAGCTTGGAGGCAGAACTCACCAGGTAATAGAAGATCATCTCCCTCAGCTCCCCCAAGACCTGTCCATTCAGAATGTAACGTGCATGAACTGTATGGATTTGGCCACAGGGTAAGGCACCAGCCACAGGCTCAAGGTAGACAAAGCTCTTGCTGAAGGAGAAAACAGAATCCACACCATAAACTAGTTCTCTGAGTTCTTCTTTAATACAATAGTTCTTAAAACAAAGACCCTGCTCCTTGTAGTAGACCTGAAAAAACAAAAATAAATACTGTGTTGTGGACTGCTTACTGGAAGGACCTCCTGTTCTAACTGCATAAGCTTACTCCCTCACCTGAGTGAGACAATTGTTAGATAATTTTTGGCTTCTTAATAAAAACTGAAGAAAATTATCCCTTGCTGCTAAATGAATGAATTTATGCTCCATCCCCTTAATTTCAGAAGTTTGGGGGAAGTATTTACACCTACATGTAAAGAAAAGTGAAGAATATCTTCTGTGTAGATTATTATCTAAACAGAACAGATCCAGAGACACTGGGAAATGTCACTGAGGAGAACAACTGTGCTAAAGACCTAAGTTGATCTTCAGCAAATAGATGTCTCAAAATAGTGGGGCTTCCTCAAATTGTGTAAATGAATAAGCAGCAGAACCAATGCATAGGTGAATGCTGCCATTACTGTGACACCAGGAACTGGCCTTGCAACGTCTCTGAAGCTCTGTACCTTTCAGCCTTGCAAAATTTATCTGTGCTACAATTATACTTTGCTCTCATATAATACTAGTTCCTTACTAATTCAGGTTTTATTGTTGTGGGGTTTTGTTCGCTTGTTTGTTTGTTTACAGTATTGAGGATGGAGCTCAGGGTCTTGCACATTCTAGACAAGTGCTCTGCCTCTAAGCCGCATCCCCTCTCTCCTTCCTCTTTGTGCATCAAAAGACTGTGTGGCCTTCTTCTCAACCTTCACTCTACTTTGTTCATATATCCATAGTAATGTTAAGAGGTGTTACAATATTCTATGGATTTTTCTACCATCAATGATGTAGATCCATAAAATACGGGTCATGATTATTTTTAATAACAAGGACTAGCACAGTGCACAGCAATTCAATTATGCCATGAGTGTCTCTGTCTGGGAAATAAACATAATATTTGGGGCAATTAGAGAACATTTATATCCCTGATTGAAAAAAAGTTATTCTTTTTTATTTGCAAATGATTTGAGAAATATAGAATATAACCAAAACAAAATCAGATAATAATTAATCAAGAATATAATATTTAAAAGGACATCTTTATGGTTTGGCAGTTAGTTCTGTATTCTTTCTCCTCTTTAATTATTTATCAAGAATGTCTCATAATTCATTCCAAATTAAGGCAAACTAGAATATAAATCTCTTTTTTCTTGAGGTAAGAACTACTGAGGTGCAATTCTGTTACCAAGACTTCTCCTTGTGTTCTCACTTCCAAACTTACATTGAAAGTGAAGGAGGAATGTTCAATGTCAGTGGTGTTAATGGAGAACTCTACCAGGCCATGCTCATCAGTGGTAGCATTGGTGGTATAAGAGTTTATTTTATCCACGTGTAGGGAGACATGTTCATTTACGATAGGAACTCCTTTCTTCTCAAGGAGTAGCTGTAATAGAACAATGAAGGAAGCTGTGAATTAGATTTGATACTACTACCCAGGACTACAGGAGCAAAATACTTTTCTGACATTACATAAAGGCCAAATAGCTTCCCATCACTAACCTAAGTCTGCTTTTATTTCCCAGGTGGGATCTTTTTAAACTGATAATGGACTGAATAAACAAAACAATAAGTAAGTTTACAGAAGATACTAATAAAAAGCTAGATGACCTGAACAAAATGGTACAAAACATAAATGACCACCTTAAGAAAGAATTAGACTCCATGAGAAGGCATCAAGCAGGAATTTGGGAGTTTAAAAATTCTGTTGAAAGTATGGGCAGCAGAAGTAATCAGTATGAGAACAGAATGTCAGAACTGTGAGATCAGGCTGCTGGCAGAGGCCAATTACTCAGAGATACCTTTAAAAAAAAACAACAGAACATGGAAAATGGACCCAACAGCTGCTAGATGACACAGGACTAATCTAAGATTGAATGAAATTAGTGAAAAACCAGAAGACCACACAAATCACACACACACACACACACACACACACACACACACACACACACAACCCTGTTAACAAAAATAATAGCAGAAATCTTTCTAAATTATATGGGAGAAATTGACATACAGATAAGTGATTCATATAGAACCCCAAATAGCCATGATCAGAGAAGAATTCCTTAACACATCATAGTCAAAATTCCAGACTTCTAAAAGAAGAACAAAAACCTTAAAAGCTCTTAGAGCAAAGCAACAAATTACTTACAAAGGTAAACTCATTAGAATTACAGCAGACTACACAGCACAAACTAAAGGCCAGTAGAACACAGAGAGAAGTATTTTAAGCATTAAAGGAAAACAACTTCCAACCCTGACTGATGTATCCTGCAAAAATATGTTTCAATTGATGGAGAAATAAGGTATTTCCATTACAATGAGCATCTTAAATTTTTCAAGACAAAATAGTAATGAAGATGTAAGTGATTATAAGGGTGATTATAAGGACAGTAGTACCTATAAAACTTCATGGTGCTCGGGTGAGAATAGCTACAATAACTAGTTCTGTATGAGTTTCAGAGGAGTAAGCAATGACCACCAAACCAGCACTACACAAAGTTCTCAAGGATATACTAGAAAGAGAAAATGAAGCCAACAATGCCAAAAAGTCTAATATAAGGAATGTACCAGGTGGGGTGAGAAGTTAAGCAGTGGGGAAAAAAGAATGAGAAACAGGTAAATAATGAAATGACAGAAATAAGTAAATAGTGGTCAGAAATGACAATGTGAATAATCTCAATTCTCAAATCAAAGGACAAAGATTGGCACAATGATTTGAAAAACAAAACCAACTCTCTGCTATATACAAAAAACTCACTGAATACAGAAAGAAGTTCAGAGACTAAAAATCACAGGATAAGAAACAATATTCCATGCAATAAGAACCCAAAAGCAACCAGAAGTAGCTAATTATTTTCAAAGTGGTCTTCAAGCCAAAATTGATCACAAGAAGCAAAAAAGGTCACTACGTGTTAGTGAAGGAAACAATTCAACAGTAAATGACAGCATCTACAAACATATATGCACCAAATACCGGCAAACTCAACTTCACAAAACAAATACTATTGGAAATTAAAAATCAGATAAAGAATACAATTACAGAGCTAGGGATTTAGCTCAGTGGCACTGTGCCTGCCTCGCAAGCACAAGGTCCTGAGTTTGATCCCCAGTACCAAAAAAAAAAACAATGACAGTGGAAATGTTTGATACCCCACTATTACAAATAGATAAATCAACTGAATGAAAGATCAACAAATAAATATGAGAACCAAATCTTTTTTTAAAAAATGGACTTCACAGATATATACTTAGGGGTCCACCCAAAAACAACAGAGTACACATTCACTTAAGAAACACATGGAACTTTCCCCATAATAGATGATATACTAGTTCAAGCATGCTTAAATACAGGCAAAAGAACTGAAATTATGCTGTGCACATTGTAAAAATATAGTGCATTGAAACAACAAATCAATGGCAAAAGAAACCACAGAAACCATGCACATATGGAAATTAAACGATACCATCTTGAATAAACAATGGGCCACAAAAGAAAGCCAAGAAAAAATTAGCTCCTAAAAGAACCTGAAATGCTAGTACACCATACCAGAATCTATGGGATACAATAAACATAGTCCTAATAGGGAAGTTTATAGTTGTGAACACTCATATTCAGAAAAAGAATGAACCAAAATAATCTAATGATGCACCTGAAGGTCCTACACAAACAAGAACAATCCAGGCCTGCGCCCGACCCAGCCACCATCCTTCCAGGCCCCTGAACCCCCATAAGCCCCCCCCCGGCACTCTCAGACTTCCTGACTGTGCCAGTCTTTGGACCCACTCTACAGAGGCAGAGGTGGTCATCAAGGGTATTTTTCTGAGTTCCCAACTTTGAACATCTTTAAAGAAAGGGCATGGGAAACCTCTAATAGAATGTTGTGGAGTTCAACCATTCAGAAGGTTGGAGAACTCAATCTGGGCCTTGCAGCCCAAGGTCAGTCAGCATCATGGGGTTCAGCCATCAGCTAACTGAGATCAGGGGTCTTGCATCCTTGCTCTGTCTGAGCCATTAAATGGTAAATACATTATATTGAAATTTTGTTCACTGTAGACATGTTCTGGACTGCTTCTTGATTTCAATTTAATTCAAATGATTTAAGGGTGATAGACTAGTGACTACCACAGGTGGTCAGTGTCCAAGTTGTGCTTGATCTTAATGTGCTGCTGATTGTATCAGTTGGGATAAAGCATTGTGGTTGATTTGATGAGCTGTTTTCTCTGATGTTATGAAGATGAGAATGTTTGTGGGTCATTAGAGACACAGAAGCTAGGGCACAACTATATCAGGAAGATTTGGGTGATAATCCAGAGATTAAACCAAGGACAGTCCGACAACAAAAATAAAAATGAGAAAACACTTAAGCAAGATACAAGGACAGACTTCCAGTTTATCAATGGCAAACAATAGGGCAAATGAGGAGGAAAAGGCCTATAGTGAACCACCAGGACACCCTGAACTCAAAGCACAGGAAGTAACAAAACAGATCAATCAGGCTCTAGAAAAATTCAAAACGGAAATAATTTCCAAGATAACCATAGAGATAGTGAGCAAAATGGAGGTCATGATTCGAGCCTCTAGAGAAGAAACTGACAAAAAAGTAGATCAGCTCAGGACCATGATAGAAGCCATGAAGGCCCAGCATAAGAAAGAAATGGAAAAAATAAAGAAACTGAAAAAAGTAGATCAGCTCAGGACCATGATAGAAGCCATGAAGGCCCAGCATAAGAAAGAAATGGAAAAAATAAACGTCCAACATAGGAAAGAAATGGAATCCATAAAACAGATTCAAACATATCCAGGAGAGAAAAA
>NW_022900931.1:24849765-24866849 GCF_012274545.1 Fukomys damarensis | reverse complement strand
ATATATATATATACATATATATAAATTGAATTTTGGGAAAATTTAACGGTGCTGCCAACTTTGGAAAAAGTCATCCCAATTTACTGTGTTGAGTTGGCATTGTACAGAAATGGACAGCCATATTGGTCTAGAAACGTTAATTTATTTTTATTTTTATTTTTTATTTTTTTCCATGTGTACAGGGGTAACACACTGTGTTAAATATGTAAGGTCATATCTACGTGGGTTTGATTACAGAAACTAATATCCTCTAAATAATGAAAAAAAGAATAAGATAAGACTATAAGAACGAGAAGCAATTTAAATATGTTCAGGGACAATTTTCATCTCCAGAATTAAGGATTATTTTAATGTTACATCATTGCCTTTTCTCTTTTACTTTCCTTTTTAGTTTTATTTTAGGATTCTCTATTTTTAATGTTCATACAGAGATTTCTTTAACTGAAATACCAAATAGTTTATTTTGTGTGAAAAACTATAATAGTACACAGGATCCTAATGAGATAATTAATAATGTGAAATAGGAAGTAAAGGGCTAAATGTGTAGAGAAAGTGGGAAGGGTGGGGAAAAGGTAATAAGGGAGAGGCAAATATATGAGAAACTGAAAAAATGGAAATAAAGTGTTTGCAAATGGTAGGGGAGGAGGGGGTGAAGGGAGGGCAGGGACAAGGGGAAAAAATGAGAATCAAGACCTATTATGTAAAGGTGCAGAATCCCAATGATGAATGTAACTGTATTGTATACCTAGATTGTACCAATAAACTCAATTAAAAAGAAAAAAAATTAAAATTAAAAAAAAAGAACAATCCAAATCCAAAGCTACTAAATGGAAGAAAATAATAAAGATCAAAGCAAAAGTTAATGAAATTGAAACTAAATGATAATAAAAAGAATTAATAAAGGGTCAGTTCATTGAAAGAAAAAACTGGACAAACGTTTAGCCAATTTTACCAAGAAGAAGAGGAAGAGCACAAAGAAGAGGAGGAGAAAAAAGAAGAGAAGGAAGAAGAAAAATAAAAGACCTACACAAATACAATGGGAAAGGAAAAAGGCTAAACTACAATGGACATTGCCAAAATCTGGATTATTAGTAACTACTTTGAAACCCTGTGTTCCAAAAATATTGATAATAGAAAAGAAATGAATAGATTCCTAGAAATATTAGAATTACAGGAACTGAGCAAGGAAGATATGAACTTCCAACATGACCCAATAATAAGCACTTAAGTGGAAGCATTTTTTTTTAAAATGCCAGGTAAGAAAAGCCCAGGAACCAATAGATTTTCTGACAAATTCTGCAAGGAATTCAAGGAAAGTATAACACCTATACTCTTCAAACATGTTAATTAAATTGGAACAGAATGAGTACACCCAAAGGTCTTCCTAAAAGCTAGCATTATCATGTTTCCAAACCCAGAAAAGGACCCCACCAAAAAAGGGCACTTTCAAGCCAATCTTTTTAATGAGCATTGACACAAAAATCCTCAAGAGATACTGGCAAACAGAAAGCAAAAATTCATCGAAAAGATCATACATCATAACAAAGAAAGCTTCATTCCAGGAATGCAAGGTATGGTTCAACACATACAAATCAATAAATTCAATACATCACATAAACTGAAAGATCGACAAAATTTACATGATCATCTTAATTGATGAAGAAAAAACTTTTACAAAAGCAAACATCCGTTCATAATAAAAATTCTGAAGAAAATAGGCATACAAATACTTTCTTTTAATCTGATAAATGCATTTCTGGCAAACCTCCTGCAAACATTATATTAAATAGGGAAAAGCTGAAAACTTTCCCCATAAAATTAGGAACAAGCAAGGATTCTGTTATCACCTCTCCTGTCAATATAGCACTCAAAACATTAGCCAGAGTAATCAGGAAGAAAAAAGAAAGAAAGAAGAAATATAAGAAAGAAAGAAGTAAAGTTATCATTTTCAGATAACATGATTTTCTACATAGAAGATCCAAAAGATTCTATAAAATACTCAGAAAATTAATTACCAAATTCACTAGTGTAGCAAGATATCAACAAACAAAAAATCAAAATCATTCCTATATACCATTAATGAACTCATTAAGAAGGAAAACAATATCATCAAGAAAAATTAAACATTTTTAAATTAACCTAACCAAGAAAGTAAAAGACCTCTACAATCAAAACTACCTACTTTGAAAAAGGAGATCAAAGAGGACAAGAAAATAGGAAGATATACCCTGATTCTGGATAGGCAGAACCAATGTCGCTAAAATGTCAAGAACATATATACTGATATACTTCCAAAACTGATACATAGATTAATATAATCCCTACCAAAATGTCAACAGCATTCACCAAAAAAATTACAAAAAATAATCCTAAAATTCATGTGAAGCCATAGGAGACCCAGAAAGAGCAAAAGCAACTCTCGGCAATAAGAGCAAAGGAAGAGGTATCACAATCTCAGACTTCAAGTTATATTTCAAATCCACAATGATAAAAATAGCATGATATTGGCAGAAAAACAGATGTGTAGTTCAATGGAACAAAATCGTGGATGCAGAAAAAACTCCAGATGCATTCAGCTATCTAAGCTTTGAAAAGGGAGAGAAAAACACACACTGGAGAAAAAAATAGCCTTTTTAATAAATGGCACTAGGAAAACCAGCTATCCACATGCAGAAGACTGAATCTAAACACATATTTCTCACCATGTACTAAAAGAAAATCAAGAATGGATCAAAGATCTAAATGTTAAAGCAGAAACACTTAACCCTCTGGAAGATAAAACAGGTTAAACTCTTGAAAAATAGGTGTAGGCAAGGTCATTCTAAACAGAACTCCTTGGTTTCTTATATAAGAAACTGAAAACATAAATAATTGAAGAGAAAAATAAGCATAGAGGAGAAATCCTGCTCGTGCAATACAGGTACTGTGATCTTGAACATAATTCACCCCAGGACTTGTCATGATCATCCTGGCTTTGTCATTTGCCAATCCATCAATTTTGTCCCTCAGCTATCCCTCTTTTCTGGTACAGCTCAACCCAAAGACGACCTGGATGGCGATAGCAGATACAGATACTCTACAAGCAGATTTTATGACTAAGATGGACCATACACTAGGTTTATAACTCCAATACTCGGTTAAATTGGCAAGGTTGCTGCTTTCATGCTTTGAATCACATTCTATCATCCATCCTCCTTCAGGGTTAAATCCAATTATTCTGTGATACAAAGGCTTCCTGTGGAATATTCACATCGGAATTACTCATACTACTGCGTGTTTGAATTCCAAAACAGGAAACTGAAGTGCTACATAAACAGACCCTTTTGTCCAAAAAGTGAAAGACTTCTGACTTCCAAAAGCCCATGACTTTAGGAACTTCATTCAGGTCTCTGATGTACACTTTGTAGGACCTTGGATGATACACACTAGATATGCATTCTAGCGCAGTCAGTATTGGGGGGCTATACACAGTAATCTAGTGGCATTCATGTGGAGCCTCATTTTCACAACCGGAGGCATAGTTCATGGTGTGAATGAGTGTAACCAAGAACCCATAAAAAGCTAGCTGGGAGAACGAGGTCAAACCACAGCCCAGGAACTCTAGTGGTCAGGCTGTAGATAAAAAGCTTGAAGGGCTTTTCGTTCTTCATCTGGGATGTTGTGTGGTTATTTGACCAATGAAACATTAATGCTTTGAGATGTGTAGTTTTAATGAGCAATATGTTTAATTAAAAAGATCTGTTACATATGATTATATGATTTGCTCTCAAGAAGCAATAGGTAATTTTTTTAAATTTTTAGTTGCTGATTCTGGGAGGTAAAGTCAAATCCTGGTTATGTGCTAAGCATTTGTTCTACCACTGAGCTCCACCCCACTCTTACAATCAATAGCTTTGACCAGGTCCCATTTCGAGGAGAAAGGTCTGTGTTGCTTTGATGCTACAGCACAATTTAAATACATGAGAATCAGAAAGTACTTTACCTGAACAACAAATGGAATCCCCCTTCTGAACTGTAAATCTTTTCGCACAACTACTAGATTGGTTCTGGCTTTCCTAACTTCAGTTGTCCCAGTTCCAGTGAATTCCAACCCTGAGAAAGAAGTTGGTGAAAAATGGACAAGAATCACTGGCTTTAAAATTATTTTTCTGCATCATTCACCCTTCCCTTTTGATGAGAAAAAGATATCAATGTTCCTGGGGTGTGTGAGGGGCCATAATTTTATGTAGCTCACATACCTGTCCCCTCCTCTGTAATGTTGGCATTCACATGAAGAACAACACGTTGAATCTTCTGCCAATCTGTGAAGTCCCTGTAGGTTATTACTGGTTGTGTGATGCAGCCTTGGTTGTCCAGCTGCTAAGTGAAAAAGAACAGTTACATAGCATGACACATGGATCAGGCACATGGTCAACCCAACACATGAGGCCTTCTTTGGAGATAACCAACTGCTTACAACTGTACGACCTAGAATTCTGATTTAATCACTGGGTTCAGCTCTAACATTTAGCCTACTGTGTGGCACAGTCTTGAGCACATTAAGAGTAGTATCCCTTTGCTTTTGTTTTCTCATCTACATAGGGATTTGCGTAGATTAAATATATTTATACATATTCTAGAATATCAACCACCATGTCATAAGAACTCAACAGTCATTTGCTATTATTTAAAAGAGCCACCATTGGCTAGAATCTGATAGAGTATATGCCTAGGATGTTGGAGGCCCTAGATTCAATTCATGGCACTAATTGAAAAAATAAACTGTGATGAATATCATTATTTCTTTTTTTAACATCATTATTTCATTCTTCTGACTAATACATGGTGGACAAATTTAGTTCTAAATCTCTGGAAGTCTCCCCTCTATAATAGTAGATTTGGGGACTACTGTGGGGATTTTTTTTTCTTTTTTTCTTTTTGGCAATTCTGGGAATCAACCACAACTTGTAAACGCCACACAAATGCTGTACCACTGAACTGTGCCCCCAGTTCTTTTTTTTTTTTAATTGAGTTTATTGGTACATTTAGGGATACAGTACAGTTACATTCATTGCTGGGATCATGTACCTTTACATGGCAAGTCTTGATTCTCATTTTTTCCCCTTACCTCTGCCCTCCCTTCACCTCCTCCTCCCCTCCCCATCTACAAACACTTTATTTTCATCTTTTCATTCTCTCACATTTTTTTCTTTTCCCTTTTTGTTCTTCCCCTATGTATCACACCTTCCCTACACCTTTAGCTCCTTTCCTCCCATTTCTAAATGTCAGTAATCTTATTAGAATCTTATGCATTGTTGCAGAATATTCACACCAGGGAAACTATTTGGTATTTACACATGTGGGACTTATTTATTTCACTTAGGAGTATATCTTCAATATGTATCCATTTTCCTATGAATGAATCTATTCTCTCGCTCTTTATGGCTGAGTAATATTCCATTTTATAGAAAAACCACATCTTCTTTATCCAGTTTCCAACGGATGGGCAAATAGGTTGTTTCCAAGATTTAGCTATTACAAACTGTGCCGCTATAAACATGGGTGCACATACTTCTCTGTGATATGATTCTTTTAGTTCTCTTGGAAAGATACCCAACAGAGGGATGGCTGGGTCAAATGGAACCTCCAGTCCAAGCTCTTTGAGGTATCTCCATATTGATTTCCATAGTGGTTGCACTAGTCTGCACTCCCACCAACAATGGAGGAGGGTTCCTTTCTCCCCACAACCCCGCCAACATTTGTTATTGTGTGATTTCTTGATAGCAGCCATTCTTTGTGGGGTGAGGTGGAATCTCAGTGTTGTTTTCATCTGCATCTCTCGAATGACCAGTGATGTGGAACATTTTTTCATATATTTTCTTGCTGCTTTCACTTCTTTGTATGAGAAATGTCTGTTCATTTCGGATGCCCATTTTTGGATCGGGTCTTTATATTTGGGGGGACTGATTGTTTTGAGTTCTTTATATATCCTTGATAATAGTCCTTTGTCTGAGGTACAGCTGGTAAAAATTTTTTCCCACATTGTAGATTGTCTCTTAGTTCTGCTAATGGTTTCTTTTGAAGTACAGAAGCTTTTTAGTAAGATGAGATCCCAGTTGTTGATTCTTTCTGCTAGTTCCCGTGCTACTGAGGATTTGTTCATAAAGTCTTTTCCTATACCAATGTCTTCCAGAGTTCTGCCTAACTTACTTTCCAGCAAGTTTAATGTTTCTGTTTTAATATTTAGATCTTTAATCCATTTGGATTTTAATTTAGTGCATGGCGAAAGATAAGGGTCTAATTTTAATCTGTGACAGGTTGATATCCAGTTTTTCCAACACCATTTATTAAAGAGGCTATCTTTCCTCCACTGAGGATGGTGAGCTCCTTTGTCGAAGATGAGGTAGCTGAGTACATCTGCATTTGTTTTTGTGTCTTCCAGTCTGTTCCATTGATCCTCAGGCCTATTTCTTTGCCAGTACCATGCTGATTTTATCACAGTGGCTTTGTAGTATAGTTTCAAATTGGGAATTGTTACACCTGGTGCCATGTGACTGTTGCCTATAATGGCTTTTGCTATTCTAGGTCTCTTGTGGTTCCAAATGAATTTTTGGATTCTTTTTTCTAGTTCTGTGAAATATAGTGTTGGAATTTCAATTGGCATTGCATTGAATGTATATAGCAGTTTTGGTAGTATGGCCATTTTCACTATGTTGATTCTTCCTACCCAGGAGCAGGGGATATCTTTCCATTTTTTTATATCCTCTTCGATTTCTTTTTTCAGAGTGCTGTAGTTTTCAGTGTAGAGATCTTTTGTTTCTTTTGTTAGATTGATTCCTAGATACTTCATTTTTTTGGATGCTATTGTAAAAGGAATTTTTCCCTTATTTCTCTTTCTGTCTGTCTGTTATTTGTGTATATAAAGGCTATTGATTTTTGGGTATTCACCTTGTATCCAGATACTTTACTGAATCTGTCAATTAAGTCTAGAAGTTTTTTGGTGGAGTTTTTTGGATCTTCAATGTAGATTATCATATCATCAGCAAATAATGATAGTTTAACTTCTTCCTTTCCTATCTTTATTGCTTTAATTTCTTTCTCTTGTCTAATTGCTATGGCTAATGTTTCCAGAACTATGTTGAAGAGAAGTGTTGATAGTGGGCATCCTTGTCTTGTTCCTGATTTTAACATGAAGGTTTTCAGTTTTTTGCCCCCAGTTCTTGAACTGCCGTCTTTTGATGTCTTGGTATGCTTTCCCTTCCAGACACTCTCTCTACATTTGCAATTCATAGCTTTTTGGACATTAATAAGCCTCCTAACAGCTTGCACTCACCTGGTGACTGATCTCTTCACATTCAGCAAGTGGGCCAGAGAAATGTCCAAAATAAGAGTCGGCAAGATATTTTCGGCATATGTTTAACTTCACATGTCCTCGGACAGGCTTCCCATAGGTGTATCTGTCACAAGAAAGATTCACAGGAATCAAGGGTTTTCCCAAAAGCAGAGACCCTCTTTATCTCCATCCATATCCCGTACTGTGCAGTTGTCACATAGATTTGCTCCGTGTGGTTCCATGATAATAACAACAGCTGCAGTAAATGACTACAAACAAATCTTTTTTTCTGAGTATTTTTCATCCATCAAGGTGTTTCATCCTGTTTATGACTGGAAGGGAGAGATGCTATTACTTCCCCCACTTGCAAGTTCTGGAAAATGAGGCACAGGCTGAGGCTATGTGAGCCAATAAGGCTACTCAGCTGGTAAAGTGGTGGAGCTGAGACCCTGACTTGGACAACTTAGCTCTCAACCATTGTTGTCTGTGCCTTCGAGTCTTACCGGGACAGGGTTCATGTGAATGAAAAGCAAGGCCTGATAGAAACATTCACTGAAAACCCCTCAGCCTCTCACTTTAGTCTAGTATGTCTTTTCTGGTCCTTCTGTTTTTTGGTTTTTTGTTTTGTTTTGTTTTGTTTTCTCTCAGAATCTTGAATGAAATATCTTAAAACAGAATTGGAGCCTAAAGAAGCATTGTGTCTTGCATTTGGTCTTTAGTAAGATGTGTGAGTTAAATCTGCTGGTGCTGTTTTGGTTTCCATGCTTGCGAACTTTAATAGCAACTTTTAATTATTCAGACCAACATTCCCGCTTTTCTGATATAGCAGTGAAAGATCACAGCACGATAGTAAAATGATTATAGTTACAGAACTTAGTGACAGGTGCTACACGTGGACCAAGGACTGTGACCTCTGAGATTCACGTTGTCTCACACCATGACGGGTCAGCACAATGCCACGTTTGTTTCCCAAACACCTTTATATGTCGGGGTAAGTGTATTTCACCTCTGCAGAGGGTGAAACAGATTGTCACCTGAAACCATTCATTTCATCATTGTAAGCTCTGTCATTGTTAGAATTATCCCAACTTGTTTTTTCACTCCAAGTGATGGAACGGATGATCACATGTGATGGGTACAGAGCAATAATTATAGTTGGAGGGGATAAAAAAAGAATGCCATGAACAGTTTTACAAGAAGAAGAGAGAAGAAGAGACTGCTTAGGTATTTGTCTATTTTTATGGTGGTACAATGAGATGTCTTTCAAAACATTTTAAATTTATGTTGAGTAGGCTGTAGAAGTGTGTAAATACCAAAATATAACAAAGCCAAGGTCATAGTACGTGGAAACACACATTTATTAAAAAGACATCTGCTGTAGCACCAGTGTTTTTCTATCCTGACTGATCCTCCAGCATGAAACCAATAGAAACATGAGAAACAAGGCAAAGAGATACCTCCAAATACTCTTAACTCCCCCAAAACTGATCTCACAGACATTAAAGCCGAAAAATTCACAGGCTACTAGTAGTAGAGAAAGAAAGTAAAACTAACTCACGTTCCACACACTGTTACATTCACTTCTTTATCCAGCAATGAGACTGTCTTTGGACATTTTACTTGCACTTCAAATCTGGGGAGCACTATTGGAAGAGATCACAGAAAATGCAGCGGATGGGCAAGGTGTCTTTGTAGTAGGTTATATGAAAAACCAGTGCTCAGAAATGGTTAACTTTGTAATTTTACAGTAACACCATACAAAGCTATTAAAATGAGTGGTCATGTGTTATATTAATCCTAGAAAATCACAGAAGCTTCCACTTAAGGAAAAAGAACAAATTTTGGAAAACAATTTCCTTTCAAAAATAACCCAAGGGCCAGGGATTTAGCTCAGTGGTTTCACAGCCTGCCTCAAAACACAAGGTCCTGAGTTCGATCCCTGGTACCAAACCTAACCCAAACTCTTGTGCAGTTCTGGGTTCACAGGTGTTTCTATTTCATTGTGTCATTCGACGCCCGTCCCTATCCAGATATAATAAATACGTCCAAGTGGGCTCACACTTTGCTAGCCAAACACTATGCCCTCCAGTCTTTCAAAGCCATACCATATTCTTCCACACTGAAGAAGTGTTCTTTCTTTGCTCTTGATTGCTTTAGGACCACGATCTGGTAGACACCCCTAATGGGCTCTGACGACAGGCTGAAGGACAATTGTTTAATTCCATTCTCTGATGTAACATTCTGCCATTGCATAATTCGATTCGTTTTGGGGTCCTACATATGTGAAAAAGGTGACAAGATGTACCGTAAAATAAAATAAAATAAAAATAAAGAATTAGAGGCCATGATACTTGTAGGAAGACTGCTGTATTCATCATTAATCACTTGGGAAGTTTCTAGTAATTTTACTTGGAAGGAAAGAAATGGTAGAGTGGGATACAACACACCAGCTGTCTTCAGGTATAGTCCCTTTTAATTTACAGTATCCTTGGACTATTTTCATGACTTTCCAAACATTTTGATTTATTTTTAATATACTGACTTCTTTTGAACTGGAAATGCTTTCAGTTTCTTACCTCAATATAAACCAGAGGAAACTAAAACAAAAGGAAAACAATATGTTAGTAAAAAAAAATCTCACCAATACAGCAAACTTAGATACAATAAAATTGTTCCAGATTATATGGAAAGGAGGAAAACAAAAGACTGCCTTTCCTCTAATCTCTCAGTTCTATGTAAATCTTCTGCATTGTTCTATGCACCTAGAGAAGATGAGGTATTTTCAAAATGTCAAAGCGTGAAAGTTCATAATCAGTTTTTCTTAGGTTTATTGATTTAAAACAATGTTACCCTGATTGCATTCTCAGACTGCAGAGTCAGATTCACGGGTATGCACCCACTTTGCCACTACAGGGCTTCCTACCCAGCTAAGGCATGAACTGATATCTGCGTGTCTGAAAAGTGCAGAAGAGAAGAACTCCTGTCTCCTTCCCTTTGGTGTCATGTCTAGGACAATGGTCCTCTGCTTGGGTTACAGTCCCACAGCTGACTCCAGGTTTGTTGAACATAAAAGTCTGGCTAGTCATTTTTCTCCCTCCCCTCTGCCACTCACACCACTGATGGACAGGCATAAAATACTCACCAACTCATTCAGGGGGTGTAAATTTTTATCCACAGACACAACTCGAAACTTCACTGAAAAAGAAAAATTTTCTGAGCAGACCAGGAGGTGCAGGCCTTGGGGTAACCCACCAGCGGGACATCTCATGTGTGGAACCAGCCCCTGTGGAGCCCCCTACCGGACTGTCCTGGCTTGTACATGGGTTTGTCTGTCTGGACAATGACAATACTTTCTGTATTCTTCACCAGCACTCCCTTGCTCTTGCTGAACGTGTGTGTTGGTCCTTGTATCTGGACAAACAGGAAGGCGAACTGCATAGGGAATGAGTATCTTGGGAGCTGAGAACAACAAAAGGTCAGAAGGTCACCGTCATCTTCCCCTGGAGGCCTTAGCATTTCTGTTTCTTCCGTTCTCCCTTCACTCAATAGGAATGCAGGTGAGCCCATGTATTTTATTTGTTTACATACTTGCTTACTTTCCATGAATATTACTTAAATATAAGGTAGAGGAGAATAAGTCAGAAAGGGGTGTGACAAATGAAATCCAAATTTTCATGTGACTAACACAGTACCTATGAAAACACAGTTAATTTTGTTAAGTAAATATATCTTAATTAAAAAGTAAACCCAACCCTGAAAACCATGGAAGAGGAGAAAATGTAATATGCTAATGATGGTAGGAATCATATCTTGAAGATGGATTGCCCAAAGAAGAAACTAGAAATAAATTCAAGATATGGAATATATGTAAAGATGCAGCCCTTCTTAGGAACAGTATTTCAGTTTGCACCTTAATAATAAAAAAATAGGGCCAGGGATTTAGCTCAGTGGTGCTACCTCCTGCCTTGCAAGTCCAAGAACCTGAGTTTGATCCCAGTACCAACATAATAACAATAATAATAATAAATACCCTCCATGTCTAACTCATGCTTTCTCTGGCTAGTAGGATTTTTGTGGAAATTCAATAAAAATTAACATGTCCATAATTACTAACTGCTTCCGTTTTGAGTGGGAAAATCTATACTGTCTTCTTTGGTTATGATATTTTTCTACATTGTTCTTTGAAGTCACGACATCCTTCTAGATTAATTCTCTGATACTGAAAACCACTCTCCCTGTATCATACATAGTAGCTTGTACTCACAGTGAAGGAAATGCACTGGAACAAGTCCTTGTCCACCACGAGGTCACCGAACAGTTTCCTGTTTCCCACGTTGGAACCCAGGAAAGCACTTACAGTCACTGTCTCATTCAGGTGATGCAGATGGAGACAGATTTTCTCAGGCACCTCAGTGAAGAGCTTGCAGGGGACCAGCACCATGTACTGCCTGGAAAGGGAGCAGGCAGGACAGGTGAGGAGAGATGCATTTTCCATGACTGTGGTTCCATCACAGTAATTACTACTGCCCTTACTTCTATACCCTGACAAGGCTGGTTGACAGCACAGTAATACAGTGAGCCACAGGAATTTCATATACATGAGCAGCTTTGGCAGTGGTGCCTTATTCAAGGTAGGTTCTAATGACATGATGGTTCCACACTTCCTCCCTACCCCTGCAGTACTCAAGCTCCTGAATTTAGTTTTTAAGGACAAAATAAGAGAAATAATTATCCACTACATAACCCACTCTATTAGGATTAATCTTAAATGCTATATTTAATTTTTGAAAAACCACCCAATGCTTCCTTTTTATTTTCAGTTTCTCCTCCCTAAACACACACCATTATATGTGGAATTCAGAGTTGTATAACTGATCCAAATCATGACTGAGAAATAGACAAAGCTGGACCTCAAAGGTGTTTTTCCCTCTTCTCTGATATTAGAGATATTTTAGTTATCAAACTGTCCATAATGGAGCCAGTGAATGCCATCTCTAAAGTTTGTTAAATATCACTAGATTATTTTCTTTTACACCTGTCTCAGTTACTTTTCTCTTGTTGCTGAGGCAAAATACCCAACACCCACAAGTTAAGGGAGAAAAGGTTTATTTAGCTCAGTTGGTAGACGTTTCAGTCCATAATCAGCTGGATCCAAGGCAGGGCAGCACATGGCAGAGGGGCATCGTAGTGGAGAAACAGTTCATGGTGAGCAGAAGGCAGCAAAGCAAGTGAGCAAGGAAGCAAACAAGCCTCTCTCTGTCACTTATATTGTACCCAAACTACCAGGATTAGGGCTGTGCCAAACCTATCAGTGGACCCTTAATCCCAGCATTGCACCATGAATCATGAATCAGTTACACACTCTAGATTCAGCCACCTCTGAAAAAGCCCCACCTATGATTTCATGAGGCTTTGGGGGGATATTTAGACACAAGCTATAATAATACCACTTTTAAAGTCAAATATTCTTATTCTTCTAACCATAGGAAAGGGAAAAGTAATATGACAACTCCTGGTAATGTATTTCTTTTTGGCATAAAAAATAAACCCTACTGGTACTTCATAACTATCAGGGCATTTCAATCCTTACCATAAGCCCTTTACAGCAAGTAATGTCATTTAATAAACACAGAGACAGAATCCAGGAGGCATTGCCTAAAGTCTTGTCTGACTCAAATTGACCCTCTAACTTTAATATTTAATCCAATAACAAATATGAATTTTACCCTTCTTTTTAAGATTATTGTGTTTAAATGGCTTCAACACAAAAGAGTGGGTCTTGAACACTGGAATTTTAGGTCTGAGAGGCAGATAAATAAAAAGGCATTTTTTCAAATCACATCTAAGTTAGTCATACTGATTACTCTAGAGTTGACAAAAATTTTGTAAAATCACGAAATATTACAGCTGAAAATGATACATAAGAATTTAGGTGAGACAAGTAGAATGGTGATTACCAGAGGCTGGAGAGAGGAGGTAGGGAATGTTATTAGAAGGGTACAAAGCTTCAGTGAGTGAAGACAAAGTAGTCTGGCTATTGATCATGCATCATGGTGAATAGAATTAGTCATAATATACTCTATATTTCAAAACTATCAAAAGTCAATTTTTTAAATCTCACCACAAGACATGTAAATGAGGTGATTATTATATTTATCGCTTAGCTAATCAATCCACATTGTACACAGACATCAAAACATTACATCGTATCCCATAAATACATAGAGTTGTTATTTGGCACTTAAGAAGAAAAAAAGAATATAGGTAGAGATTTGGGTATAAATTAACAATGGAATGGGATAATTCAACAAAGACAGCTCACTGCACAAGAGGGCCTTTGTGTTACTCACGGTTCTGCATGGACTGAGGCAGCTACTGTGAGGCGAACAACAAGTATCAGAACAAAAGCTGGCAAAGCATGTCTGCCCGTCCTCATGGTGTAAAGAAAAATTTCAAGAGGTGAGATTGTAGCGTCTTCCTCCTTATGGTGTCTGACCCCAGTGACTCCCCAAATCCCCGGGGATTTATCTGTGAGCATGCTGTGTGCAAACAGGTGTGCAAACAGGAAGCTCAATCTGTGGCCTCCAAAGAACACAGGACTTGGAAGTGCTCCCTCTGAAGGTCATTGCTCTCAGAGTGGCCTTGCAGCGATCCAGGATGAATCCAAACAGGCCCGGGAGAGGTGCCAGAGTAGTTGTGTGTCAAAACTTTTTCATCATCTCAAGTCAAAACTCTATATCCATCAAAAATAACTCCTTATTCCTGCTCCTTCAGTATTCAATTTTGACACATCCATATGTTCAGTAACTACCACAGCACTCAAGATATATAGAGCAGTTCAATTATCCCCCCAAATTTTCTTGAACCACTTTGCAATACCTCCACTCTTTACTGACACCAATACTGTACTT
Source organism: Fukomys damarensis (assembly GCF_012274545.1). NCBI lineage: Eukaryota > Metazoa > Chordata > Mammalia > Rodentia > Bathyergidae > Fukomys > Fukomys damarensis. The sequence continues at coordinate 24,852,626 of NW_022900931.1, read as the reverse complement.
TTTGTCTCTTTAGGTGCAATGTTTGTACAATATCACATGTGTGGAATCATGGAAACCTGCTGTGTGTAGCCTTTTGAATCTGACTTCTTTTACATAGCAAAATGTATTCGGTTTTCACACATTTTGTTGTCTGAATTAGTAACGGGTTTCTTTTTACTGATAAATAGACATCCATTGTATGACAGCACCACAGTTTGTTTACACTTTGACCTCTACCTGTATATTTTTGCTCTTTGTCATTTTTAACATTTATTAATGAAGTCATAGTCACCATGTATGAGTTTTTGTGTAGACATATTTTTCGTTTCTCTTGGAGAAGTACCTAGAGAAGTAGGATTTTAGATGATTTAATAAATGTAAATGTCACTGTATTGTATTTTTACATTGATACTGTGTAGACCCCAGTTGTCAGGAAATGTGACTTTAGCAATTGATTATCAAAATAATTGATGAAAAATGGAAGCTGCCATTATCACCACTTTGTGCCATCAGGAATTATTTCACTAAAACTGCTGTTTTTTGGGAAGAGACCATATTGATGAAGTAAGTATAACACAGAAGATAGAAGCAGTTTATGTATGCAAATTTCAGTGTTTGTCTTCGAGGGGACAGCAGAAGAGAGGGATTGAACATTTCTCCATAGAAAAGTATCTTTTCATACTTAAAGGTATTTAAAGGTTTATGAGAAGGAATTATTAGAGAAAGTGAGAGAAAAAGCAATGATGGAGGCAGGGTGTGTGTTAACTGGGAAAGTGATGGTGATATTTAGAGAAAAAAATTGAAGGACAATCCTGCAGACAGAGCAGGCAGCCCTTCAGTGGAACAACAAAAAAGAATGTGTCACTTATATTGGTTTGGGTCCTAAATATCCCGCAAAGTGCATACAGTGAAGTTTGGTCACCAGCCTGTGGCGCTCTCGGGAGGGTGTGAAGTCAGATCCTGGAAAGCTTCCCAAGAGGATGTTGTGATCTTGGTTCCTGTTCCCCTTGCCTTCCTTCTCAGCCAATGTGGAATGAGCAGGCGCCCTGCCAAGCACTCCCCATCACCATGGTCTGCCTCAACACAGACCCAAGTAACCACGGACTGAAACCACGTGCCAGAGTGACCTCTTCTTCTTAGTTATTTATTTCAAGTATTTTGTCACAGCGACAGAAAACTGACTGACTGGGATCCGTCTTCATCCTGGCTGGGGAATTCAGTACTCTGGGTACCTCACTGAGCTTGAAGTTCATTTGTTCTGCTTCTGACTCTGCTCTCAACAGCTGCTATTTACTGCGCTGTTGTAGTGCACTACAATTTTAATATAACCTAATTTAACTGTCCCTGCAATGCTGCTCCCATCCCCTTTCTGAGGGTGCAGTAACCAGTGGTTGTGTGACCTACTGCAGATTTTGCAGCTTCAAGCAGCGGAGTTAACACTGGAACTCAGGTGGTGCGGATCCAGAGTATGAGTTTTCCACCACCTCTCCAGTGCTATAAGCTTCTAATGAAGTCGACTTTGACCCTCAGCTTAGCTTCAGCTCTCTGGTCACCAGCACTGGGAAAGTGATATTTGCCCCTGCCTTGCACTCAAGGTTTTATTTAATGAGAAGCCTTAAAAAACCCATGTGAAAGTACAAGGATAGCACAGAGATGGAGAATGTAGTCTCTGGAGATAGATGGCCAGGATTCCACATCTAACTCTTCTGATTTTACAGTCCCTTCGCAACGGCTTCTCAAGCTTAAAACGTGGATGATGATAGCATTCCCAATAGGGTGCTGAGAGGGCTGCAGGAAGAGAGTCATTGTCTGAGTCACTTTCTCATCGCTGAGGCACAAAACCCAAAACCCACAACTTAGAAGAGGACAGGTTCAGTTCGGCTCACAGCTTGTAGAGGTGCCAGCCCATAGTCGGTTGGCTCCCAGGGAAGGTGGCACGGCAGAGGAGAAACAGCTCATGGCCTGGCAGCAGGAAGCAGAGATCAAGGGAGGAGGGAGGGAGACGGACCCTGCCAGGCCACGCCCCCAGTGGCCCACTCCTCCAACCAGGTTTCACCATCCAACACCATGTTTAGCTCTAAGCTCCTCAGCAGACTAATCCACTGATGAGCATCACATTTGGCTGCAAATTCTCCAGGGGACTGATCTACGGAGATATAGTATCCCACTCCCGTGATCCACTTACCCCAATAAGAAGAGTACGAGGCTTTGGTGCGACATCTAGAAAGAACACATAACAATCATGAAACGTACTTAACACGGGGAAGGCATTGTGCGTTTCAGGCTTCGTGTTTAATTTGATCAAGCATGTCAGCAACTTGGTTCATAGGCTCTAGTGGTCAGAAAAAGTGAGCATCATCATTGATCATTAAAAATACCGGGTTAATATCACAGTAGCTTTGTAGTATAGTTTCAAATTGGGAATTGTTACACATGGTGCCATGTGTCTGTTGCCTAAAATGGCTTTTGCTATTCTAGGTCTCTTATGGTTCCAAATGAATTTTTGGATTCTTTTTCTAGTTCTGTGAGATATAGTGTTGGAATTTCAATTGGCATTGCATTGAATGTATATAGCAGTTTTGGTAGTATGGCCATTTTCACTATGTTGATTCTTCTTACCCAGGAGCAGGGGATATCTTCCCATTTTTTTATATCCTCTTCAATTTCTTTTTTCAGAGTGCTGTAGTTTTCAGTGTAGAGATCTTTTGTTTCTTTTGTTAGATTGATTCCTAGATATTTCATTTTTTTGGATGCTATTGCAAAAGGAATTTTTTCCCTTATTTCTCTCTCCGTGTGTCTGTTATTTGTGTATAAGAAGGCTATTGATTTTGGGGTATTCACCTTGTATCCAGATACTCCACTGAATCTGTCAATTAAGTCTA
>NW_022900931.1:24826307-24849081 GCF_012274545.1 Fukomys damarensis | reverse complement strand
ACTGGAGGTTCCATTTGACCTAGCCATCCCTCTGCTGGGTATCTTTCCAAGAGAACTAAAAGAATCATATCACAGAGAAGTATGTGCACCCATGTTTATAGCGGCACAGTTTGTAACAGCTAAATCTTGGAAACAGCCCATTTGCCCATCCGTTGGAAACTGGATAAAGAAGATGTGGTTTTTCTATAAAATGGAATATTACTCAGCCATAAAGAACGAGAAAATAGATTCATTCATAGGAAAATGGATACATATTGAAGTTATATTCCTAAGTGAAATAAATAAGTCACACATGTGTAAATACCAAATAGTTTCCCTGGTGTGAATAACCTGCAACAATGCATAAGATTCTAATAAGATTACTGACATTTAGAAATGGGAAGAAAGGAGCTAAAGGTGTAGGGAAGGTGGGATGGGTAGGGGAAGAGTAAAAAGGGAAAAGAAAAAAATGTGAGAGAATGAAAAGATGAAAATAAAGTGTTTGTAGATGGGGAGGGGAGGAGGGGGTGATGGGAGGGCAGAGGTAAGGGGAAAAAATGAGATTCAAGACTTGTCATGTAGAGGTACAAGATCCCAACAATGAATGTAACTGTACTGTATCCCTAAAATGTACCAATAAACTCAATTAAAGCTGAAAAAAAATACCTGGTTAAAATGGAAGCTGCGTCGTTATCGCTGTTTTGTGACATCAAGGACTACTTCGGTAAGACTGTAGCAGGATTATCTTATACACTCACAGTAAGCCAGCAGTGCCAATGTCGCTCCCTTCCTCCTCCCCCTCATAATAGTATCCTTTTAATAATAATATTATTAGAATCATATAATAGTTACTACCGTTCTCAAAGGCTAGTAAGGAAATAATTACAAGGGAGCTATTGGTATTCGTACAACTGCAGAAAATTTAAATTAGATGACCTTGTAAAGAGGAGAACTATTATAACTTCGATAGAGATTAGACAGCTTTGAAATACTTACAGTGGTGCCTCGGTTCATGAACTTAACTCTTTCCACGATTCTGGGGAAGATGACCACAGCCACGTCATCATCCAATGCGAAGTTCGCAAATGGAAGCAAAATTTTGTTCGATGCTTCTGTTTGTTAACGAAACTGTTGGCAAACAGAAGCATTTATGAACAGAGGTATTACTATATTTCAACTCGTGAATTTTCTAGTTAAGGAAAGAAGGAAAAGGGGAGAGATGAAAAAAAAAGGATTGGAGAGGCAGAGATAAAAATGCATGATAGTTTTCTTTATCTCCTATAAATCCTTGCTTTTAAGAGTCAGCGTCTTGCCAGACATGGTGGCACACGCCTGTAAGGAGGCTGAGGCAGGAGGATTGCTGTGAGTTCGAGACCAGCCTGAGCTACATAGTGAGTTCCAGGTCAGTCTCAACTACATAGTGAGACCCTGTCTCAAAAAACAACAACAACAAAAACAAACAAACAAAAAAGAGTCAGCATCTTGGAGCTGGGGAGTTAGCTCAGTGGTTCTGCCATCTGCCTCGAAAGCACAAGGACCCAAATTACATCCCCAGTACAAAAAAAAAAAAAAGTCAGCTTCTCATAGTGGTCTTTCTGCCCCTGTATTTAGAGCTTAACCAACTCCCACCCTAATTTGTTTTGCTTCCCAAAGCATTAAATCGTTCTTCTATGTAGGTCTAATTCCTTATTTGTATCAGCTTCCTATCTTTCTCCACTGTGAGGAAGCTGAGAGTGGAAAGTTTGTTGGCTTTATTCCCTACTGGGTCACCTTGTGATTGTGCAATAAATATTGTTGAATTACTACGTGACTGACTGTCCTGAAACAGAAAGCAGCTATGTCTGCATGGAGACAAAATAAGGATTATGGTATTAGATGCCATAAATCAACATTATAAAGTGAGCTTCTCCCACAACTGTTAGCAGTGGTTTATTGAATCTGTCTTTTTGCAGCCTACTGAGTATTGTGCTTGAATCCTATCCAAATAAATCACACTAAGGTACATTTAGCTGCACTTTGAGAACAAACAGCCAAGTGTCATTTTGTCCAGTTAAATATTAATGATCTTCAACTGCAGAAACCTCAGTTACTGGACATGACCGGTTCTTCTTGGTCATGAGCCCATTTATGTAATCACATTAACCCGTGTTATTAGTTTTTAATTTAGAAATGAATTAGAATGCATAAAGTGAAAAACAATAAATATTTCTCAGGTCATTGCTATCTATACAGTTATAATTCATTTCTTTGAAAGTGATTTTGATAAGTTATGTAATTTCATGGAATTTTTTCAAAAACTGATTAAAATATAAAATACATTAGTAAACAAGGGGAAAAAATGAGAACCAAGACCTGTCATGCAGTGGTACAAGATCCCAATAATGAATGTAAATGTACTGTATACCTAAAATGTACCAATAAGCTCAATTAAAAAACTAAATACATTAGTAAGACTTTCAACACCTAAAAATTAAAATCTTTTGTTGAATGTTATACTTAAAATGATTCATTCCTATTGTCCAGGAAAAATAATGGTTCATTTATTTCCCTGCAAAATTTCTGATCATGAGAATTTTCATGCATCTTTGATGGTTTTTAAGGACATGTGAGAGGCATCCTTTGAGAAATTCCATAAGCACAGAATCAGTTATATAACAGTACACAAAACAAAACAAAATATAATCCCAGTTCCGTTTTAAGTTATTTTTTCTGATGTACAGCAAATTACACAAACTGCTCTATTAAGTGTTGCAAAAAATAAATTATATTTATCTTTTGCCTGAAGCATCAATAAATTTTCTGTTGATTTTGCTATGATTCTTTCCTTCTTTGACCCAGGTTAAGAAACTTGACAATTGATATGTGAAAATTAAGAATTTTATCTAATGAAAAAAGAATTTCAAAGCCAGAATTACAGAATCCTACCCACAGAAGAGGAGGAATGAATATACTCCTAAGTGAAATAAATAAGTCCCACATGTGTAAATACCAAATAGTTTCCCTGGTGTGAATATTCTGCAAAAATGCATAAGATTCTAATAAGATTACTGACATTTAGAAATGGGAGGAAAGGAGCTAAAGGTGTAGGGAAGGTGTGATACGTAGGGGAAGAACAAAAAGGGAAAAGAAAAAAATGTGAGAGAATGAAAAGATGAAAATAAAGTGTTTGTAGATGGGGAGGGGAGGAGGGGGTGAAGGGAGGGCAGAGGTAAGGGGAAAAAATGAGAATCAAGACTTGCCATGTAAAGGTACATGATCCCAACAATGAATGTAACTGTACTGTATCCCTAAATGTACCAATAAACTCAATTAAAAAAAAAAGAATTAGGAAAGAATCAAACATTAGAAAAACAACAAAGTGACAGGAATTTAAACACATCTGTCTATAATAAAGTTGAATGTAAATGGTCTTAATTCTATAATTAAAAGACACATAATGACTGTTTTAGTTACTTTTCTCATTTCTGAGACAAAATACCCAACACCCAAAGTTAAAGAGAAGTGTACTTTGGCTCACAGTTTGTAGAGGTTTCAGGCATAGTTGGAATCACACCGAAGAAAATCAGGGCATCAAGGTCAGAAGGCAGCAAAACAGCAAAGTAATGGAGCGACAAGAGACAATAGCTACCCTCTTTCTCTCCCTTATATCCTAGCCAGGCTGCACACCCTGAGGGCAGGTAGCACTCACACTCAGGGTGGGCCTTCCCATTACCCACACCCAGAACTGTAACAAACCAATCAGCAGACTAGTTTAGTCATCACACACCTTTGATCCCCACATCACAGACTTAATCCCAGCATCACACACTCCAACTCATCTCGGAAAAGCCCCACCTATGCCCACATGGGGTTTGGGGAGGACATCTAGACAAAGGCTGTGCCAGTAACATATTGTTAATAAAAAGATCCACCAATTTGCTTCATGCAAGAAACACACCTCAATTTTTTTTATACAATGGAGTTCTACACTGCCATAAAGAAGGATGAGCTTGGAACATTTATAGCTAAATGGATGGACTCTGAAGCCATACTCTTAAGTGACATAAATCAGACACACATGTTTAAACACTGCATTGTTTCTCTGGTGTGAGAAACCAAAAATGGAAATAAGGACTAAAATGTATAATAGATATTGGGAAATGAGAAGAAAATGTTCAAATAGGAAGGGGAACAAGGGGGAGTGAGGGAGAAAGGTAGGAAGGGACAAGAAGAAAAGTGAAAATAGAAAGGAAAAATGGAAACAAAACTTTTGTGCATAAGGAGGGAAGGGGGGGTTGAGGGGAGGGAGAAGGGGGGAAAAGGCAGGATGTATCATTTACAAATGCAAACTCCCAATGATGAGTGTTATCTATGCATGCCTAAAACATACCAATAAGTATTTTGCTACTAAAAAAAGAAACACACCTCAATAGCAGAAATATAGACAGAAATAAATGGAAAGATGAAAAGAAATATTCCATGCAAATAGAATTCAAAAGCAAGCAGGAGTAACTATACCCATATCCAACCAGGTAGACTTCAAGACAAAATTAATCAGAAGGGTCAAAGAAGGCCACTACCTATTGGTAAAAGGAACAATCTTCCCAAGAAGATATAACAATTATAAATATATATATATATATATATATGTGTGTGTGTGTATATACATATAAATACATATACATAGATATAGTGTATATATATATATGCACCAAACATCAGTACACTCGATTTCATAATGCTAATGCTACTAGATTTGAAGGAACTCATAATAATGGGTGAATTCAATACTTTACTCTCATCATCGGATAGGACATACAGGTGAAAAAATTAACAAAGGAACATAAAATATAAAGTATATCACAGATCAAATGGTCTTAACAGACATTTGCCGAACATGCCATCCAGCCATGAGATACATTTTTTGGCAGCTCATAGACTCAACAGAACTGATCATGTCTTGTGCCATAAATCAAGTGTTAATGAATACAAAAAATAATAATTTTTTCATCTTATCAAGTAATAATGGAATGAAAATAGAAATCAAAGGCAAGAGAAAGTACAGAAACAGACAAACGAAGTTGGAACAATTCATTTTTTAACCATCAGTAAGTCACTGAAGAAGTCAAGGAGAAATTGAAATCCCTAGTCAAATACAAACAGAAAGGAAACATAGCATACTCTCTAGGATACTTCAAAGGCAGTTGTAAGATGGAAGTGTATAGCTGTATCAAAAAATCAGACAGCAAATATATAACTTAATGATGGTTTTAGAAAAACAAGAGTGAGCCAAAACTAAATCCAACAGAAGAAAATAAATAATAAAAATCAGAGCTGAAATTAATTATATAAAAACTAAAAGAACAATACAAAGGATCAGTGAAATGAGGGTTGGTTCTTGGAAAAGATAAACAAGATTGATAAACCTTCAGCCAAGTTAACCAAAAGATCCTCATGTTTTTTATAGAACTATTTAAGTAACCAAAGTGGAGAAACACCCTAAATATCCATATACTGATGAATGAATAAATAAACTATGGTATATACATATAATAAAGCATTATTCAGCCTCAAGAAAACAGAAGAAGTTACAATATGTTGAAAGATTATTGAAGCTTAGGACATTATGTTACTTGAAATAAGCTAGACACAATAAAACAAATACTACATAACTCCATTAATATGAGGCACCTAATTAAGATTTTATTCACAGAATCAAAGAGTGGAATGGCAGTGGCGTGGACTGAGAAAATGAGAACTATGAATTATCAGGCACAAAGTTTCAGTTAAGCAAGATATAAGTTCTAGAGATCTACTCCACAACACTGTACCTACAGATAACAATTATGTGTTGTACACTTAAAAATGTATAAAAAATCATGTTAAGTTTTTTAAGGTGAGAGAGAAGGAAAGGGAGAGAGAAACACCAGGTGCCTTGGTGTCTTCAAAGAACCAAAGTAAACAGAGATGCATGGGGGCCTGGGGCCTTAATTCAATGTTGTCTTAGGAGGACATTTGGGTTATAACTTCTGTCTTAAGACTGCAGTCAGTTGAGGTGGGGGAGAATGGAGAGCAGAAAATGGTGTCATAACCTAAACACCACAAACTCTTCATCCCCAGTCCCACTGTGACAGTCATTGAACCCAGAGTTCTATCGAGTTCCTTTCAATTTTTCCAACACTGATTCTGAGGACATTATACCCCATCACTTGACCTGCATTTCCTTGAAGAATTTCCAGTTTGCTTTCTGTATAATAACACTTTTCTGCTGCTTCTTTCAGCTTCTCCTTCACAGACCACGTTCTTGGATTTTTTCTTCTTCCTTAGACTCCTCATTGTTGGAATTAGTTGGTGATTAGCTCTGTGCTGCTTGTCCTTTGCACTCTCTATTTTCATTCTTTCAAAATCTTTAATACCATTTGTATTTTTCCACATTTGCGTTTCCATCCTGATACAGTTCCCCATATTCTTTCCCTCTTGGTGGTAACGTCTCTCTCCATTCTTGGTAACTTCGTTTGTATCAGATGATGTTAGCACATGCCAGCCTTTTCTTATATCACTGTATAACTTGCTCTCTCCTCTGTGGTAAGATGAATTCTTTACTTAAGAGTGGAAACATAGGAGAGATCTTCCACAAACACATCATCTAGATTGAATCTTCTTGAAAGCACTCCTTAACATCTGCTTTGTGTGGGGAAGAAAAATCTTTTCACTCGTAACATTATCATCATATGAAATTTCTTATTTCTGTGTTCATATACTTTGGTTTGTATTTTTCCACAGAATTAAATTCTCCAGTGGCATAGACTTATGTGGTATTTGTTTAAAAATCGAAGTCAGTGCGAAGTATACTCTAAACTAATTGTGGACTAGCTAAACAACATCCACCTGGTTGATCTGCCTGCCACAATATCCCTAGTACCTAATACAGAACCTGGCCCACTGTAGACCCTTGAATGTTGGTTGATCAAATGGATGATCTAATTAACCCATCTCTTTTTTGTTTCTTAACTTTTAAACCTTATACCCAATGACCTACTGAGTAGTTTCACTGAATATCTCAAAAGAACCTCAATTTTTTTTATGTCTAAAACTCTCCCTTCTACTTTTTCCACAACTGCCATTAGCAAAACTATCCATACATTTGCTCTTGCAAGAAACCTACAGTAATCCTCTAATTGCCACCTCTAAAATGGAAAAGAAAAAGTCATATCTATTTCACAAAATGTCGAATGCACTAAGTGAAATAATCAAGGCAAAGTGCCTATCACAATGCCTGCATATTGTGTCCACATGCACTGTCTGTAACCAGTTTTCATTGATTCTAAGACACATATCTTTTCACATCTCTGAGGCCGAGATGTGTGTTTTCTTTGGCATGCTGTTGCTTATTTAGATGCCATGATCTTCTTTAATATGTTCAACAATGGTATCCTTTGTATTGATGGTGTCTTTGATGTGATACAATTCAGAACATAACTTCTCTTCAGTATGCCCATTAATATTAAAGTATTAATTAACTCAGGTCAAATATTCTTCAACCCATACTTCAATCCATATCTCCTTACTGCTATAAATGTAGTTTGGGTCCTAGTTTTCTCTCATTTGATGCTAAAATAGCCCACAGAAGCCTCTGCCTGCTCCGTCTCCCAATGTGTGCCACATTTTTCCCAGATCGTATTTCTCCTACACCTAATTCACTTTGTTGTCTACATATTTGCCTGCAGAACTAAATCCAGACTCTTTTATGGAATACAAGGCTCCAGCCCTCTCTAAACCCAGCCAAGCTGAACTCATGTCTTTACTTGACAGATTACCTAACATCGCATGTGATTTCACAATTCCAAGTATCTGGTCACTTATCTGTGTGAATATATTTTGCATCTGTTTGGGTCAGCTAGGAATTCCTCTGGCAATCAATAACCAAAAAGCAACCAACAGTTGCCTAAACAGAGTTCATAGGTTGATATTCCAAGGTCAGAGCAATAGCGCAATAATACTAGTAAGGATCCAGGCCCTTTTTATCTTTGAACTTGCTTAGCAGCAGCAAAACTTCTTCAGCATGCTTATTACTCCATTGTCTCAAGAGCCATTGAAATTCCTGGCAGCACATCTATTTTCCATGCAGGAAGAACAATAAAGGATATTCAGTGTCCCCATTGAAATTCTCTTTATTAAGTATACACCCCCATCCCATAAGCCCCACCCAGCGGATTTTCCACCTGAAACTGATTGGCCAAACTATAGCAAACAGTCCACCTGCATTTGAAAATGGCTGGGTAGAGGGTGCTCTGTGGGCAGGGTGGGCCATAGTCTAATGAGCAAAAATCCTCTGATTTCTTGAGACTCAGCTCATACCTGTGTATTTTAACACATGAATTACTTTTGTAATCCAAGAAATATCTTTAAAAGCTAAAAAATTTAAAGTTTCCTTTTTCTCTCCAGTTCTGAATGTTTAGGAGTATCAAAGCAATGGTTCAAGTTTATTGGAGAGATTCTGGATCTTGGCAGACTAGAGGCAGTCAGCATTCACAATGCCATGTCAGGATACCCCTTCAATCCTACACACCATCACAGGATCACAGCATGAGTGAGCAAGCAACCGGAGAAACCCAGAAATACTGGTATTCAGAGAGATAAATAAAGTAAGGCAGACCAGCACCGGATGGATGGCAGCTCAGCAGTGGGGCATGTCTCCTCTCCAGCAGAGCAGTAAGAGAAAACCACAGGAAAAAAAAGAGAGAGAGAGAGAACCACAGATTGGAAATGGACAGATAAACAGCCTGCTCAAAGTGGTGACCTGGACTCAATCAAGAGATCCAAAACAGGAGTGCTAATACCCAGCCTGCACCTGGAGTCTCAGACAGCGCTGGGATGGGTAGCCATCTTGAAAGCCTCTCTTCTTTTACCTCAGTAGACTGCACAGGAAGCGGATTTGGACAGAAACAAAATGGGGAACCATCTTCAGTAACTTCTTCTGCCTCGATAGTAACATTGGAAAGCAGAAAAACCATACTCTTTTTATATCTGCAAGAAGCAACAGTCACTTCTCTCCAGAGAGGCAGCAGGCACTCTCCCTACAACCTAGCCTAGGCTCAGGAACATCGTGATCATGACACAGAAAAGCTAAGATCACAGGGTGCCAAGTAGGTCTTAATACATGCAAAACATTGAAATATTCTCATGTATCCTACCATATAATAGGGAAATGAAACTAAAAAGCAAAAGAAAACCAAATAAAACCATACAAACGTGTTTTTTGAATGATCCATGGGTGACTGAAGAAACAGAATCAAACAATACTGACATAAAACATTTGACATCAGAATCTGTGGAACACAGCAAAAGAAGTTCTAAAAGATGCATTTATGGCTCAGTGTGCCTTCCTTAGAAAAACAGAGCGATCTCTTTTAAATAACCTAACCATGCATCTTAAGGTCCTAGTAAAACAAGAACAAACCAAAACCAAACCTAATAGAAGAAAAGATTAATAAAGATACAAAGGATCAATAAATCAGAATTCATTCTTTGAAAGGTTAAATAAGACTGATAATCCCCTAGTCAAACTTACACACAAAAAAAAGAGAAAAGACAAATTAGTGAAATTAGAGATAAAAATGATGAAGTCACAACAGAGACTACTGAAATCTAGAGGATCATTAGAAAGTTTTGAAAACTATATAAGAATTCAATGAAAAAATGAAACTACAGACTGACATTTTGAGGGGGGTGCTGGGGATCAAACTTGAGACCTTGCCTTGCGAGGCATGTGGCAGAACCACTAATCTAAATCCCCAGGCCCCAGACTGACATTTTTGATGGACATAGATGCAAAAATCCTCAATAAGATAGAGGATTTCTGAAAACAGAATTCAACAAAAACACTAAAAAATTTGTGTAGTATGACCAAGTTGGCTTCTTAGCATATATGCAAGGATGGTTCAATATAATTATGCAATAAATGTAACACACCACATAAATAAAATCAAGAATAAAAAAATCACATGGTCATCTCTACAGATGCAGAAAAATCCTTCAACAAAATCCAATACCTCTTCATGTTAAAAAAATCTCATGAAAATAGATCTAAAATGATCTTTCCTCATATTGATAAGAGATATATAAGGCAAATCATCAACATTATACTGAGTGTGATCAAAATTGAAGATATTTCCTCTCAAATCAGGAATGAAACAAACAACTCTCACCACTTTTGTTCAGTATTGTTTTGAAATGTTAGTCTGGGCAATTATGCAAGAGAAAGAAATAAAAGGTATACAAGTAGGAAAGAAAGAAGTCAAATGTCCCTACTTGTAAATTATCTTTTACACAGAAGACCCTAAAAACCACCAGAAGACTCTTAAATATTATAAGCAAATTCAGTAAAATGGTAGGATACAAATCAGCACACAAAAATCATAGTTTTTCTCTTCACCAGCAATGAACTGAGAAAGAAATCTGAAAAACAATTCCATTCCTAATAGCTTTACAGTGGTCTAGGAGTTAACCAAGGTGAAAGATCTCTATCACAAAAAAATTACAGAACACTGAAGAAATAAATTAAATATATTAGAAAATAGAAAGATTGACTTTGTTCATGGGTCACCAAACTACTATTTAAATGGCCATTTTACCAAAATTCACCTATAAAATCAATGCAATCTCTATTAAAGTAAAAAAGTCTGGAATGACAAGTGATGTTGAACATTTTTTCAGCCGTTTTAACTTCTTTGAGAAATGTCTGTTCATTTCACATGCCCATTTTTGAATCAAGTCTTTATATTTTGGGGGTCTGATTCTTTTCAGTTCTTTATATATTCTAGATAGTAGACCTTTGCCTGAGGAACAACTGGTAAAAATTTTTTCCCACTTTGTAGGTTGGCTCTTAGCTCTGTTGATTATTTCTTTTGCAGTGCAGAAGCTTTTTAAAAATATAAGATCCCAGTTATTGAATCTTTGTGCCAGTACCTGTGCTACTGAGGATTTGTTCATAAAGTCTTTTCCTATGCTATCTTCAAGAGTTCTACCTAACTTATCTTCCATCAAGTTTAGTGTTTCTGTTTTAATATTTAGATTTTTAATCCACCTGGATTTTAGTTTAGTGCATGGTAAGATAGGGGTCAGTTTTAATCTTTGGCAAGTTGAAATCCAGGTTTTCCAACACAATTTATTAAAGAGGCTGTCTTTCCTCCAGTGAAAATGGTTGGCTCCTTTGTCAAAGATGAGGTAGCTGAGTGTGTCTGGAGTTGTTTCTGCATCTTCTAATCTGTTCCACTGATCCTGGAGTCTGTTTCTTTGCCAGTACCATGCTGTTCTTATAACAGTGGCTTTGTAGTAGTTTTAAGTTGGGGATTGTGATACCACCTGCCATGTCTTTGTTGCCTACAACACTGAGATTCCACCTCACCCCACGAAGAATGGATGCTATCAAGAAATCAACCAATAACAAATGTTGGCAGGATTGTGGGGAGATAGGAACCCTTCTTCATTGTTGGTGGGAGTGCAGACTGGTTCAACCACTGTGGAAATCAATATGGAGATACCTCAAAAAACTAGGACTAAAGGCCCCATTTGACCAGTTATTTCTCTGCTGGGTGTCTTCCCAAAAGAACTAAGAGAATCATACCGCAGTGATATATGCTCACCCATGTTTATAGTGGCACAGTTTGTGATAGCTAAAATTTGGAAGAAGCCCAATTTCCCATCAACTGGAGACTGGATGAAGAAGATGTGGGGTTTTTTTTATAAAGTGGAGTACTACTCCACCATAAAGAGTGAGAAGCTAGAGACATTTATAGCTAAGTGGATGTACATTGAGGCCATACTCTCAAGTGAAATACATAGGACACACATGTGTAAATACCAAATAGTTTCTCTGGTGTGAGAAACTAAAAGTGCAAATAAGGATCAAAATGTATAATTGATATTGTGTAATAGGAAGGAAAGGTCTAAAGGAGTAGGGGAAGTCGGGGGGCAGGGGAAATGTAAGAAGGTAAAAGAAAAAATATGAGAACAGGAAAAACATGGAAATAAAGTGTTTGTAAACAGGGAAGGGTGGAGGGGGTGAAGAGAGGGTAGAGGTAAGGGGAAAAAATAAGAACCAAGATACATCATGTAAAGGTACAAGCTCCCAATGATGAATGTAACTGTATGGCATACCTAAACTGTATCCATAAATTTAATGGGGAAAAAAATTTAAAAGTCTTCATAGGCCCAGAAAAGTAACCCTAAAATTCCTAGAAAGGGCAGCTTGCAGAGAAACTGTCCCAGCACAGTACCAACCAGGGGGTGGCCCAGGCTGGGGAAGGCCCCTTGTCAGGAAACTTGAGGCCCACCGCAAAAGAGAATGGTGACAGTGGGGCCCCTGAGGATGGAGACGCCACATCTGGGGAGGGCTCCCTGGGCCCCTTCCAGGCCCTCTGCCCCACCTCAGGGAGCAGTGTCTGCCCGCCACAGCCAAGAAGAGCAGCATCCTGCAGCTGACCGGAGGAGAGCACAGGGTCTTCTTGGGGCTCCCCAGACAGCAAGGTCAGCCAGGGCAGGGACTCCCCACCTTCTGCCCCGGCAGAGCCTCCAGAAGCTGCTCTGTGGGTCCTGGCCATGGCTGTGAGCATCGAGGCAAAGCAGAAGGGACACAGACGCTCAGGCTCCGAATGAGTGGGGCCGGGCTGCTGGGACAGAGCTGTTCTGGGCCCCCCAGGGCACTCTGGTCAGCAGTGGGCGGAGTCCACTCCCTTCCTTGCCCACAACCGCTGGTGGCGAGCCCAGCCGACCCCCCCCCCCGGAGTTCCTGTGTCAGAGCCCAGCCCTGGGCAACAGGCAGTGTAAGGGAGGGCAGGGAGCCGGGGCATAATTCGGTTCCTGCAGCAATATCGGGGAGCTTTTTTTCTTATTTATGTTTAAGGCCCATCTACCTTCTTTTCCTGATTTTTTTTCTCAATCTCCAAATATTTCTTTGGTTTTATGCCACATGTTTTCTTGCATTTTGCTGCCTTACTTTCCTTTGCATGAACAGCCTGTTTTCTCCTTACTTTCTTTGCTTTCCTTGCCTCATTTTTCTAGCAGCAGATATTTGTTAAGTTCTGCAAAGCTGTGAGAACTTGTTTCAGTTGTGGGCTCAACTCTCCATCAAGGAGTTGCTCCTCAGGTGATCCAAGACATCCACACACACCGGAAATGCTGACGATGTTGTTCTGCTGGCAAAACCCACAACTGACACAAAGTAGACCCTTTCTCAGCCCAAAGGACTCAAAATACTGCCAATCCCTATTCATATCGGCATAGTAACATCTACAAGTTCTAAAACTCTGCTACACACAGCATCTCGCGAGAACCACACAGATACTATTTATTTCCCCAAATGTACCGGCAAGGCAGCTGAGGCTCAGAGCAGCTCACCGAGTTGTCCAGGACCACACAGTTCAGACAAAACTAGGACTCAAGTGCTCCGGCAACTGAGCGGCCCGGTCATTTTCTTTTCCTCCCAAGCATTTTCCCCTCAGTAAAAAGGGATTTTAGGAAGTTTCCTCTTCATTTATGAGCACATGAAAAGTGGAGTCCCTCCTCCTGAAGACGCTTGCCTGTGCACATTGTTTTCAGTTTTCTAAATGAACGCATACTAACTGCACACTTCATAAGACTCAGTGTGCACTTCCGCTTGCATTTGGCACACACTGATCAAACCCAACCCTCCTTTCTCCACCCATCTCCCCTAGACCCCTTCCCAATCCCTAGTAATCACTGCTTTAATTTCTGGTCCCCTCTTGTTAGTTTGCTCCTATGAGAAATGGTGGTGCTTCCCTTTCTGGTCGGGTTGCTTTCACTTAACATGATGTCTCTCATTTCTGTCCATTCTGCAGCAAATGAAAAGATTTTGTTCTGTTTATGGCTGAAAGATATTCCCCTGCCTACATATTGTTTTTCTGGTACTGGAGACTGAAGACAGGGTCTTCACACTGCTACATCCCTATCCCTTTTAATTTTTTCCTTCTTTTTTATTTTTTTTATTTTTTTATTTATTTTTTTTTTTTTTTGGTACTGGGGATCAAACTTGGGCTCTTGTGCTTGCAAGGCAGGCATCGGAACCACTGAGCCAAATCCCCAGCCCTTCCCTTTTTATTTTTTATTTTGAGACAGGGTGTCACTAAGTTGCTAAATTGCCAGGGCTGGGCTCCAATTTAGGATCCTCCTGCCTCAGCCTTCCAGAGTGCTGGGATTACAGGCGTGCACCACCACTTAAGACACCATGCTCCCAGGCTTGGAATCTTCCCTCTCAGACTTTCCCTTCTCATTCCATAAAGCTCAGCCTCCTCCTTTCCGTCTGCCCACCCCCCATACTTACAGAAGCAACATCTCCTTTGCACTTGTCCAAGTCTCTCTCCTGTTAGACATCTTCATGGTGCCCAACAGCTGTGACAGGTGCTTCCTTATCATTTTCTTCTCCTTCAAATAAATGCTACAAAACTAGCTCCAGTTCCTCACCATTCCCTCACTCCTTAAGAACTTGGCATCAAGCTTCCTCCCTGTGCAGATACTGAATAGCTGGAACCCACTGTTCTTGTTGCACAACCCACTGAAAAACACTAACAAGTTATAATTTGATTTCATGGTGGCATCTGACATGAACCACCAGGAGTTAGGCAATATCATTCCTTGCGATGTCTAATGAGGCATGAAATGAAAGCTGTCCACATTAGTCTTTCCTGTTCTAAATAATTAATCCTACACATGAGTTTTCAGTTATTTTTATCATTTTAAAAACAGCTTAAGGCTGTCACATCTTGAAGCAATGAATTATAAAAGCATACGATCTTTGGCAGCCTTTGCTGCATTTTGTATGTCATTAACACTGCTGGCTTGGATTAAATTCACCGACACTCTGACCAAGTAAAGTTCTTACATGAATTCTTGTCCAAATGGTCCCTGCCTTGGGACTCAGAGCCACCTCCTGCCCCTTCTCCTGACTGTTTCTCCCTTTCCGACTGACCTTCTGAGCCACGCGCATATTTATATTTTAAATCCATCAGCATTTCTGGTGGGAGGAGGACATCTCAGGTTACCCACCCATTGGCTGGACCAGCATGTCCCTGTGCTTCTGTCTCGGGCCCTCTCCTTGGGACAGTATGTTTTGAATATCATCATCCATTTCCGAGGCATCTGCTCTCCCAATAAACTGATAAATCTCTAGACGGTACCCAAAGGCCAGGCAGCAAGAGGGAATCTGGTAGCATTCTCTTTGCTTTAACTTTAACTAACAATTAGAATTCGAGTGCATTTTCAGTGGTCAGTTCCCAGGGCACCTCTGCAGCCACATTTTTGCAGGATAACTTACACTGTAACCCAGGGCACTCAGTTAAGGATGGAGGTGACTGGGACAGAGAGTGATGAAAGAGGAATTTAGGGTACAGGTTTAACCGCTAGAACAAATAGATTTCAAAATGCAGAGACTTGACTAACTGAAAGTACTTCTCTCTCATCTGAAAGCCTGGGCATTTTGATGATTCAGGGATCCAAGCTGTGTCTTGCTTGTTATTCTACATTCCGTGATGTGAGGGCTTCATTTTAGGTCAAATGTTAAACTTCCTCTGACAGTTAGTACTGAAAATACCGCAAGCACTTTCTAAAACTATATTCTTTATCTTCCCAAGCTTAGGCCCTCTGTCATTCCTTCTGCTTGCTCCTGCCAATCTGTTTCCTCTCTTTTACTCAGTGAAAGGCAGTGCAATTCATTCAGTGACCAGCTCAGAAATTAAAGGCTAAATTATTCTTTCCGATTTCACCTCTTAGACACCACAGAAATCTACAGCTTCACCCCAATCCCAGCATGGATGTCCTGGCTCCCGTCACCTCGCTCCGGTTTCATTGCAGGAGCTCCCCCAGGTCTCCCTGCCTTTGGGCTGCTTTCTTTCACTGGCTCTTCCCAATTTCAATAAAAGCAGTCTTGCCAGAAAATAAATCTGGTCAATCCACTGATAAGTCCCCCAAAAACTAGGACTGACAGCAAATTCCATCCAGCTTGAAGCCAGCTTTCTTCGCCACACTTGACGGGATATGGCCATGTCCTCCACGCTAGTTTTCATTTCACTGAAGACATGATTGGTCTCACCGCCTGAGCCTTTGCATCCATCAGTCCCTTGGCTCAGAATGTTCTCTTCGACTCTCTCTTCCTCCAGCTAACCGCACTCCCACTCATAGGTTAAGTGACACTTGTTTTCCCCCAAATTTCCTTCCTAGGGCCCCCGGTCTGGGCCCTCTTTGCTCTCATAGATTCCTGAACTTCTCCAATGCTGACATAGTGCTTGGGAGTATTGCCTGTTTTTACTCCCATAAGAGTGTAAGACCTTGAGCCGGGGATTTAGCTCAGTGGTGCCAACACCTGCCTTGCAAGTGTGAGGTCCTGAGTTCGATCTCTGGTACCAAAGGAAAAAAAAAAAGTGTAAGACCTTTCAGTGCATATCTATTTCTACTTTTTTGACCATTTTATCTCTAGGCTCTTACATGGTGTGTGAGCTTAATGGGATCGATAAATACTTAAAAATAACCGGATAGCTGCATAAATGGATGGGTGAATTAATGAGAATGTTTCTATGCCTTAAAGACTGGAACGAAGTACCACATTCAGAAGACAGGAAAGAAATGTGCATGGTAGACGGTAGAAGCTATTAAGATCTTTGAGGCACGGTGGATCAAAGCTTGTTTTTGAGGTCCTGTTTCTTCTTTCATCTTTTCTCTCTGTTAAACCAGAGAACTATTTCCCATTAACACTGTCGCAGGGCCTGGCTCTTCATCTGCAATCCAGTAAATATCTCTAAGATCAAAGCCTACCAGCTGGATCCAATGCCATTTCCCCACAGGCCTCCTGAACTCTGACACTCCCGGCTTAAGGCTGCATCTCTGGTGGAGCCTTTGTAGACACACTGGCTCGCAGTGCAATCCACTGTGACCCAGCTAGTGCTGCTCGGAATGCAGCTTCTCCCGCCAGTTATTCATACCAGAGATATGAGAGCCACGAAAGCACTGTGAAAGGTTTACAGGATGAGAAAGAAAAGAAGTTAAAAAGCTGATTAGGTGCTTTACAGTCAAATCCCAGAAAAAGTGAGAGCACTAACGGGAATACGGTTTATCCCTCCAGATATTCTGGTTAGCCGGCCAGGAATGAACCTTGACTGTAATTAGGCCATCAATAACTCTTTCAGAGAAGGTCCAGAGACCTCAGCTTTGTTTAGAGAACTTGTGGGGGTGGAACTTCCTGTTTGCTCAGAGAGGAGCATAAAGCCGGCTTGCTGGGGGTGAACAGGGCCAGACAGCGTGAGGAGTGAGGTAGGGTCAGCCTGGGCTCCTCCCTTCCCAGCAGCATGGGGAATAGCAAACTTCTCCATCCCAATCTTCTTCTCCTCCTCCTGGTTCTCCTGCCCACAGATGCCTCCGCCGCTGCAACACCGTGAGTTCCACCCAAGGCATGAAGCCTGAACTGAAAGATTACTTTCCTGTGTTTCAGATTCTTTCGTATCATTCATTCGCCTTTCCTGTAAAATTGTCACCTTCGGATGTCTGATATGTCCCTGAGATTTTGTAAATCTAGTTTATCCTTTCTTCACTTAGTCTTAAGGATTTTCCTCAAACTCTTCGGATCTCTGTATCTCTAAATTTCAGATTCCCCTGGTGATGCGCAAAGCTCTTTGAATCATTTTTAAGACCCTCGGGTTTCTTTAGATCTACAGAGATGGCGCTGTTTATCTTTTCTTGGCTTCCTTTTCTTGTCCCTCTTCTATTTTGCAAAATGAAAGCAAACCTCTCCTTCAAGGAGAGCTTGCCATGAAATATTATCTTGGAATTAAATAATCGCTAGGGTGCCAAATAAAAAAGCCAATCTGAAACGGTGGTATTGGGAAAGTACAGGACTGAAATGAGAGAGGAGACCATCTTTGTCAGATAAGGTGGTGATTGATGGCTTGTCCCAGTAAAAGTAAAGAAAAAGCTAAGGAAATACCCGAGGACAGAAGACTCAAGAGGGATTCTTGGTGACACAACACTGGGTGCTTTTGAGGCAGGGATGCAGGAAGTGGTGACAATAACTCAGGACTTTAGCTGCCATTTACTTCTTCAATGGAAACAATTCTTCTTTGCCTTTCCAGCTACGAAAACTAATAGTAGTGACAAACTTAATGTTGGACTTCGTTTAATTTTTGCAATAAGTCATTTCCATCCTTGTATAGATCCATTCGCTGGGGGAGAAGGGAACGGATCATCATTCTCATTAAATGTGTTTCGAGAGTGTTTTGTTTTGTTTTGTTTTGGTACCGGGATCCAACTCGGGAGGTGGAACCACTGAGGTAAATCCCAGCCCAAGAGTATTTTAATTTTATACCTAGCATGTGTGGATCATAATTTCAATGTATTTGTTTTGATCAGCAGTATATTAGTAATTTTGAAAATAATTTAATTATAAAAATATTATTATTCACAAATTAATAGTCACATTTTATTTTTAAGAAGAGTTAATATTCAACTTATATTTCCACATGTAACATTACATATAGAGAGAGAAATAAAGATTTATTAATAAAAAAGTAAGAGTTGGGTCAGGGATTTAGCTCATTGGTGCCACCGCCTGCCTCCAAGCACAAGGTCCTGAGTTACATCCCCAGTACTGAAAAATAAAAAAAGTAAGAGTGATCCCTAAAAGAGTTTAAAGCATACAAATCAAAAAAGAAATTTCTAGCCGGGCATGGTGGCGCACGCCTGTAATCCCAGCACTCTGGAGGCTGAGGCAGGAGGATCACTGTGAATTCGAGACCAGCCTGGGCTATATAGTGAGTTCCAACTCAACTACATAGTGAGAACCTGTCTAAAAAAAAAAAAAAAGAAGAAAGAAATTTGTATGTAGGAAGTGGCATGGAAATTCAAATCCAAGTAGGAAAAGGGGGAAAGATGTTAGATCTTTGATCATTAAAAAATAATTTTTGATGTGTTTTAATAGGTACTATTGGGAATCTTCTCTATATAATATTTAAAATTCTGTAGCAAGATTACAAAATAATGTGTCAATCTAAAATACATCATGTACTATTATTTAAAATTGTGAGAAAAATACACGTTTACTTGAAAATATGTAAGAGGTGCATGGTGTCAAGCAACTGTTTCCGGAGTTGTGCGAGCAAAAATGTCCAAAGACCATGGAGCCAGCTTCCATTATGTAGCAGGGCATTGGGAGGTTTTTTGTCCTGTTCAGAAGTTACCAAGACCCAGACTCCATCACAGAGGGCAATTTTTCATGACACTTTACTCTGGCCATGAGTTGAAAAGCAAATATTTAAAATGCAAACACCCATGGCTAGGTAACACGCACAGTTGTGGGCTGATCACCACAACTGAGATTTTCAGCTGCGACACACTTTCCTTTAGCTTCCGTTCCATACTGACAAAGAGGAAGCAAGTGATAGCCATGTAACTGCCACAAGTTGGTGAACACACACACACACACACACTCACATGTACATGTATGTTTAATAAAGGTTCTATCATTTAGTTTTCCAGGGTCCGTATGCCCTTTTACTGCAATCCTAAGATACAGACTTACAATGTAAGTGAACAGAAGTAATGTATTGTGTCCTAATCGGGATGCTCACATCTTGTGCTGTCTTAGAGGGAAGTACACCTGCAAAGCTTACTCTGTTAGAGGCCTGCCTAGTGCTGTGTGACGGGAAGGGGACACAATTCCTCCTTGTGCCGCTCCACAGCAGTCTCTTGCTCGTCAGTGTGACTGCTCTGGGTGCAGGACTCAGGGCAGCAAAGGTGATGGAACGTGGGACTGTTGACAGCAACTCCTCCCTGCCTCCTCCCTCCTCTAACTAGACTCCCTCGTTCTCAGACACTACGTGGTGCTGGTCCCCTCCTTGCTCCACTCCGGAACCCCTGAGAAAGGCTGCCTCCTTCTGAGCCGACTGAACGAAACGGTGACTGTGAGGGCTTCCTTGGAGTCTAACATGGGAAATAGAAGCCTCTTCACTGACCTGGTGGCTGAGAAGGATTTGTTCCAATGTGTCTCCTTCACAGTGAGTGTGACTGTTTGACTTCACAGATTTATTTTTATTGATCAGATCTGGGGATCTGGAACTGTCAAGATAAGTCTTGGGAAAGCAGGTGAAACAAAATGTAGAAACCAGGTGTAGAAATTAAAAAGTAGTGCAAACATTTTGCATCTGAGAAAGATAAATATTTATTGAAAATTAGCCCAGTGATCAAAGAAAAATTCTATTGATCTGGAAAAAAGTATCAGACAAAATGAAAATGTGACCTCTCCTTAAACCAAAAAATATATATAAAGCAAACTAGATCAGGGCCAACATGAGTGGTGAACCAACGGGAACGCATTAGTATTTTCTCAGAATATTGCAGGAATTAGCCTGAGCCTGAGTGTCTCTTCAGAGCTGTGTACTAGGGAGTTTTTACAGCCGAGTGCCAATAAGACAATTTTTTCATAAGCTTCAGACCAACCCCTTTTATCACATGACGTCAACCAAAGCTCACAGTGTAAGTGCATCCAGGCTGTACTATCTGAGCTATGTAAGGGAAGATGGTCTCGGTTATAACCTCTCTCACATATTTTCCCTACCGTGTGTTCTGTCTTCCCTTTTGTAAAAGTGCAGAAGTGACTGCTGTTTGCCCTAATTTTCCCAACTAAGAACGAGGGAGTGAGATTAGGTCAAAAGGGCGTCATCTCAAGAGAGGAGTGAAGCGGCATGGGGAGCAGAGCTGAAGGCCGAAGGGGCTCTCAGCATCCCTTCCTTATTTCAGGTTCCCCAGGCTTCATCCCCTGAGGAGCTCATGTTCCTCACTATCCAAGTGAGAGGACCAACGCATGAATTCCAGAGTCGGAGAACGGTGCTGGTCAAAAACAAAGAGAGTCTGGTTTTTGTCCAGACTGACAAACCCATCTACAAGCCGGGGCAGACAGGTATGACGAGGTCTGAAGAGCAAGCTCTTTCTCCCCTGAGAACTCTCCAGTCAGAGTCCATGTGATCCTGGTTCCCTAGCAGTTTGTCTAAGCAAACCGGGCCTCGTCGGGAGTTGCGTGGTCTCATGGGAAATATTTTCATTTCAGTAAAAGCTCGCGTTGTCTCACTGGATGAAAACTTTCGCCCCCTGAATGAGTTGGTGAGTTTCCTATTATTTATACAAAATTAATATTATTTCTTTAAATGGGCTTTATTTTTCTTCTTAGCACTTTCCACCACCTAAGGTAGGTAAGGCAGGTAGTAGGTAGGTAGATAGATAGATAGATGATACACAGACGTGTGACAGAGGTATCTTTTTCTTTTCTGTCCATCCCTTTTGGAATGTAAGCTCCATGAGAACAGACTTACTGTTCTTATGAGCATTACTATATTCTCAGTAGTTGGAATGATACACAGTACATCATTATGCATGCAATGAATATTAGTTGTAAGGAGCCATTCCTACTCGTACTCATTCTTAGAACTAGTTAAGCAGTTGATGACTTAAATTTATAATTGGATCAATGCGTGGCTACTTCCAGTTTCAAAAGTGTTTAATTCTCACTCTGTAAAATTGCATAGCAAAGAAATGATCTTCACTGGGAGATATAAGCACCTAAGTATCATCAGTAAATCTCATTCCTCATAACAGTACACATAGATGTTTGTTGGTGATGGGCCAGTAAGTTCTCAACATGTTAAAAAGGACTAATTCCTAGTTCTGTAAAGTTTAACCTGAAATGTTTCTATGTTTTATTAGAGAAAGAGTTATTTTGCATATATAGAGAGCTATTCTATATGTTAGAGTTGGGACTATTTGAGAACAATTATAAACTTTTCTCTTTTTTTCTTCTTTCAGTTTCCACTAATATTCATTCAGGTAAGCAATATGAAATATTCCATAATTAAAAAGAAAGCAATAAATCTCAGGAAACTGTTTTTATTGGGGAAGTACTTAGATTGTCCCAGGATGTGTCATTGAGGGTCAAGGCTCCAAACTCACCTGCAGCCACATGGTTATAACTCATTTCTGTTCTTTAACCCTCCCCACCCCGCGTGTTCTCTTTCTAGATAACTAGGGGTTTTCATGAGCTTCCTTTTACTGTCTCTGCTATTCTTGGCATCTTGTAAGTGACAATTACTTTATCCTTAGGACCCCAAAGGAAATCGCGTCATGCAGTGGCAGAACATCAAGCTAGACCATGGCCTCACGCAGCTCGCCTTCCCCCTCTCGTCAGAGCCTCTTCAGGGCTCCTACAGAATAGTGGTGCAGAAGCAATTGGGGAGGAGGATAGAGCACCCCTTCACTGTGGAGGAATTTGGTATGGACCATAGAAATCCTTGCTTCATATTTGAACTTGGAGAGTCTAGAACTTGACCTGAGTCCGTCCATTTCCCATTGGGTTGGTGACATTGGGTCTAAAGTAGAACTACTTGGATCTGTGTCCAATGAGGACATCACTTATTTATGCATAGGACTGCCTGTAACTTGGTTATTTTGTGGCAATATTTAACATCCAAAAATACAAAATATCCTTGTTTTAGTGACTGTTTCCTTATTTATCTGTGAGCAGTTGCAGTCCCTCAACCGAACTCTCTCTCTGTTTTGAGAACAAGGAGCACAGAGATATACTGAACAATAGAGGAGCTTTTACAAAGCCCTGAAATATTCCTAGAGACCTGGAAAATATTAATGTCCCAGAAGTTGAGAAACACTCACCAATCGGGCCGGGGATTTAGTTCAGTGGTTCCGCTGCCTGCCTTGCAAGCACAAGGACCCAAGTTCTATCCCTGGTACCAAAAAAAAAAAAAAAAAAAAG
>NW_022900931.1:24818347-24826114 GCF_012274545.1 Fukomys damarensis | reverse complement strand
CTTGCAAGCAAGGACCCAAGTTCTATCCCTGGTACCAAAAAAAAAAAAAGAGAGAGAGAGAGAGAAGCACTCACCAATCACTAGTGCTTTGTCACCTATCAACAGTTCTCCCCAAGTTCGAAGTGCAAGTAACCATGCCACAGAAAATCACTATCCTGGAAGAAGAGTTTACTGTGTCAGTCTGTGGCCGGTGAGTTGACTTTTTTTCTCTCCCCCCAACCCCCAGTTTTTATTCTTAGTAGTCTTTCATGGGGAAATGTTCTTTATTAAGTTTATTGGTACATTTTAGGTGTACGAGATCATGACATTCATCACTGGGAATTTGTACCTTTATATGCTGTGTCTTGGAAATGTTTAAAGGAGACTCCGACTGGGAGTATTTTGGCAACACAAATACTTTACTTTGGAAAGATTCCCACCTCTAGACTAATTCTGTTGCTTTTCTGTTTCCTTATTTTCTGCCTTGTATGTATCAGTATTACTATGTCTATGAAAAGATAGAGAACTATTTCTGGAGAGGCTGTGCTGCTAGGACTGAGTGCTCTGAAAGTCACAAGTTACATACACGCACACCCTCACATACACAGTGCAAACCCGGCTAAAGGATAATGGTTTTCCCTCAACTAGAAATAATAAAACATATACCAAGGAGATAACAACTGACATATGGTTACAGAGCAGATTTAGTCACTGATATCTACCTGATCTTTTAACCACAGTGGAAAAATAGCTTAGATTTGTGATTTTTAGAGATAAAGGTATACCCAGAATTTCACCTAACTCATCCATCTACCTCAAGTATGTCTCTTGCATTTCTGCACTGCCATTTTTACCCCAGGGACTGAGCACAATCTCTTGGGTTGGGCCCTTCCATGCTTGATAACTCATGTTTCTAGCACCTTGGCTCCATCCCTGGTAGCCCCCTGCTAACCCTGGCAGAAAGAGCCAGCAAAGCAAAGAAACCTGTCCTTCCTAAAGACGACATACACAATGCACCTGCTACTTGCCAGGCTCCAAAGTGCTATTTCACCAAGTTCCCAGTCCCACATAACTGGTGAGCTGGTGCTCTTGGAGTAGGAGATAATACAGGACATTTCAAATAGGGAAGGAATCAAATGCCCTGAAAGCACAATCATTCATGACACATTTACAGCACAATTCTGTTTTTATAAAATGTAAACAAAATATAATTAGAGATTTGTATTGATATTGATATTGATTTATATTAATAGTGTGGACACAAGATCGTAAAAAGGAGTGTTTGTACCTCCTATTTGTCTTTATTTCATTTATTTGTATTTTTATTGGTATCGGTTTTTCTTTTTAAGGTATAGCTAGCTTCTGTAATAAAAAGGGCATTTATTAAAATGATATCAAAATTTAAAATCAAGGGAAGAAGGCATGTAAAAAGAAGAATATAATAAATTGTAGCATGTTGCACTGGAGATTTGCTTTTTTAAAAAAGTCACACTTCAGTTTGCTCGTCCTTAATATCAGGTAAGCCTTGCAGAAATCAGAGCAAAGCACAAAGAGTAAATATGCAATAGGCAAGGGGAAGTAGAGACTGGTTAAAAATGGGGTTGCTCTGTGTGTGTTTTGATTCAGTTGGCATGTCTCCTGACAGATACACATATGGAAAGCCTGTCCCAGGAAATGTGACTGTGAGCATCTGCAGAAATTATAACAGTCCTTCCCTCTGCTTTGGCCAAGAGTCACAGGCTTTCTGTAAGAGAATCAGTCAACAGGTAGGTTGAGAACCAGGCCTTCTAGATTCTGAAAATAAAGGCACTGTTGCCCGGCAGTGAGTTGGGCTGTGGTGCCACATCAGGAAGGGAATGATCTGGAAGAGAATTTCATGCGGGCAGCTGTAATTTTTTAAACAGTGACTTGCCACAAGAGGAATTATTTATTTCTTCTAATTGTCCAGCATTGGTGCTCCAGAATAACAGGCGTTGGGGTCATCCAAAGCCTCCCTGGGTATCTACTTCTACAAAGAAAACAGGAAAATCTATATTTTTGTAATCACCCTCACTGGAAAGGGTGTCAGTCATTCTTTCTGTGAGCAAGAACCTGTCCCACGGCCCCAGCTAGAGGCCAGGGAGGTGAGGAAGTCCTCAGATGGGCACCAGCTTCCCAGCCACAGCCGTCTATGGTGGGGAGGGGACCTGAGCTTTGGTGACAAGATCACTGCCCACTGCAGTAGGATCACCCGAAACAGGTGCAACATTTCCACATCAGTCTCTCCAGGGAATTTCAGATACTAAGGATTTATATGTGAGATATGCTTGTACCAAGCAATACAAATTAGTCTCTAGACTAATATGTCCTCATCATAGAACATGCCTAAATCGGGTTGTCCTCCAAAAAAAGCGTTACTTGACCAAAGATTAACTGAATGCGGATCTGTTCGATATAACACACATAGTGCTTTTGTACTTTACAATTCCCTTAGCTAAACAGCGAAGGATGCTTCTCTCAGCAAGTGAAAACCAGCGCCTTCCAGCTGAAGAGGAAAGACTATGAAATGCACCTCAGAGTGGAGGCCAAGATCCGAGAGGAAGGAACGGGTTTGTGTCCCACTGGGTGTGGGAGAAAGAACAGCAGATAGTAATTTATTTCCTTAGCCAAAATAGGAATTGGAAGGAGAGAGGGAGCGGAAGAAGTTCGGGAACATTATCCTTCTCAAACTCAGCTGAGCGTTTTGCTGCTTCTTCGTCCTTTGCAGATGTGCAGTTGACTGGGATAGGGTCCAGTGAGATCACAACCACCATCACCAAACTCTCCTTCGTGAAAGTGGACTCACACTTCAGACCGGGAGTCCCCTTCTTTGGGCAGGTGAGAATCCGGCTGTTGCAAACACCCACACTTACCTAATTCACAGCACAGGAACAGTTTCTGCTGAAAGTGTACCTAGTTAATGTCAGTCAATACAAAAGAGGCAGAAAATATAACCAGATATTGAGTCATAGAACTAAAAAGGTAAAAACCATATACAAATACATTGATTTGCTTTAAATTTGTATGTGAAATCTTTCCAAAGCTCTATCAAAATTAGGAAGATTTCATGCCGGACATGGTGGCACATGCCTGTAATCCCAGCACTGGGGAGGCTGGGCAGGAGGATCGCTATGAGTTTGAGACCAGCCTGGGCTACATAGTGAGTTCCAGGTCAGTCTCAACTACATTAGTGAGACCGTTTCAAAAAACCGAAAAGAAAAAAAAAATTGGGAAGATTTCTTTTTTTTTTTCCACTTTTGAACAACAGCATTTATGATGTTATCTCATCTTTTTTTTTTTCATTGAGTTTATTGGTACTTTTTAAGTATACAGTACAGTTACATTCATCATTGGGATCTTGTACCTTTACATGTTGTATCTTGGTTCTTGTTTTTTGATGTCATCTCATCTTTTCATGGTTCTAGCCAGTCAGTCTCCAATTTTTTTATGAAAAATAAAACAAATTTGTATAACTAAGAAACTAATAATAGTTCCTACACCGTCTATCATTATCTTCAGAGGAGTACAAGACAAAAAACAAAAGGAGCCTTACAAAACAGAAACAGATAACACCAACTTTTTTTTTTTCCGTGAACTAACATAAACTATTAGTATAAATGAAACAAATTAGCTTATATATTGAAATATTTTTAAAACAGCAGAGTGTGTAATTTAGGGAAGTATTTGAACTTCTCTCTGTATCCTATTTATCCCTCTTCTATTTTTTTATTTGTAAGTATATTATATATACATTCTTTTTTGTGATGTTTTCAAGAATCTCAAAATTCATGGTAGCCACTTACATTATTCTTCTAATATTAGCTTCACATGGCAGGGGTGTGGAGGTGGTTTTAATTTTTGAGTATTAAAGATTCTTTTATACCTATTTCATAAATACTACATTTACCTTAATTTTCTACAAGTATTTTTGAAAAGTGCAAATATAAGGATAAAATACTATTTAAGGATTCCAGATTTTCGATTTATGAATTTTATCACAGATGCACCAAAAGAATCTTCTGTTGTCATTTTTTTCTGCTCTAAGCAGAAGGGCAAAGGGACCTGTCTGACTCAGGGAGTCTGCAAGGACAGTTGTGTATCTCAGCGCCTAACTCCTGCGTATCAGGTCCTTGAAGGAGTTTCAGCTACGGAGGCTTTGAAGGAGCCAGGGGTGGAATCTACACTGGTACCTTCAGTCCTCTGGTAGTCAGAAGCAGGAGGACCATGAGTTCAAACCACTTAGTGATTTACCCGGACCCTGTCTCAGAAGCAGAACTGGGAGTGGTGGACGCCTGAGGGTTCCGTTCCCCGGACCACCAAAAAAATACAACAAAATGGAGCATATTCCAGAAAGTTTGATTATGTTGTGACAGAAGAACATGTTTGGTGACTTTAGTCATTTATCAAAATAAAAGTGTGGTACAATTTTTAATTTCTCAGAGATATACTCGTTTATCATGTATGGCTGCTAATATGACTATAGCATTTGTCATAAGATCCTCAGGAAAAAACAGTCAGAATTTTATGCCTATTTTTGTCTTTGTACTTGGAGCAAATATTTCACTGACAAATTTAGATTTTGTTAATCGGTTGTGAATTCTAATCCAGTTCCCAACACAAAGAATGATAGCTGTGCCACTTATCCTGACCTGATCATTACATATAGTCCACACATATTGAAAAATCACACTGTGTGTCAATGAAAAACTTAAAAGCATTGTCAAACAGTAGCCCATAATGAAAAAAAATCACCAGTTTTACAACATGAATTGGATTATTCATCTGCTGAATTTAATCATAACAATAGATCATCCCGTTATTACCCCCTCCATTCTCTATGCCTTTACAATGCTTTCTATTTTTCCCTAGGATTCCTGCTAAATAACCCTGTGTTATTTATATATTGTTTCACATCCATCTCTTTCATTGAACTGTCATCTCTGTGACCCAAGGGATCTTTTCTTGGTCCCTGCTGTGACTTTAATGTCCGGAAACACTCAAGTAACATTTGTAACGAAATGTGTATGATTGGTGCCTCTTCGTCATTATCCGAAGAGCTGACCCATGGCCTTTGGTCTTCAGGTGCGCCTAGTGGACGGGAAAGATGTCCCGATGCCACGTAAGGTCATCACCATCTCGGCAGCTGAAGCTAACTACCGCTCCAACGTCACCACAGACGAGGACGGCCTGGCGCAGTTCTCCATCAACACCACCGAGGTCGTTGGCATCTCCCTGAGCATCTGGGTGAGTTTGGAAAGAAGTTACCAATGAAAGTATCCCTGAAAACAGAGTCACCAGCTGATGAAGGGAAATTTCCAAGTTGTGTTTATCCCTATGGGCAGGGGAAAAATAGAAATTAGAAAGCAATTTGAGGTCAGCTTTTCAAAAGCTTATGAAATGGAGACACTATAGTGAGATAAGTGTAGGTTCCACTCTGTCGACTTTTGCGGAAGTGACACTAATGGAAACTACCGTATCACCATATGATATATCAGTGATCGTCCTATTATATATACTAAGATGACTCTAGGTAACCTCTGTGATAATGTATTGTTTAATAATTACTTTTAAAGCTTAAAGAAAGTGTTTTTAATATTTACACCAAAAAGAAATGATAAATGTAAGAGAAGATAATATGTCAAACCTAATTCAAATGTTACACAATGTAGATATGAATCAAAACATCACACGATACCCATAAATATGCATGATTTCATGTGTTTATGTATCAGTGGAAATTTTTAAGTTAAGCCAGTTTTCAGGAGCTGGGCAAAGGGAGAAACGACTGGTTGCTGTTGAATGAATACAAAGGTTTAATTTTTCAAGATGCAAAGTTCTGGAGATGCAGTGCCCCACAGATACACTTAACACTATTGAAATGTGCACTACAACATTATGAAACGGTAATTATGCCTTGGGATTTGAACCACATTTTTAAAAGCTGGGGTCCAGAATCAAAGCCAAATAAACTGGATAAAAACATAGACTCGTCTACATTAAGGGCAAGTAACTAGATAAACCTCTGTGCTGTATTTCTTTACCTGCAAAAGGGTAAAACATGAGTATCTCACCAATGCCTGGGACAGTTGTGACAATTACAGGAATACTTGTTAAACACTCATTGAGTCTCCTTTAACAATTACAAACTTTTACTATAAATCCCATTATTGCAGAATCAGTGTTCAGTTCAGAAATATGCCCTTCATAAATTTACTTTAGTTCATCCTGCTATTTTGGAACAGATGATCTATTTCTACTCATACAACTTGCTCTGTATAGAATGTAATCTGTTCATCAATATAGATGTAAATATGTTTATAGTTACACAGATACACAATAGATATTGCATAATCATAGAAATGGGAACCCTCCACTCTTAGTGTACATAGAAATATACAATATATTTTTAAACAAATAATATATCTTATTATTCGGCTTTAAGTAAATGGTATAAAAGCCTCTGATAAAGTTGAATGTTTACTCTTTTATTAATCAAGAAATGCTTTCAATCATTTCAAGAAATGATTTAAATGCTTTCCATGTGCCTGGCACTGTACTCGTCTTGACAATGAACATGTTACTCTTTGATGATCATGACTATTATCCCTAGAACATTACATTGAGATCTGGACAGATCTTTGCTGGCACGAAGATCCTTCCTGGCAACTTGGATGAGGGTGGGAGAAGCTAGAAAGAGCTAAAGAACAACTTCTACATGAAAGAAGGCTGGAAATAGAAGTCAAATAGAGTCTATAAGGTCTAAGAACCCAGAACTGCAAGAAATATCAAAAAATACTCAACCTAAGGTAGCCCCAGGAAGTTAGACTTCAGCTCATTCACCAGCTCAACCCTTGAACCAATGCCTTCTACAAAACTTTTCTCAAATCCCTAAACTTGCAATACCTCATTCATTAATAATATCAATTGAAACCCAAGATGAAGAGGTAGATACTTTCTAAAGCACAGTTCCTCCTGATTTCCAGAGATTCCTTACTCTCCTCCATGAGGTTTCCCAGCTCCACTGTTCCTGCCTGCCTATCTATGTAGGTAAAACAGCCAAAGTGATGTTTAGCAAGCTATACAGCAATGGACACCTGCTTTTATGCCCCTGAAATATGTAAATACCAAGCCCAGGATCCTCTCCTGCGGGGAGGTGCG
Organism: Fukomys damarensis; assembly: GCF_012274545.1. NCBI lineage: Eukaryota > Metazoa > Chordata > Mammalia > Rodentia > Bathyergidae > Fukomys > Fukomys damarensis. The sequence continues at coordinate 24,818,959 of NW_022900931.1, read as the reverse complement.
AATCTTGCCTGCATCTGATACCAGACAATGAAAGGTCTTCCTTGCTTACTGTAGAGCCAGAATTTCTAGCTACTACTTAGGCAGGACACTAAACTTACACAAGACGATTGACTCTCGGCCTGTGATCCAAAAGTCGTATTTTTCTGTGATCCTTCAGGTCAAATACAAGGATAGCAGCCCCTGTTACGACTACCACTGGCTGTCGGAAGGAAATGAAGACGCACGTCACACTGCCAATGCTGTGTTCTCCGCAAGCCACAGCTTCGTCCACCTGGAGCCCAAGCCTGGGAAGCTGCCATGTGGCCAAACTCAGACGATCCAGGCCCACTATGTTCTAAATGGACAGGAGCTGAAGGAGCTCGTCTTCTATTATCTGGTGAGCAGCGAGCTCGTGCTCTGACGCCTTTGTACATAAAAGTTCTCAGTGGGTAAGAAATACAGCTCTTTGGGGATCAGAATTCTGACTTCTCATCCACTTGCGGGGTGGGGGGAATGCTTGACTTCTCCTGCGTCTGACCATTGCCAAGTCTGGAATAAGATCTCTGTTAAGCAGATTAAATTTCCTTTTATTTCTTTTCTTTTTTTTTTTTTTTTTTTTTTTTTTTTTTTTTT
>NW_022900931.1:24788238-24818254 GCF_012274545.1 Fukomys damarensis | reverse complement strand
TTTTTTTTTTTTTTTTTTTTTTTTTTTTTTTTTTGCAGATCATGGCAAAGGGAGGCATTGTCCTGTCTGGGACTCAGGTGCTTCCTGTGGAGCAGGAAAACAGTGAGTATTTCCAACCTCTCCACATTTTGCTGCATTCTGGCCCATTCACCCTTACTTTACAGAAAGCTCAGAAATACTTTCAAATAGAGATAATTTCTGTCTAAGTACAACAGAGGGGAAGTTGAGGGAGGGAAAACAGGAATGTTTATTTCGCTTTTATAATGTTTTTTTCTTCCCCCTATTCTGCTTACAGTATATGAAATGGAGGTGTTGTGTACATGCTACGCTCATTCCAAATGTTTGAACTATCAGTATTTGTGAACCCTCTTCTCCAAATCAGACACATTTCAGAATTGTGTTGGAGAATGAGGGGGAGGAAGGAAATGCCTTGGGATGCTTTCTGCACACCGGGTCTTGTGCTGAGTCATATCTTTATAAATATCATATTTCTCATACAGAGGAGGTTAGAACTTATGAAGGTTACATTGAAGAAGACATCCCCATAAGCACATATTAACCCTTTAAGGTTTCTCTGATTCTAACGGAGTCTAAATACTAACTTGATGGAAAATTATTAGTAAATTTTTCCTTTGCTGCCTCTTGGTACCAACACAGAAGTACCATGATAGACTAAAGATCATCTACATAGACATCAAAAATAATGGCCAAAGGAGCACAGCCCTCCTAAGGAGAAAAAAATATCTGTTTTACAGAAGAGTAAAGAGGGCATAAGCACAAAAACATGCGTTAAACTCTTTCTGTTGCATCTCATAACTTCATGTTGTTTCCCTCTTCCAGCGTGAGATTTAGGTCAAACAGCAGCCAGGTAGATGTTTTTATACCTTTAGGTAGCATCAGAGCTCTCTGTAGTTTAGGTAAAGTTTAAAATTGGTGAGAAGTTTATATACAATTTATATAGGAGAAAGGACTTTCGTAAAGTTTTTTTCAAAAGCTAGTGTTCCTAGAGATAATTATCTACTCATTACACATACCATTTATTTACCCACTACTAGAAATAGTAAATAAACCACCAGGCAACTAAAGTGGCTTTTGCAGCAGGATAATTTTGGCCCTGGGGAGAAGTCTAACCCACAGTGGCTTCCTTCCCCCTCTGTGCTCCAGCGAAAGGCCATTTCCTCTTGTCAGTCCCCGTGGAGTCCGACCTAGCGCCTGTTGCTCGAGTGCTCATCTATGCCATTTTACCTGACGGGGAAATGATTGGGGATTCTGCAAAATATGAGGTCGAAAATTGTCTCGCCAACAAGGTGGGTTCTTCATGTCATAAGATTCCAACATTTGAAACTAGTAGTTACTATATATTTTCTACATGTGAGTGCAGAGGCCAAGGATTTCAGTGAACTCTCCAGAGACGTTTAGCAAGGTCAGCTGTTGGTTCATTTTGCAAAATTCTCTGTGCAGCGTTATCTCTTACCATGGGTCACAGTTCGTACTTTCTTCCTTTCTTTTTTTTCTTTTTTTTTTTTTTTTTTTTTTTTTTTTTTTTTTTATTTTTTTTTTTTTTTTTTTTTTTTTTTTTGGTACCCGGGATTGAATTCAGTACCTTGCGCTTGTGAGGCAGGTGGCCTCTGAGCTAAATCCCCCGCCTTCCTTTCTCCTTTAATGAAACGTTGGGAGCACATGTCTCCGTTTTTTCAGACTATAAGTAAACAAAACAAAATACAGGAGCACGAGACCCATTTGCATTGCACCCGCATGTAGTGAGGGCTTCGCCATGCATCGACGATTTCTTAAATGACACCTCCAAGTTATGTGAGGCAGGTGGCCTCTGAGCTAAATCCCCCGCCTTCCTTTCTCCTTTAATGAAACGTTGGGAGCACATGTCTCCGTTTTTTCAGACTATAAGTAAACAAAACAAAATACAGGAGCACGAGACCCATTTGCATTGCACCCGCATGTAGTGAGGGCTTCGCCATGCATCGACGATTTCTTAAATGACACCTCCAAGTTAGTAGATTATAAGAGTAATTAGGAATCGTTACAAGGACTCAACTGAAGTTTGAGAGCCAAAGCAAAGTACAAAGAACAGACGTTTCAGTCCCGGCATCATGCCAACCGCCCGGAAGGCAAACAAGGCGGCGATGTGTGAATTTGGAGGGACGAATTCGAGGTGAAATTCAGAAATGCGCTTTTCGGACCTCTCTCCCCGATTTCCCAGGTGGGTTTGAGCTTCAGTCCCGCGCAAAGCCTTCCAGCCTCAGACACGCGCCTGCGCGTCACAGCTGCGCCTCAGTCCCTGTGCGCCCTGCGGGCGGTGGACCAGAGCGTGCTGCTCCTGAAGCCGGAGGCCGAGCTCTCCGCGTCCTCGGTGAGTCCCACCCCACACCCCACCCGGGGGATCCGAAGGGACCGCGCGAGGGGCTCGCAGCTTGGGACTGCTTGGGTGGAATAAATTACACTGATCGTTTGCTTAAGGTATTTGTTTGATTGTTTTGATACCGGGGATCCAGCTTGGGTCCTTGAGCTTGGGAGGTGGGCGGCAGCAGAACCACTGAGCTACGTCTCCGGCATTTGCTTAAGGGTTTGAGCTCTTTTGTGCGCACTTTTCATCACAACGAGGAAGATAATTTCATATTATCTATCTTTCGTCTCTTTTTCTCTGTCCATAAACACACACACACACACACACACACACAACTAACTTGTGCAGGTGAAAAAAGTTAATAAAAATTTATTGCCTGATGTATTGAGCCAAATAAAAGAATTTTTTAAAACGATAAAGTATGATTAAAATAAAATTAACCCCAGCCAGGCATGGTGGCGCACGCCTGTAATCCCAGCACTCCGGAGGCTGAGGCCGGAGGATCGCTGTGGGTTTGAGACCAGCCTGGGCTACATAATGAGTTCCAGGTCAGTCTCAACTACATAGTGAGACCCTGTCTCAAAAAGCCTAAAAAAAAATTAAATAAATAAATAAAATTAACCCTGAAAGGACTTAGGATTCGTTCAGGTATGTAAGATTCTGGCTCTGGGTCAGACCATCCACACACGCAGTGCTGGAGAGGGTATAAGATAAGTTGTGAAAAAATGCTGTAAGAGAGGTACAAATATGCAAAATAAAAAGATCAACTCTCACTGAGGAACTGGGGAAGGCATTCATAAGTTATGTTTATGTCGTGTAAAAGTCACTGTGTGTTATTCAGAGTTCCTGAAATACGAGTTCTATAAAGCCAGTCATATGGGTTTTCAGAATATTTTTAACATTTAAATCTGGGAATGGGGGAGGTGAAACTGAGGGGAGGAAAAGGGGGAGGAAAAATGATCAAAATGATATATATATTTACCAATATCCCATGATTAACATATTCATTACATATCACAAACATATGCTAACCATTGTTTTTTAATTTTTGAAAAGCCTAATGGAAGTGATATGTTTGCTTCTACTAACATGCCACAGGCTAAGTAGCACTCAGATTTTTGTTTTTATAAGAATTATGCAAATTGAAATAATGTCTCAAGCTGAACATAATTTCTGATAAAAATGTATATATTACCCCTGATCTACAAATATTAGGAAAAATGAATTACTATATAACTAACATTGGTTAATAAAATACTTTAAAATATGGAGTTAATATAAAAAACAGCATAAGTATATGCTATGACCCTTTACTTAAAGACATGTGTTCTATTAGTTTGCTTATATCTTCAAATTTTCAATATGAGGCAAATTGGAATAACTTCTTACTGAAGTTTTTTCTCTCAGAATTTCATAAAGGAAAATTTTATATTTTTATTTCCCTAAAACAGAAACTTATAAGAAGATAAGTCTTAATTTTTGGTCCTTCTGAATGGGATTTTAAATAAAAATATTAGAATACTTTTAAAGAAAATATTAAATACACTTCAGTAGTGGAAGAAAGGGATATGTGGAAAAATAACATTGATGCTTTACTTTTGAACAACATAATTTTCAGTTCTCAAAGGTTTGTTTTTTTTTAATTATTAACTCTGGTTGGTAGATAAAGGAGACCATCCTATGTAATTATAATATTGTTATAATTATTTGTTAATAGTATATAAAATGTAATGAATACGATAATATTCATGTGTTTATTGTTGATAATAAAGCAGACGTTTTCAGATATTTAGTAATAGAATTCTAGTTCCTCTCAGTCTTTCATTAGTTTTTTATTAATAAAGCACTTGGCTCCTGGTAATGTCATTTGTTCAGTACATGTTTATTTAAGCCTGATGTGTGCTAGGGACTATACTAAGCACTGGGAATCTAAAAGTGAACTGGAAAAAGAAAAATCCATGTCTATGAAATTTACACATTCACAGATGAGACAGACAATACATGAAGTGCTTTAGAGAAAAACTAAGCAAAATTAAGCGGGGGGGAGTGAGAGATGATAAGAAGAACTTGCCTTTAAGAAAGGGTCTCAATTTACCAGACTATTCACTTTGCTAATATCTTCTTTCCAATCCATTTCACACTCCTATAAATATATTACAGTGCACCTGTCAGGATTTTTATATGTCTTACTCTTTTCAAACAGATTTTGAAAACATTGTTTTCAATATCTTAGGAACTTATGCACTGTGTGAAGATCTGGCCCATTTCATTTCCATGAAAAATATACCTTAGAAAAATACTATCCTGTCCAAGAAAGAATATGTGTAGTACTTATTTTTTTCTCTCTCTCATTGAGTTTATTGGTACAGTTTAGGTATACAGTATAGTTACATTCATCTTTGGGATCTTGTAATTTTTGTGTGGTACTTATTCATGTGCCTGTTTAGAAAGCTGTTCAGTAATTTTTCTATGAACCAAGCCAGTTGCTAACCACAAGATAGTGACAAAACTATCAATTCTTTCAATCATCTCTAAATTTTATTATATCATGCCTCACATATAGCAGGACTCAGCTTCTCAATTAATAAGGTTTATTTCATTTTACTCTTGAGTCTAGTGCTTGCCTCTGAATGGTATAACCTAGTTTTGTGACCCTTGATTGATTAGATGGGAATATTTCAACTTTTTCTGAAACTGGTAAACACTTCCATGATGAAAAAACTGCTCAGAGAAAAGGATTTGCACCTGCTCTATAAATTATCAAAGCATTGAGGTCACCCTCTTCGCTTCTTTCACTTAAAAATAAGCCACAAATAAGTTTGCCTTTATGTCATCTGCATCGCACAGGTTTATGATCTGCTACCAGTAAAAGACCTCACTGGCTATGCTGGGAGCCTGAATCTGCAGGAAGAAAACAATGAAGACTGCATCAGGCCCCACAACACCTACGTTGGTGGAATCCTGTATTCCCCAGTATCCAATACAAATGAAAAAGATATGTATGGCTTCCTACAGGTAAACTCTTAACATTCTAGAGAGTTGGTTCTTAGGGTTCTTAAAATATTGTATGTGGTTGAGGTTAAGGAATAGGGAGGTCGGACAACTTCTCCACAGTCACTCCTTGGCGCAGATCTGCTAAAAGCAGCAGAATCAAGATAGGAATTTTTTTTCACAATTAATCAAGCTTTCTTTCTCCATGAAATCCATTATTTTGCAATATTTATGAATATCACTTGTATAATTGTCATTGAGAGTTTCAATGACAAAATTAAATTATCTCTTTAAGTCTATGAATGTGTCTTCTACAGCTGTGAGCGTTAAAATTTAATGTTATACTAATTGGACTGTTGGTTAAATTCAGTGAAAAGAATCTGCATGCATATATGTATATTTGCTTATATATATCTGCTTATACTTTTAAATAATATATACACACTCACACATTGATCGTTTCCTTTATAGGATATGGGCTTAAAGGTGTTCACCAATTCAAAAATTCAGAAGCCCAAACTGTGTGCAATTGTCCAGCACTTTACTCCAGTTCCCATGGCATATGCAGGGTATCCAGCAGGTAAAAACATCTTATTTAAAATATTAAACCCAATAAGAGAGTTTTTAAAGATGAAATGTGATTTAAAATAACAAAAAAATAAAAAAGGACTTGTGACTCAGCTATGGTAAGGTTCTTACTCCCGGTTAAACACAAAGCAAGTCCAAATCTGATCACAGCGATGAAAATCTGGGAAGAATCCAAGCAGACTGTGCAGAGTGCCAGAAGAGAGGTGCACATGTGAAAAAATAAAGGGAAGGGGTAACTCCGCTGGAGGAGTTCCAAAGTCATTCGAGAAGAATTTGCTTCTGATCGAAGGAGCTGTGTAGAAAAGAAAAGATAACATTCCCAGGCTCAGAATCTATATGAACAGTAATCAGAATGCTCACAGATCAGGACCACCTTCTCCTCAGTCAAATAAAACACTCTTTTAGCTTCTCCAAATCACCAGCCATTGCTCATGTAGAAGCCATACAATGCATCAGTGATGTAATTGGCCATAGGAAATTTACTATAAAGGTTATCATACATTTGTATTTGTAAATTATATAGTCTTGTAAGATTGATAGTGAAATTGCACAGCAGTATATGAGATGTGCTCAAAATACATGAATGGTTAAATTTTGTAATGTTGATTATAGTAAAACACACACTGATGTTAATCCCCTTCAGAATTCTGCCCCTCACTTAGCTCACTGTTCTTACCACTTTCTGAATCAGCTCTGGAAGTCTTCTTCTTTTTGGCCGGGGGTGGAGGGTGGGGGAGGTACCAGGGAATCAAATTTAGGGACCTTGCGCAAGGCACGCAGTGGAACCACTGCGCTAAATCCCCGGTCCCGGAAATCCTTTTTAATCCTTTTAATAATCCCTTTTAATCCTTTTTTTAATGAAATCCTTTTCTTAATCCTTTTCACTTTTCCACCCAATGGAAAAGTGGGCTTGTAAAAACGTAGGGTGTGTCCCCACCCACCTTGTTGAGAGGACCTCATACCGTGCCACTTGTGGTTTCCCACAAAGTCAAGGGTAAGTGAACCCATGCAAGGTAAATGTTTGAAACTAATCCAGGGCCTCCAGGCAGCCTTAACAACCCAAGCAAACACACTCCTGAGAGAGGACTCCAGAACTCTTCAGAAAGTGGCACGAATGGTGCGACCAGTGTTGAAGGGGAAGGTGGTTAATTTTGATGTGGGGTAACAGCAGTGTGTCTCTTGCTGTTATAAATGTTTTTAATCTATAAATTCACTGTATATTTTTTCACACTGCATAGACAGATATTTTTTTCTCAGAAAAATATAACTGCCCGTTTTATGTGTACCAGGATGAGGGAACTTACAGGTTTTCTGACACAGCATGGAACGAAGAGCCTTTTCTGCCTTTGATCTTTTCAACCCTGTACACTGTTTCTCAAACCCACTGACTTGACAGCTCTATTACAGTTTTCCTTTGCTTCCACAGAGAAAGCTGCCCACACAACCGGGCCCTGCCCACGCCATAGTTCTCCCACTTAGCGCAGTGACAGGCTCACCGTCCCCCACAGAGTCCCACCCCACAGACAGCCCAAGACGTTCTTCCGAAGTCTCCGCGTTCTCCACCTGTGATCCTCTCCCCCAGTCCAGCTTGTTCTCATACTTCAGCGTTCAGCAAAAACGTCAGCTCCTCCTAGAAGCTGTCCCTCAGTGCCCAAGTGCCACCTTCCGGTTCCGGTTTCACCACTCTACCTATTCCCCTGTAGCATCTGTTATAATCTCTCAGAAGCATCGTCTTTATATTAATCGTTCTCATTTTCTCTTCCGTGAAAGGAGGATCTCCATTTCGGAGTGGAATGAGCGCGGCCTTCCCAATGGGAAGCAGTCCACCCCCTCCAAAAGAGATTGTTCGGAAGTACTTCCCTGAGACATGGATTTGGGACTTGGTGGTAGCAAAGTAAGTAACTTCCTTTATGTAGAAGATTCAGTAAGATAGAAACCCTCACAGTTTTTCATTCTCAGATAATTCTTTTCTTTTATATAGTTATACATACATAGTGACATAATTACAATAGTGAAGCAAATTAACATATCCATCTTCTGCCATGGCTCCATTGTGTGTGTTATGACCTAGGATCTGTTCTCTTAACAAATTTCCAGGATACAGTACTATTAACTCTAGTCCCCAGACTGTGCACTCAATCTCCAGATTTTTTCACCTGACATAAATGCCACTTGGACCCTTTGCCTGCTTCTCCTCCACCATCCCACTGTTAGGTTTTTATAGATTCAATTTCTTTATATCCACAAGTAAGATCACATGGTATTTTTCTTCCTGGGTCTGAGCACCTGCATTTCTATGAGGGAAGGGTTTTAATTCTTTGGGACATATACCCCGAAGAGGAGTTTGCTTTAATGACCCTCCATAGTTTCCCCTAAGTCTGTACTGATTTACACTCCCCCCACAGTGCACAGAAGGCCCCTTCTTCACACTCTTACCAACAATGCAGTTGTCTTCTTCAGATCTATGATTTCTGTTTGGTGATGTTTATATTTTTCCTTTTTTGTTGGCATTTTTACCTTGTTTATGCACTTGTCTTCTGACCTCAGTGAGCATCTTTACGATTATACTTTAAAATTCTCAGCTGAATAAATCACATACCTCCATTTCATTAAAGTTGGTTTCTGGAGATTTAACTTTTCCTTGGTTTAGAATACTTTTCCCTGTTTATTTTCTTTGACTCTCTCTGTTAGTTTCTGTACATTGGATAAGAATACCACTTCTCCCAAAATTGTGAGACCAGGCTCATGTACAACAAGATGCATTTTTCCAGTTAGTCCCACCACAGATTTTTGGCGTCTCTGAATCTTTGTGCTTATCCAACACGCTGCCTCTGTCCTCAGTGGCCCCAGAGAGATTAGCGTACGCTGAGACCTGCCTTGCCTTGAGATGGGAAAGATGAACCTCTTGAGATGTGGCTGGAAAAGTGAGCATAGGTGGATGGTCCCACTCCTTCCATCCTCAAGTGGAAGCTGGAAACTGAAACATAGCTCCCCTTCACTGGCCAGAGCTGGGAGAGCATCCGTGATGGATGTCTTCAGTCTTGTTCACATTCACATACTTTCAACTCATCATCACTTGTTTATTGTTGCCTGCAGGGTCCAAAACTGCCTGCTCCTTTTGTTCCCAGAGACAGCCATGCTGGCTGGACCCGTAGCTCTATCTCTGTAGTCTGTAAGCAGAGGAACTGTGGGGAGGCTCCATGTTCCCACGCAAGTGTCCAGAGGATACTAATTCCTTCTTCAGCTCTTAGTCACAGGCTGACTGAAGGTCTGATCCACAGGCCTGGGGAAGCTGGGACCTCCAGTGTCCAGGCGAGACTCATCAGGGAGAGACAAACCCTGGATCTTTTGCCTATTCTCTTTGCACCGAGTTCAAGGAGAGAGCTGTTAAAAATGCTCACACATTGATTTAAAACTGCCTTGGTTCTTGTTGATCTGAGAGGACAAGAATACAAGTACATTCCACTCCCGCAGGTAGAAAATTTGTGGTAGGAACTACAAAAGCTGGAGTTCTTGATGCATTAACAAATCCCTTCCAGGGGAGAGACAGAGACTTAGTTTTATTACTGAAGCAAGCTGGGTGGGAAGCACAGGAAAGGTCCAAACTCCCCTTCAGGTTCAGGTTCTCCTGTGGCTGCTGTGCACCTGCCCCTTCTGCTCTCTGATGAGGCTACACAGAAGCCCCGACCTCAGGCAACACCTGGGAAAATGCATAGACAAACCCTTCTGGCGGGTAACTGGGAACTATCAGTTAAGTTTTCATCATCCAACTCCCTCTTTTACACTTACTTTCAGGTGAGGCTTAGCATAAATACTGTTAGGAAGTTTCAATAACCGACTTGAATCAGAACCAAGAAATTTTGCAAAACTTTTATTCAAAGATTTCCAGAAAGCAAGCATAAGGACTAAATATGACCAAGAACCACACAGATGAAGAGCTAGGAGATGGTCATTAGTCTTAGGCTAAGTAAGCATAGACTCAGTCAGGCCAAATATGCGCAGTAGTAGTAGAAGTCAAAATTACAAACCTGCTCTTGGTGGAGCACTATTTTACAGACGAGAACTTAAGGACAATCTCAAATTATACTTGTAGTCCATTATTATATCATCCATAAATAATCGCATCACAGTTACATGTCCATAAGAGATTCTGGCCTAGATTGGAATAGGAAACAGAGCGGGAAGAAATGCCCTTGCATTTTTTTATGTTGAGTCTTGATTGTGCCCTGCATTGCTGGTATTTCTTTAGAATCATTTGTAGCAAAGTCACTTATAGGTGTAGGAAGGATTTACTTGGTGGCTTGCTTTCTGCCCCTCGCATCGTCCCTCCCAGTTCGTCGGGCGTGGCCGAAGTCGGAGTCACGGTCCCGGACACCATCACCGAGTGGAAGGCCGGGGCCCTCTGCCTGTCCCCGGACGTGGGACTCGGCCTTTCCCGCACCGCCTCCCTCCGCGCCTTCCAGCCCTTCTTCGTGGAGCTCACGATGCCTTACTCCGTGGTCCGTGGGGAGGCCTTCACGCTCAGGGCTACCGTGCTGAACTACCTGCCCGACTGCATCCGGGTAAGAGTCTTTCTTTCCTAAAGTGAATACAAGGTAACAGACACGTAAATTAACAGTTGCATCATGAGGACCTCTGACAAATGCTATACACAAGATGTGAACAGCAGAGAAAGAAACAGAGGAATGATAATGCGATATACATAGATACAGATAACAGCTGATATCGTTAAGGGCCAAATTTTTTTAAAAAATACATTGCTGGCCCTTATCAAAATTAAATTAGATACTTTACTTACTTTGCAAATTAGATGCAAAATAAAATTTCTGACAAGAACTAGAGTCCTTGTATGGTGTGCACAAGTCCCTGGGTTCACTCCCCAGCACTGAGAAAAGCAAAGCAAAAAAAGACTTCCAACATGGTATCAGTGTTCTTTCTTTGGTGCCAGATTACCCAAGATTCAACTTTGACATTCTCGTACTTTTCCTAGCTCATTCATTACACTCAGCCTCATTTTGTTTGTTTTTTGTTTTCTGAGACAGGGTCTCACTGTGTAGTTAAGACTGACCTGGAACTCACTATGTAGCCCAGGCTGGTCTCAACTCACAGCGATCCTCCTGCCTCAGCCTCCTGAGTGCTGGGATTACAGGCGTGCACCACCACACCCAGCACTCAACCTCTTTTTAAAAGTTGCAAGCATCTAACCTCTGCTGAAGCCATAAGTGCTTGTGGATATTTTATACTCTGCTGGGAGAGCAGAGTGAATGGTCCAGCCCATCTGCTAGGCCAACAAAATGGAGCTCACACAGGTAAAGGGCATTGCTGCCTTGCCTCTCCTCTGTGCCACCCCACGAAAGAGAAAGCTAACCCCGGAATGCTATGATCTGAACGTCAAACCCACCATAATGGTCTAAGGGTGCTTGATTTTCATTTATGTAATCGTTGCTCTTAGGCACCCTGAAATCTAAGCATTTCCTCCATATACTTTTTCTCAAACATGTTATCCTCTGGTCCCTTCTACCTCTAATCCCTTTGCCTCCTGTGTGGTTTCAGGTCAGCATTCAGCTGGAAGCTTCTCCCAAATTCCTAGCTGTGCCTGTGGACAGAGACCAAGAGTCTTATTGTATCTGTGGGAATGAGCGGCAAATGGTGTCCTGGGCCGTGACCCTGAAGTCACTAGGTGAGGGACAGAGTCCTAGAGTAAGCAATTCTCTGTGAGAAACTGAATATCTCAGTGTGACCCTTACAGCCCCTGCCAGTTCCCCTCAGGCACAGGCCTGCAGGTGGTGGGATTGTTTCCCTTTCACTCAAACACACCTAGAAGGATCTCTTTGCATTTTCACCTCCACCTCTGTTCTCAAGGTTTTTGCTGCTTCCCTTCCTGGGCTTTTGCGTTTATGAAATAAAAGTTTATAGCGCGTTAAGCCCTTGCACATCTTAAGTTTGCAAGCACAGAGGAAGGCAATGCCACTTCCCTCTGCTGTATTTGTTTTCAGGAAATGTGAATTTCACTGTGAGTGCAGAGGCCCTGGAGTCTTCAGAGCTGTGCAGGAATGAAAAGACCGTGGTCCCTACCTATGGGAAGAAAGACACAGTTATCAAGCCCCTGTTGGTTGAAGTAAGTGATCCTGCCCATCTCATAGGCCACACTGAGTCACAAAGAGGCTCTGGTGGGAACAGTTAGGGTTCCAACTCTTTTTTGACCTTGGGACTCTTATCTTTTATTTTAATTTACTTACCGGTACCTGTCTGCTGTCTATGATGTTGACATCCCTCGTGGGAAGTTGGCACACGGACATTGTAAATCTTAATTCCTTCTTCATCCCCTTTTCTTCCCCTCCTTCCCTCTCCCATCACTTGCCTCCCTTCCTTTTTTATCTTCATTTTGTGTTCACTTTTATGTAAGCAGAGCTAGTCTGTAATAATATCCATGGCAACCATATGTATGGATACTGTAATAGCAAATCGATATTGTGCATCATTCTCTCTCTCCCTATCTACCTGTGTACCGTCCCTGTCTCTCTGTCTCAAGATTTATCCTCCTCATTTTCCCCTCATACTCTCATGGATCAACCTGTCTTCCTAGTGCCTATGTGTATAGAGTCCATTTATACAGTGAAGCCCAAATCCAACTGAGAGACCTGTGGTCCCCGTCAGTGTGAATGTCCTGAATCAGTCCATTCTCATCTCTAATTTTTCTTCCTCTTTCCCAAAGCCTGAAGGAATAGAGAAGGAAGTAACAGTCAACTCTCTGCTGTGTCCTGCAGGTAAGGGCCATCACAGTATTTAACATTGACTGAAACCTGAATAACATTTGAAGTCCAGAGAATTTTTTGTATTATTCCTACACTTCCTCTACATTGTAAGACCTGAAGTGTGACCGACATGTGTGACAAAAGAGGAAATGAGTCTTAAAGAGGCCAAGTGCTTTGATCAGAGATCCTCCCTGTGCCATACATTCTGAATCTCTATTTCTTGCAGTGCGTTTTCAAACACCAAAATGTCTGTCTGATGAGTGTAGGTTGTGGACCTAGGTAGAAGGTGGGTAGAATCCAAATAATTATTCCCAAAGAGTACACTTCCTTGAATAATTAGCAATACAAGACAGGGAGAGCTGAATTCAGGCCATTCTACTGCTCAGTTTTGCATAGTTAACAGCATTTGATAATAAGACTACTATCTCATTCCCAAAAAAAAGAATTGTCGTGGCTTTTATTTTATTATAATATTAATATTTCTTTTGAGCCAGGGATTTAGCTCAGTGGCTCTGCCACCTGCCTTATAAGCACAAGGTCCTGAGTTTGATCCCCGGTACCAAAATATAGATAGATAGATAGAGAGAGAGAGAGAGAGAGAGAGAGAGATATCTCTTTATAGATGTATATCTTTAATGTCAATCCTGCATCTAAGGCTCTATCAGTCATGTAAGAGGTGACTGAGGAAGCTTATGGTAGAAGACATAACTTTGTCTTCATGCAGAATTTTTTAATCTGAATCAAACATTTATAGAAATTTACAGTGCTAAGAAATTTCTGAATATAGTCTGTTCTTGCACCAAACAAATATTGAATCAACATAATACATAGGTCCTTTGCCTTTCTCTGTTTATCTACTAATTTTGTTCACTATGATTTTTTTATATTGCCAGGATTTAATGGATCAAATGTGTTCTAAAACGTAATTCATTGGTTGGGTAGGCTTATTTCTGCATGTAAGTGAATTAAGTTTAATTACCTACATGATTATACATGAGGGCATTCTGCTTGGGTTTTAGTCCTTTCCATAATAGTTTTTCCTATTTGCTAGTAAAATATTAATAATAATAGTCTCCTCGTGTACATATGCAAGCATTGTGTATTTTTGGCAACTTTGTTGAAAATAACTTGACCATAGGTGCCTGGGAAATTTTCCTTTACTGACAGAGACACACAGGTCTTTGTTGTTGTTGCTGTTGTTGTTTCTTTACACAATTTTTAAGTAAGAAAGTTCAATCAAGACTGACTATAGCGGAATCACAACATCACACAGCCAATTTTGTCTTCTTTTGAAATGAAACTCTCCATACAGGGGGAAATTATGATGGGATGAAATTCTAAACTCAAAAATCCCAGTAGCCTTGTTTGCGGAATTTAAAAAGGAAACTCTTCTATGAAATGAGGCACAAATTTTCAGGAGTAGTTAAGTGTAAGGAATAATCTGGCTTTTGTGTCCCAAAAAACATTGCAGAAAGAGTTTTCATCTGACTGGTTTGCTTCTTTCCCTAGGTGCTGAAGTATCTGAAAAGTTATCCCTGAAGTTGCCATCCAGTGTGGTAGAAGAATCTGCCCGAGCTTCTGTCTCCATCTTGGGTGCGTGTCCAGCCCCTTGTGGATGTGGGCATTGACAGCTTCAGCTATATTTCCTTTCTGTAAATATTCACTCAAAAGAATAAATACAATTTTAACTTCTTTCTTCTTCCCTTCTTCAGGTTTGTTTATTAATTCTAATCATACTTCTGTCTGGTAAACTTATCCTTCCCTTAAAAAAAAAACTCCTATTTTAGACCAGCTGATTACTCATTTCTTTTTAATACTTTGGGTGGATTTGAATCTCTAACCTTCATGACTTCTGGTCTCATCCACTCTCCAGGCGACCTACTGGGCTCTGCCATGCAGAACATACACAATCTCCTCCAGATGCCTTACGGCTGTGGAGAACAAAATATGGTTCTGTTCACTCCTAACCTCTACGTTCTGGATTACCTAAATGAGACACAGCAACTCACTCCAGAGACCAAGTCCAAGGCCATCGGCTATCTCAGCACGGGTGAGTGACTGAGTGATTTCCTACAAACGTGTGACAGTGTCCCTTTCAATGAGTCCCTGGTAGGTTTGAATTAGTATCAATACTATTGTACCGATTTTATCTCAGTATGTTACTACTGTGATAAGAACATTATGATAGTCAGTTTTATGGAAACTGTCCACTCTCCAACTCCCAGTAAAATCACCCAGACTCAGGACCTTCTAACATATAACAGAAAAATTTTAGAAAAAATTACAAGAGACACCAACGCATTCAAGTGATTTCTCTGACCTCAGCATGGACTTTAATCTTGCCTTTTGTTTCACTGGTACTCCATTCCAGGCTACCAGAGACAGTTAAACTACAAGCACCAGGATGGCTCCTACAGCACCTTCGGGGAGAGATATGGCAGGGTCCTGGGCAACACTTGGTAAGGGAAAAGCAACTTTTTGAGCCCAATTTTTGTGTAGCTCTTTTACATATATTACCAAAATTATATTCATAGCAAGCCTATTGGGATTTGTATTATTAGACCTACAGTATATTATGCTAGATAAATGTACCAGTATTAGCAAGATAACAAGAAGAAAAGCTGGTATTTAAGCACATACATATTAGACTCATTTCCAAAATTCATCCTTAATTATATGCCAAGGTATTTTCTTTAAAATGACTCCCATAATTGAGTTTTTAGATGAGATAGTCAGACTATCTCATATGACTTACAGATGATAAACAATGTTAATTAATCTCCACTTAAATTGCATTTTTTACATCATACTTATCATGACTCAGAATAAATTCTCTTGGAGGAAAGAACTGAGCAGGCAACAGTGATATGAAATAATTTCTTAAATCCTTAAGATAAAGCAAATTAGAAGTTATTGCATATAAAGGCCACATATGAGAAGGTTCTGTCATCTACAGAATGAAATCTCCAAAGATATATTTAGAAGCCTTCCACAAATAACCAAGAAAATTAAATTAGAAGAACGTAGACACCCGGTGCTAAGGGAGAGGGAGTCAGCCAGGAAACACTACATACAGCACGTTAATCTTGGTTTACATTGGTTTATAAGAATCCCTGACAGGTGTAGGAAGAGTCGCTCCATGCCCACTGGTGTCACGTGATAGGAAAGCACTGTGACTACATAAAAACCACCTCTTTCTGCCCTGTCAGGCTCACGGCCTTTGTACTGAAGACTTTTGCCCAGGCTCAAAAATACATCTTCATCGATGAAGCACACATCACCCAAGCCCTTTCCTGGCTCTCCCAGAGGCAGAAGGACAATGGCTGTTTCCAGAGCTCCGGGTCACTACTCAACAATGCCATAAAGGTGAACCATCCTGGGACTGTTTTGTTGTTGTGATATCTATAGACACGAAGAGAAGGAGTGAGCATGTGGAAATTCCTGCCAAGAGGCGTCAGGAAAACAGAACCTGGATTCAGCCAAGAAAGAGGGGGTGGGAGTAAGATCAGTTGTTGCTTGGACCGGTGGGGACAGATAAATTCCACAGCGCAGCAGAAAGGAAAGACCTGGATTGCTCAGACCTCTTCCTCTTGCATATTTACAGGGAGGAGTAGAAGATGAAGTCACCCTCTCTGCTTATATTACCATTGCCCTTCTGGAGATCCCGCTCCCCATTACTGTGAGTAGTCCTCATTCGCCTGCAGAAAGGATAGTTCTGCACACGATGAAGAGGAAACCACTCGCCTGCTGTCCAAAACACTAACCTAGAAACGAAATGTCAGCCCTGCTACGCAAGGCTGATGTCCCCCGGATCAGCAGAGAATTTGGTCAATCCAAGAAAGATCTATACCCTCCCAGTGATGACTGTAGACTACTTCTCCCCTAACTCTCCCTCCCTCCCAAAAAAAGAGAATCTGAAAGATGTGGTCTCTATTCCTGCCTTTTGAAAAGAGAACAGTGGGTAAAAATGCTGTTTTCTCTATCCATAAGAATGAGTTCTCACCAGACAGATGTACTTACACCTTCGCTACAGCATGTGTGTTTAGTGGGAATGCCGGCGCCCCTGTTCAGTTCCCCTCTTGTGCCCCTTTCACAGCATCCTACGGTCCGCAACGCCCTGTTTTGCCTGGACTCAGCCTGGAAGTCAGCAAAGGAAGGCGCCCACGGCAGCCATGTCTACACCAAGGCACTGCTGGCCTACGCATTTGCCCTGGCAGGGAACCAGGACAAGAGGAAAGAGATACTGAACTCCCTGGAAGGCGAAGGTGTGAAAGAAGGTAAGATCTCCTGTCTCACGTATCCGAACGGTGACCTGCAGTGCAAAACTTCCCTGCTCCTGTCTCTGTGGTTCTCCTCACTTCTCTTCCATATCGTATTTTTTATAAAATCTAGAATCCCTTAATAAAATCAAACTTCAAAATATAAGAGGGGGCAGGCATAGCAGTGAGAAGCTCAGCCTTTGGAGACTACCTGGCTCCAAAACACACCACCTCTTTGACCATGGGTGAGTCATCGTCCTGTTGTGCTTCAACTCCGTCATCAGTAAAATGCGGTTTGGAATCGTATTCGCCTCACAGTGCTCTCCTATTAAATGAGTTACTATATGCAAAACACTTAGTATAAGGTATTCACACGGCAAATGCCATAAAATACTATTATTACTAAAAGGTATTTCCTAACATATTCTGAACCCATGCTTGGTGCATTGTATCATCTCAAACATAAGGAAAGGTTAAAGAAAGTAACCCAGAAACAGGTTCTGACGTCTCATTCTCCTTCCACAAGACCGATAATGTTGGCCAATCTGTTCACAGTCACACAATACCGCTGTATACGCCAAGGAAACAGAAAGTAGACTGCAGGTGATAAGATGTCCAGTACACATTCTGCCTTTCTCATTTAAATGTGCCACTGAATGTTTTAAATATACTGGAAAATATTTCAGAGATACAAAACGGTAGGAATAATAAGTAGAAAATACCCACACTACTCATCCATAAAGAATGAGAAATTAGACTCATTCATAGGAAAATGGATACATATTGAGGATATGCTCCTAAGAGAAATAAATGTCACACGTGTAAATACCGAATAGTCTCCCCTGGTGTGAATAAACTATAATAGTACATAAGATCCTAATGAGATAAGTGACAATGTGAAATAGGAAGAAAAGGGCTAAAGGTGTAGGGAAAGTGGGAAGGGTAGGGGGAAGGGAATAAGGGAAAAGAAAAAAATGTGAGAAAATGAAAAAATGGAAATAAAGTGTTTGTAAATGGGGAGGGGAGGAGGGAGTGAAGGGGCGGCAGGGACAAGGGGAAAAAAATGAGAACCAAGACCTGTCATGTGAAGGTACAAGATCCCAATAATGAATGTAACTATACTGTATACCTAGAATGCACCAATAAACTCAATTTAAAAAAAAAAAAAGAAAAATAACACTAGCAACAAGAGAAAAAAAAAAAAAGAAAAAGAAAACACCCACATATCACTCCCTCCCAGCCTAAGAAATAAAGCAGTAGCAACACCGAAAAAAAAATCCCTTTTCCCTCTTCCACCTGCAGAGGCAATCATTATTCTGAATTGGTGTTGCTAATTCCTATGCGTGTCTTTATAGTTTTGTTGCACATGTACTGCTAAATAATATACATAGTATGTACCATTTTTCATCTTTAGATATCCGTGGTTATTTGCGGGGTATTTCCGTGGCTTGGATTTTTGTGTGTTTGTTGCTGCTTATTTTTTAAGTTCAACACT
Organism: Fukomys damarensis; assembly: GCF_012274545.1. Lineage (NCBI taxonomy): Eukaryota > Metazoa > Chordata > Mammalia > Rodentia > Bathyergidae > Fukomys > Fukomys damarensis. The sequence continues at coordinate 24,799,804 of NW_022900931.1, read as the reverse complement.
CTGCTCCTGAGAGTAAGCACAGAGGGGTCTGTAATTTTAGTTCTCTAATTTTCTCTGCTGCAGAAAACACTGTAATACAGCATTAGGTCATCATTTGTGTATCAAGTTTCTCCTTGTGGACCTTGTTTTTTTGGTTTTTTTGTTTGTTTGTTTGTTTTCTCTCACAAGCAGTGCTGCAGTGAATTCGCCGGCCTCTCTCTCCTCACGCACATGTGAGGTTTCCAGGTTACACTCTGAGGAGCATGGTGGTGGTTGGTACCCTAAGCTGAATATTGCGATTCCTGACTCCCATTACCTAACACACACGGTGGCTTTGGGTGTTCCTCTGATCTGTTTTCAATTCGATGGATGTGAGTTCTGTCATGTGACCTGAGATCCTAAAGAGAAACCTCTAAGAACAAGGAATTTAACACTTCTAGCCAAGGTCTGGATAAGACGAGAAGTAGGAAATAGGCACCATCGTGAGAGCCCTTGCTGGGCCATTTCTTTCCCCCTCGACCCAACTATAGTAAAGATCCGACTACACACAGGGCTGTAGGCATCTGCCTCTGGCAACATTACCTGCCTTGACTTTGTGTGTTGCAGCACCTGAGTTCAGATTTACCTGTAAGAAAAACCATCTCTATAAAGTTTGAAAGATTACAACTGGAAAACAACCCTCACTTCAGCTCTGGCTTGGGTTCTCTCGCCTTAAATTAAATACAAATATTCAGTAACTTGTAAAACTCTTTTTCTCACACCCAGATAATTCTATCCACTGGGCACGGCCTCAGAAACCCAGGGAACCAGAGGGACATTTGTACCAACCCCGGGCGCCCTCTGCCGAAGTGGAGATGACGGCCTACGTGCTCCTAGCTCTCCTCACAGCCCAGACAGCCCAGACCCCAGCGGAGCTGACTTCCGCAGCACGCATTGTGAAATGGATCACAAAGCAACAGAACTCCTACGGTGGCTTTTCCTCCACCCAGGTGGGTGACTCCCAGAAACTGCTACTTCACCTTCAGGCAGCAAAACCTTCAAGTAAGCTATAAAACACATAGAAGGATAAAAAGAGAAGTTGGCAATAACTTGAAAGCTTATTAGTATACAAGCATAATGAGAAATAAGTCAACAGAGGCTGAAAAAAAAATGTTTTATCACAGGGTCCCATTTCCTGTAACAACTCTCTCTCCCTAAAGTAGTAGTAGGGCATCAGCAGAATTAAAAAAAGAAAAAACATCTCCCACCATTCTTCTGGAAGTTTTAACCATCTCATCTCATTCAAACTATTCTCAGAAGCTCAAAACCCAGCAATCGCCTCTCCTGGCAAATCTCTCCATTCTTGATGTGTCCCTTAAAGTGGACACGTTTCACGCTCCTCACCAACCTCTTTACACACAAATATTAGTCCACTAGGAGAATAGAAGATTGTCTTTATTCATCCAACCTCATAATCCTGGCCATGTGTGTATGCAATTCGTTAACATGTACCCAACAGGAAGTTGCATCATCAAAGAACGTAGCTGTTATCCTACTTGCTCTAAAAGACAGAATAGGACATAATGGCATCTTATCCTTTTCCCGTTGTATTAAACTCTTGGTTTTCCCTATGAGTGAAAAAAAACTAAATCACTCTGTTAAAAGCAGTTCTCATTAATTTGTTAGATATCAGTTATTTGGAAGATAGCATTCAGGCTGGATATCAAGGGATATTAAGAATATGGCATACGAAGGTGAAATCACTGGGCACCAGAACTGTTCCAGTAGAAAGGAAGTCATTAAATTAAGAAGATAGTCATTGTGATCATCTTTTATGTTTTGGAGAAACTGAAGCACGACTCTGATATGGCTACCAAAAAAAAACCTAGGATTCTCTCAGAACACTGACCTCAGCAAGGGAATAGGGTTTTGTGTGGGGAGAGGACGGACTGTGCTTTGGTGGAGGTGTATTGACCACAGTTGTGGAGAAAGGCATCATAGGCACGTAGCGGATGCCTTATATTTTTCACATCCCATGTCCAACATTAGAAAGCTAAATGAGAGATAACTTTCTGATGAAATAAACTTCAAAGGTATACCATCCAAAGTCTTGGTGAATGTTGTAATTCTGTCATCCATCTAAAGATTATAATCAATTTTGAAATTAGAATGTAAACATTTAAGTAATGAGGGAAATGGGATATTAAAACCACTTTATAGTGGTTTACATGGGACTTTGAAAAATATCTGTCCTTGAGGAGTGATCATACCTGTATTAGTCCACTTTTTATGACTATAACAAAATACCCGAGGCAACAAAGTTTATAAAGAAAATGAGTTTATTTAGCTCAGTTTTAGAGGCTGAATGTCCAAACAGAATGTCACAGTCTCTGGTGATCCCACTCCCCTACACAACTGCATCACCTGATGGCAGATGGCCAAGGCAAGAACACAAATGGGAAAGAACCCAACTCAGAGCAGGAAGCCATAGAGCTGAGTAGGGTCATGCTTGCTCCTTTTATAACAACCCTTTCACAAGAACAACCTTAATCCCTTCCAACAGCAGGATCCTCAGTGAGGCTCCATCTCTTAAAGGTTCTGCCATCTCCCAGGGTCACCGTGGCAGCCAAGCTCCCCACACACAAAGCACTTCCAAACCTGGCAACACCTAAGTGGGTGCTCTCACTCCTCTCTTCCAGGACACAGTGGTAGCTCTCCATGCTTTGTCCAAATATGGAGCTGCTACTTTTACCAGGACTGGGAACGCTGCACAGGTGACCATCCGGTCTTCAGACACATTTTCCACCAACTTCCAAGTGGACAACAACAACCGCCTGTTACTACAGCAGGTGTCACTGCCGACAGTGCCTGGGGAATACGAAGCGAGAGTGACAGGGGAAGGGTGTGTCTACCTCCAGGTGAGGATCCGATAACTGTTCTCACTGGAAAGTAGGGCAAATCAGAGAAAGAGCAGAGGAAGTGGAGAGAAAGTCAGGAAGAAAAACTTTGTTTTTATCTTTAATGTTTTGTAGACATCCTTGAAATACAATGTTCTCCCAGAGAAGGACGCATTCCCATTTGCTTTGGAGGTGCAGACTCTGCCTTCAGCCTGTGACGGACCCAAAGCCCACACCAGCTTCCAGATCTCACTGAACGTCAGGTAGGATCTCCAGACTGCATCACCAAATTCTCGTCTTCGTACTGGGACTCCTCACTAAGTGGGGAAGTGTGGCAGTATAGTTTGTGCAGCATTTACTTAAAAGCAGTGTGTTCTTTTAAGTTGATAGAATCCCTCAGTGCTGAGGTTCACCCTGTCTATCCCTTGCCTCCATGACCCATTAATTTCCAACCTCATCACTTAAAGGTTAATACTTCCCCCAATAATAACTAAAGAATATAACCCCTGGCCTGTGACTTGAATGTTTTTTTGAATGTAATACTATATTGTTCTTTGGTTATTCCAAACACAGAGAGAACTCTTGACAAGCTCAGGTAGATGGAAGTAATATTCTTACAGGCAATAAATAAATCTCAGTTTACATACAATATAATCAAGTTTAGAGAAAAACATATTTATATGCAACAATACTCAAGTAATCTTACCCAAAAAAAGTACCTGTCCACATGAATTTTATCATTTGGTTGGTATAACATTCAGGGAAAATATCAAGATAAAATATATGTCATAAATAACTGGCCTAGATTATAAGCCTCACATCCAGGCATCACTGGGAGAGACTTCTTAGCATGAGGATCCTCCATCTATGCACTTGAAATTCGGTTCTGCAGGTCCAGAGTAGGATTGAACTCTGTGGCTTCAGTAGGCTTTGTACAAACTCAAATTTACCACCAGATCTCTGAACCACTAGGGTAGTATATCTGGGAAGACTTATTTGTACTTTGTAGAGCTACTGCGTTCTTAACATGAACACAGAAAAAGAGAACATTTTATAACACAGAAAAACCCAAATCCTTCCTTTCCTGGATCTGCAGTTACACTGGGAACCGTCCTGCCTCCAATATGGCCATTGTTGATGTGAAGATGGTGTCTGGCTTCATCCCCCTGAAACCAACAGTGAAAAAGGTAGATTTGTTACGTGTGCAGGGAAGTCTGGTTTTATCTAATGGTTTATTTGTCCCCAGATGTCTTACTTGCTTTTCTTTCTCCTGGGACAAAATATCCATCAGCCACAAGGAAAGGAAAGATTTATCAGCTCTCAGTTTGAGGAGGTCTCAGTCCTTAGTCAACTGACTCCAAGGCACAGTGGCATAGCAGAGCAGCATCACAGAGGAGAAACAGTCCATGGCCGGGAAGGCAGGAAAGCAGGAGCAGTAGCATCAAGCCTGCCTTCCATCTCTCCCTTTATATTCCGTCCAGGAATAAAGCCCACACTCAGGGTGGGGCTTCCATTATCCACATCCAGAACTACGATAAACCTAGTTAGTAATCACATACCCATAATCCCAGCATCACACTCCCTAGATCCAGCCATCTCCAAAAAGCCCCAGGTATGATCACATGAGGCTTTGAGGGGACATCTGGATACAAACCATAACACCAGACCGAGACAATACTAATACTAAAATATACTTGGATTCCCAGCACCCAGGAGGCTGAGGCAGGAGCATTGTGAGTTTGAGACCAGCCTGGACAATTTAGCAAGTTTGAAACCAACTAACAGAACAGCAAACCCAGTCTCCAAAACTATCAGTTGAAAGAAGAAAGGGACAGATAGAAAGAGGAAGAGGAGGAGGGAGGAAGGAGGGAAGGAAGGAGAAAAGAAAACCACTTTGAAACATGAGTAATTACGAAGTTTATGTTTACTTTCATTTTCTTCAGACAAGTCAGCTTTGCCACCCGGGTCATGTGCCACACTAACCCTAACCCTTTTGTCAAAAGTATCCTTTGTTTTTATTTTTACTACCTTATGTTTTACATATAAAAATCATAGGAAGGAATTCCACCCTCAAGCTTATTTTGGTACTAAGAAAATATTTGTTTCCTCTGGATCCTCCAGGTTCCATTTACTAACTTTTGTCTCTTTTCTCTTGAGCTTGAAACATCTGACGACGTGAGCCGAACTGAAGTCAGCAACAGCCATGTCCTGATTTATCTGGATAAGGTGATCCCTGCCATAGTAGTTATAAAAAAATAATAAATAAAAATGTAATTTGGGGAATATCACCTCCGTGCTAGAAATTTGAAAATTCTAATATGAACTCCAGTGAATGTTCTCCTGTCTTTTAATTACATTTCATCTGAGATTATGAGGATAAATCACTTCTTTTTTTTTTGGTACTGGGGATTGAACTCGGGTCCTTGCGCTTGCAAGGCAGGCCACCAAACCGCTGAGCTAAATCCCCAGCCCCTATCACTTCTTATAATACTAGGCTATGAATAGTTCCAAGATTCCATAAGCACGAAATTCTACATGAAGCATTTTCTTTATGCTCACGATCATTTCAAAGATAACAAATAATGTGGGGAAGTAACCATTGTGATTATTAATTAATTAACATCCCCATCAACAGTATGAAAGAGGAAAATAATTTCAGGTTCAGTGATTTGGACCATAAAATAATAAACCAGTCCACCAATAAACCATAGCCAGGCGCAGTGTCACTTGCCTGTAATTCCAGCACTTGGGAGGCTAAGGCAGGAAGATCACTGAGAGTTTGAGGTCAGCCTTAGCTACATAGTGAGTTCAAGACCAGCCTGAACTACATAGTAAAACCCTATCTCAAAAAAACAACAAAAAATATAATTTTATAAACAGGCCCAATGTTGTAGATTTAAAATTTTAAAGGCTTCAGTGATCAGCCTTTTGTATACTTCTCCTTCAACTCTGCAGAAGCATTTCTACAGGGTGGAAAGGCAAAATTGTGCCAAATCTCTGAATATTTAAAAAGGACATAGCTAGTCAGCCAACAAAAAGCATATATAAACTTTCCCTATGAAAAGTACCAACTACTGGCAATGATAGCATTATATGAGTCATCTCGGTTATTTAAGAAATAATTTGTGGATTTTCTCATCTACTCCAAAAGCTTTGTACAAAGTGTAAGGACCCTGTAGGGTGCAGTTAACATTCCTTTTCGAAAAAAATAGACAAATGCCTATTATTCATCTATTCAAAGAGAAATCAAAGTTCCCTGGAAGGTCATTCAACTCCCTTTTGTTTCTAGGTCTCAAACCAGACACTGAGTTTGTCCTTCTTCATTGTGCAAGACATAGAAGTAAGAGATCTGAAGCCAGCAATAGTTAAAGTGTATGATTACTACGAGACAAGTGAGTGAGAGCAGCTGTCACATAGAAATTAAATCTCGGCATGAGGGATGCTCTGGGTGTTTTATTACATTACACTCTCTTATGGCTTTATCTTTGCCTACATTAAGTTTTATTCTCTACTTTATGTTTTCTAAACCTACACAGTAGAAACTACCTACATATTTCAACTGCTAAAACAAAAAATTATGGGGTATTTTGTTCCCTTTTGTTCAGAAAAACCAACTGTAGAATAATACGAGATTTAAGCAAGTATAACATCTGAACTGTCTTTTCTTTGAGGGGTTGGGGGAGAAGATACAAGATTCTGTACCTAAAAGGACAAAAGAAGGCAGCAGTGGATATGTAGAGTGCCTGATGCTGACCTTTCTCAATCGATGCCTTTCTTCCCACATCCAAGATTCCTGCACGGGCTTCATGTAATGAGTTTTGGTTTGTTTGTTTTTCAGATGAGTTTGCAATTGCTGAGTACTCTGCTCCTTGCAGCAAAGGTACGCAATTTATACTGCCTCAAAATGCAGTCAGGCTCTCTCTGGTTTGTCCCCCAGATCTCCTCCTTCATAACAGTCTGTGTGAATACTCTTGAGAGTTTTCATATTATTCACGCTACATATGATCATAGAAAAACACAGGCATTTGAGAGTCTCAGTGACTGTCAAACTCGGGGAATTCACAGGGCCGTTTACTAGGTTCTTATCCCTAACAGATTCCATTTTCCACTACACTAATCAGGTTTCCTCAGGCCCTGTGCCCCCCAGACTTAAGGGAAGGAACATCTCTGCTGATGGAAATCCAAATCCGCCTTAAATTTTTTTTCTTTCCATTATCACAGATCCCGGGAATGCTTGAGAGCCACACATTTGAGAAGTCCTTTGGGGGCTGGAGGCCCTGTTCTTAAGACTTCACAGGGGGGAAAAAGTGTTTTTATGTCTCCGAAGATTTGATAAATAAACATTTTTCTTATCAAGCTCTATTACTGCTTCCTCATTCATTCCACCATTGTTATTTCATTTCCATATGATTCCAAATAGAATATTGAGGGGGGAAATTAGATGTAATTAAGAACTGAGGGATTTCAAAATATTAAAAAGGAATTATTTTCAGAACTAGAAAAAAATCCTAAAATTCATATAGAATCAGAAAAGACTCAGTGTTGTATGAAAGGAGAGGTTAGAAAAGATGCAGACTAGCCAAAGCAACAATGAGCAAAAAAAAAGCAAAGCTGTACTCCTCAAACTCTGTAATGGAATCAAGGGGGAAAGAATACCTCCAGAATCATTCTTGAAAGCTAATGTTATCCTGGTCCCCAAACCAGAAAAGGATCTAACCAAAAAAGAGAAGTATGGGCCAATCTCTCTAATGAAATAGATGCAAAACATCTTCAACAAGACACTGGCAAGCAGAATGCAATGAATCATCCAAAAGATCCTACACCATGACAAGTATGCTTCATCCCAGAGATGCAAGGATGGTTCAATATCCACAAATTAGTGAGTGTAATTCATCATCTAAACAGAAGCAGGACAAAAATCACATGGTCATCTCAATAGACATATTTTACTAAGTGAAAGATCTCAGACTCAAAAGGCTACACACATTCATTCCCACACTCGTTTCTTTATTCCAAGAAGGATTAATATGATGTTGCTATTATTTCAGCCTGTGTGTGAGGTTGGGACCAGAGCAGGTTGCTGAAAAGCCTCAGCTGCACTGGGCGTCTGCAGTGTCACCAGGCTGCTTCTCAGGTGCAGAGGAGCAGACCTTCTGGGAAGTGCAGGCTTCTCTAGCTGGTTAGCAGTTTCACCTGTCCAATATGTAGTTGAACAGGGGATGGATCAGCACCAAAACCAGCTCAGTGGTTGGGGTGAACCGGTAGTGTGCAGATGGTCCATCAATCAGCTGAGTGAAGCCAGGAGGATGCAGTGGCCTGGTCTGGGATACCACCTGTCCTGCACACCCCTCCACAGGCCAGGCCTCGCAGGTGCTCGGGGACACCTCAGCCACATGGGATGGCCATGCCTGGTGCTGGCCCACCCTAACCACAAACAACAGGGAGTGCATTTTTAGAGCGCTTTTTAAGAACCCAAAACATGTATAAACCTAAAACCTGTGATGGGGACAGATTCGCCATATATGTAGTTAGCAAATTATTTGCACTGCATTTATTTAGAAATCTTACAATTGCCTTTATACCGAAGTACTTCCATAGCTGTTTATCTCTTCCATTCATTTGCCAACATATCTAATGCTTTTAAAGATTTCACTTTTTAACATGAAGTTTCAGACACTCGTTTCTGATGAGAATTTGGCTGGTATCTGAAGAAGTGAATTTTCAGACTTTATTTTATTCCCACATCTCTTCATGGCTTGGCATTTCTTCTTGGTAGCAGAGACACATTGAAGGTGGTTAAAAGCACAATAATTTGCTTGGCTCTTTCATCACAGTTTAATATAGGGTTTTCTACCTTTTTTTTGGTTGGTTGGTTAGTTATTTGGTTTGTTGAGATAGGATCTAGCTTATGTAGTTCAGGCTGGTCTTCATAGTGCAGTCTGGTCTCGGACTCACGGCAATCCTCCTGCCTCAGACTGGGGATTACAGGCTGCTGGGGTTACAGGCATGTGCCTCCACACCCAATTTCCATAAAATTTTAAAAATACAAAATTGTTTGAGGCTCCAATCCACAGGCCCCACTCTGCCCGTGTGGAGCTAGTTAGCTTTTAACCTTGATAACTCAAGTCTTCGCCTGAAGTGACCAAACTTTTACACACTCTACAATATAATTTAAGAAACTGGGAAATTACTAAATGCACATACATAACAATTTAAAATAGACAAAGGGCACAAGATAGAAAAAAAAAAGTAAAAGGAGGAAAATCAGAACCCCAGTGAAAGGACATTTCAGATGTGCTCCAATATGATTTTCCACTTCCCAGTAGCTAGTATATATTTACTCACCATTAAGTTCAAAGCAAATAATGTCAACTTCAGGCATTTTTCTTAGTCTTCAAAATCTTACTCGCTATTGCCAGTTGGTGAAGTCAGCTTTTAGCTTTCTGTACTGTTCCTGGTTCACACACTGCCGTGACACAGAAACTTCAGTGTCCTGGCTACGTGTGTGTGCTCTCGCATTTAGGTCCTGGTCACTCGTGCCGTGCGTGTGTGCAAGCTCATATACACACGTGTACACACCCCACGAACACATACATGCGTTCTCTCTCCAAGAAGGCCTTGTGAGGAAGTTGTGGAAGGACTGGCTGACCAGGCCCCTGGACACACCCATGCACACACACACACACACACACACACACACACATACGCACGCACGCCTGCACCCCAGGAAGGAGGTGTGCCCGCACTTGTGCACGGCTCCCTAAAGAACTCCGCTGTGACCTAGACCAAGCGCAGGATCCCAGCCGGCCTCGACTCAGCCCACGTCCCAGTGCCCCTTGAGCAGGCTCCAGGCCTCCAAGGCAGTGCAACTTCAGCCAGGAAAAGCGCCCCACCCAGCACTCACAGCGTGAGCTATGAGGCCACCGCTAGGCCGCAGGATCTGACGGAAGAGGAAAACACTTCTTCAGTCGTCAGCCCCACTTCCGGTTGTGTGCAGTCTGGGCCCTGGGACGGAGCTCACGTGCTCCAACCGCTCCAACCTCTTTGGAAGTTATCCATTTGTAACTTTAAAAACAAGAAAAAATATCAGTTGGCAAATGCAATTTTTTTTTCTTTTAAGTTACGGAGTGGGTGAATTGTAGGAAAATTATTATTTTGTCTATAAACAAAGCTTTCATGAGATATGTTGGGAGTATTCTGAAAGTGTGATTCTACTTTTGCAGGAAAAAATCTAAATATCAATTTATATTGCTGTATTTTTTACCTTATCAAGATAAATTTTAATATGCACATATCACCAACTTAAAATTATACCTGTGTCTGCGTTACCATTTAAAATTCTTATTCATTATGTAATGTAATCAGAGAGAAGCTTCAAAAATGCATTTCCTGTGATTGGTAACTGCAGCTATTGCCGTTATAAACGCTTCAGTTTATTTTTAAATTATTACATAGAGCAGGTGCATTTAGCATAAATCATTCTCCAAGCAGCATTTAACTAATAATTAATTAACCTGCTTTAAAACATTAAATTGTGGATTAAAACAAATTTTAAAAGGCTACAGAGAACAGGTGCCTGTGAGTTCATTCAAATGACATTCTACAAACACCACAACCAGGCAGAAAGCACACCTTCGGTGGGGGTTCTACAAAGTGTCCCAGAAAATATGAGGAGTCACAGAAGTTGCACGATCTATGTATTTCTCAAAAATAATGTGGGGGTAGGAAAAAGCAGCTATTTTGTAAAGAACAGAGATATGCTTGACACGATGGAAAAGTTCTAAACATGGACAGTCGTGTTTGCATGACTTTATCAATATACCTAATGGCACTGAAATGTGCACTTAAAACAGATTAAATAGAACATTTTAAGTTGTGTAAATTTTACCAAATAAGGACAATGAATAATAAACAAAACCAACATAACAAAAAATTAATAGAACTACACATCAAAATTAATTTTCTACATGTAAATTATGCCTCTTTAAACCAGACTCCAAAAGAAAAACAACATTTTGCAATGGCTCTATTTTCTCCTGATCTTTATGTGTTTTTAATACCTCTTACGTATTCATGTTTTGAGGCCGGCACAGTGGTACACACCTGTAATCCCAGCACTACGGAAGACTGATGCAGGAGGATCTCAACTTTGAGCCCAGTCTAGACAGTTTAGCTACTTAGCAAAACCCTACCTCAAAAGTAAAAACCTAAAAAATAAATAAATAAATAAATAAATAAATAAATAAATAAATAAATAAAAAGGCTCAAGATGTAGCCCTTCAATGTGAAGGCCCTGTAATCAAGCCCCAAGTTAGTAAGTCCCCAACTTATAAACATTTGAGTTATGAGCTTTCACAGGTATACTGTATAAGACACTGTCAGCCTACAAACTCATCTGACTTACAGATAATTCTGGAATGGAACTCATTCTCAGGTCTGAGTTTTGTATTACTTTTATGATATATCCTTCTGGTGTTTTGTCCGACTGCTCTAGCTACTTCTTCTGCTTACATTTGTATATTCTTCTTTCTCAGGACCCTGTTCTAGCCTTGTTCATGTTCTTGTGCTCACACAGAGTTCATCTGTTCCAACAGACTAAATCCTCCACATGTAAAGATGATTCCCAAATTCTCATCTCCAGCCATCAGCTGCTTCCTGGACCTCAGCCAATCATATCCCCACAACAGCAGGTGTTATGATTTGGATCTTAA
>NW_022900931.1:24753777-24788188 GCF_012274545.1 Fukomys damarensis | reverse complement strand
TGGACCGTTAGGACATAAATGGCCTATTAGAAGGGAGGCCACTGGGAGTGTGCACTGAAGGAGATACTGGAACCCTGGTCTCTCTTCTCCCTCTCTCTTCCTCTTGCTTTGCGGCTCTGATGATGTGAACTTCATTCCTCTGCCAAGTGATGGCTGATAGAAGGTTCTTCCTCAACAAAGGCCCAAAAGAAATGAGCCAGGTAACCATGGATTGAGACTGTAAGCCAAATAAACATTTTGTCCTTAAATGTTTATTTTCTCAGGTATTCTATTACTATGGCAAAATAATAACTGCCACAGTAGATTTCACACACACCATATACATTCACCATGGTCATTCATGATTTCCCACACACATTGAAACCTCCCTAACGGGCCTTCACTTGTCAAACTTTTTTTAAAAATCACAATGTACCAAAGTAAAAACATTGACCAAGATGCTGGAAAATAACAACTTGGGGGAGCAATGAAGGAGGAAGATGGATCTCTGGGACCCAGGAAGGATCTGAAAGGAAAATTAGAGCCTGCAGAGAAATTGAAGAGAGAGAATACAATGCAGAAAAAGAAAGGAGCGATCTGCACTTTCTCCCTGGGTCTTGTCTCCTGGCTCATGAGAAAGGAAGATTGAATCTATAGAGACACAGTGAAAGCGGGTGACTCCAGAGGGAGCCAGGGAGAAGCTCGTCAGTACAGACAGTGGATGCTGGGTGCCGCAGCAGCTGGTGAGTGACCCCAGTCGAAAGGACTGCCATATCCCCTGGGGAGAGGGCTTGGTCATACACCACCATAGGGAGGGAATCTGGGACCCACAGGTTGCCTTCATCTCAGGGCTTCCAGTGTTTACCTCCCACCGTGACTGGGTGCAGGACATCGATGGGAACCATCCATGGTCAGGCAGCCGTGGTCAGACCAGCAAGGACACCAGAGGTCGTGAACTAAACAATTTGGGCCCCACCCCCATGACCAGAGGCCAAGTTCAACCTGAATTGCTGTGGATTTGAAAGCTCCAGAAGCAGCACCCCACGCTAATCCTATTGCAGACTTGCTGAGATTATCCAACATTGATCTGGGCTCTTGACTGCCTCCTTCCACTACCAACGACAGCAGAGTCACACCTTGAATTGGACACTGCCACAAAGCCACAGATACCAGAAGATAACCACAGGCTGGAAACCACAGAGAAATTTCACATTGTTATGCTTTGGGATTTTTAATTTTTTTTTTCTTTTTTTATTGCTTGTTCTTGGTTTGGGTTAGGGTGACTTTAGTGGGGAAGACAGGCAACAGGGAGATTATCACAATAGTCTTTATTCCTCCTCAAAAACTTGCCTGGAAAACAGGTTGTAAGTACACTCTACTTTTTAAACCTATTTTAATTTTTCACTTAGAAGAGTCAGAATGTTCTGTACCAATATGACAATTTCTAGTTCAAAATAAAGGTCTGCTGTGAGATTTTAAGGATTGGAGCTACTGTGGATACCAGGCTCAGATTTTATGCAAGTTTTTTTTTTCATGGATCCATTAAAAACCATAAATGACATTAGGCAGCAAGTCTGGGTCAATAATTAATGTGTTTCCATAGTAACCAAAAGAGAAAATTTGAACTGGGATAAAGAATGAGAGACTGCTAAGAAAAGGTTAAACGCAGACCGGCGGAGTTTTTTTTTAATGTATACCAACACTTGAGACACATATATAGTAGATTAACGACTCAGATCCTTTGTTATTTGTGTTTTTTGTTTTGGTTTGGTTTGGTTTTAATTGTTAAGGTACATCCCTTCCGCTTGTCCCTACTCTGTTCAGCAAAAGTTCTGAGATGCCTTTTTTGTGTACAGTAATAAAAGACAACCACATGATGGCAGCAAAGGTTAAAGATATGGGTACTACTACTTTGTTTAAAATCTTGTAAAGGGCTGGGGATTTAGTTCAGTGGTGCCACCATCTGAGTTTGAGTGACAAAAAAAAAAATGTTGAGCAGAAGGTGAGAAGAAGAATAAAATAATTATGGAAAACTAAAATGATAAGATGGCAAAATAAAGTACCTAGCACAATATCCTTGAGATTTGAGAATACTGTCTTTCAGAAATTATTGCGGTGTGGATGTATTCTGTGTGTGGATGGGCCACAGTCTGTTACCCATTCACCGTGGAAGGGCCTCTGGATGGTTTCCTGTTAGAGCTATTACAAAAAATCCTGCTACTGGGTGATTTTTAAAACTCAGCCTCAAAAAGGAAAAAATGGAAACAAAGTCTTTGTAAACAGAGAAGGGTGGAGGGGGTGAAGGGAGGGCAGGGGAATGGGGAAAAATAAGAACCAAGATACATCATGTAAAGGTACAAGCTCCTAATGATGAATGTGATCGTACTGCATACTTAAAATACCAATAAATTTAATGAATAACAAAAAATGCAATATCACATGTTTTTTTTAATGTGAGAAACCAAAATTATAAACACAGAATAAAATAAAAGGAAGGAAGTAGGAAGGTAGAGCTTCCTCAAGTGGGAAGAGGATCAAGAGATGGAGGGGGAGGGGATGGATAAGGGATTTCAAAAAGGAACTGATATGTATATGTGCGTGTAGTAATTCCACACAAGGAATGTAAACACTATGCACTGCTAACATGTACTAATACCAATAAATATTTTTTAAATTCCTAGAAATACAATGAATATATTCATAAAGATTTTTTAATTTTTCAAAAATATTAAAAGCTAGAAGCAATAAGGAGACATAGCTACCAAATACAGTGTATAAATTTTGATTGACTCCTGGATCAAAGAATGACATAAAAATAGCAACAAAAAGGGCCAGGGATTTAGCTCAGTGCTGCTGCTGCCTCCCTTGCAAGCACTATATATTGAGTTCAATCTCCAGTACCCCCGCCCCAAAATAGCAACAAAAAAGCCATGCATGACGGATCAAACCTGTAGTCCCAGCACTTGGGAGGCAGAGGCAGGAGGATCACTGTGAGTTCAAAGGCAGGCTGAAATACATAATGACACCCTGCTTAACAAAAGAAACAAAAGCAACAAGTGACATTTGGGAAAATGTATATATGGACGAATGTGAGATAATATTGATTTCATATGGATTTCTCAAATGTGGTAACGGTATCTGGGGAATGTCTGCTACTGGAAATTTTACAGGAAAAGTTGTGTGATTTTTAAAACCTCATTTCGGTGGTTTGGTAAGGAGGGAAGAGTTCAGGTAGGGAAAGAGGAGAGAGGGAGAAAAGAAGAGAAGAGAGGAGAGGATATGGAGGAGTTGTCACCAACTGGTGACTAAGGTGAGGAGATACAATGTTCATTGCACTGATCTTTCAACTTTTCTGTGGGTTTGAATATTTTGAGCACCCATTAATTGTCAGCTGCTTAAAAAGAAAAAAAAATATATATATATAAAACGTAATCCCTGACAACACTCTAAAATAGATATTATCCCTATTAAAATACTCTTCTAATTTATCTTCTCACCATGAAACAATGATAAATATGGTGGAAAATATATGCTAATATCTCAATTCTGCTATTTCCCACAGTATACATGTTTCCAAAAATCATGTTGTACCCAGTAAATATATGCAACTTTGTTAACTTCAAAAATACATAATTTGGGCTGGGGATTTAGCTCAGTGGTTCTGCCACGTGCCTTGCAAGCACAAGATCCCAATTTGATCTCTGGCACCAAAAATAATAATAAGTATTATTGTTATTATTATTATTATTATTATTATTATTATTTTACAAAAAAGAAACAAACTGAAAACACAAATCTTCCTTTTCAACAAAGATGACTAGTAGTATAAATGAAACTAATTATCATATATATTGATTGATATTGTTTTGTTTTGTGTGTGGGTTTTTTTGTTTGTTTTTTGTTTGTTTGTTTGTTTGTTTGGTACCAGGGATCGAACTTGGGCCCTTGTGCTTGCTTGCAAGGCAGGCAGCACAACCACTGAGCTAAATCCCCGGCCCATTAACATATATATTGAAATGAATCTTTTTGGTTTATGTCTTGTACGCTGAGTAACTACTTTAAAAATAACAATACACGATGTAATAACTTGTGATTCTCTTATTATTTGATTATGAAATTGTTTTATTTTTTTCATAAAATAAAATTTTAAATACATGATTTTTTAAAACTTAAAATGAGTAAACAGGAAGGAAAAACCCTCTATAATGTTGTAAAGAGACAATAGAAAGTATTTGCAACTCGTGACCGACAGCAGATTATTACCAGTAACATACAAAAGATACCTACAAATTGATAAGAAAAAAGAAAATTTAAAACCAGGCAATGTAAATGGCCAAAGGATGAGAACACATAACTCAGAGGAAATTTAAATATCTGACTAAGTTGAGAAGATGCTCAAATTCATAGTAGACAGAAAGAAGAAAAACTATAACAAGGACATATCATCCCCCAACAGAAAGGGTAATAACAACTAACCAAAATTTAAAACACTGAAACCGTGGGCCTGAGGAAGGAGGAAGAATGTTACACTCACCTACTACTAATGGCAGTAAATTTGCTGCAATGTTTTTGGAAAACTAACCTGCTATTTTCTCTATTAAATCTCTTTCATTTGGCATGTACAGTACTTTGGCCTATGAGTCTCGTTTTTAGAAATCTATTGTAAAGAAATAGGATATATATTCAAAAATATTCACTGTGATATTTTACTAAGTGTCCTGCTACTCCCACATCTTTTCCGATCAAACGCCCTCCTCTCTCGGGGACCCTATTGTTTGGGTTTCTAGTCCCCTTCTGTCTCCTTTGATTATTTTTACACCATTTTCCTTCCTCGAAAACCTCATTCTTCATCACTCCTACCATCTGGCTTGTCGGTTACCACACCCAGTCCAGTGTGAGCTGCTGCCAAAGAGCATCAGTCCCACAGAGTGAAGTCGCTAAAAACACGTCTCCGCCAGCCTCCCAGAGCTCTCGCCGCCCAGCAGCGCGGTCTCCAGACAGGTGTCTCCCTTTCCCACGTGACTGACTACTGCACACTTCCGCCATCTTTGTTTCCCCTCTGCTTAGCATGGGAGAAAACAAAGCTCACTGGGTAAGGAGAGTAGGCATTTTCTCTCCTGTTGCTTAAAAACAACAGAATCTTCACGTAGTCTTCCTCCATCCACTCTTTCCACAAGGTTTAGTTCTTCCTGCTGTGCCTTGACTCAAGGATTTTGCCTATAAGACATCGTCTTTCTCAAATGCATTTTCTACTTCTCGTTCAACTGAATTTTTCACCTCAACTGAGATTCCACCTCACCCCACAAAGAATGGCTGCTATCAAGAAATCAAGCAACAACAAATGTTGGCGGGGTTGTGAGGAGAAAGGAACCCTTCTCCATTGTTGGTGGGAGTGCAGACCGGTGCAACCACTATGGAAATCAATGTGGAGATACCTCAAAAAGCGGGACTACAGGTTCTATTTGACCCAGCCATCCCTCTGCTGGGTATCTTTCCAAAAGAATTAAAAGAATATATCATAGAGATATATGTGCACCTATATTTATAGCACCACAGTTTGTAATAGCTAAAACTTGGAACAGCCCATTTGCCCATCAGTTGGAAACTGGATAAAGAAGATGTGGTTTTTCTATAAAATGGAATATTACTCAGCCATAAAGAATGATACATTAGATTCATCCATAGGAAAATGGATACATACTGAGGATATACTCCTAAGTGAAATAAATAAGTCACACGTGTGTAAATACCAAATAGTTTCTTTGGTGTGAATAAACTGTAATAGTACACAAGATCCTAAGATATAATGGACAATGTGAAATAGGAAGAAAGGGGCTAAGGGTGTAGGGAAAGTGGGAAGGGTAGGGGAAAGCTAATAAGGGGAAAAATATGAGAAAATGAAAAAATGGAAATGAAGTGTTTGTAAAGAGCTAGGGGAGGAGGGGGTGAAGGGAGGGCAGGGACAAGGGGAAAAAATGAGAACCAAGACCTGTCTTGTAAAGGTACAAGATCCCAATAATGAAAGTAACTGTACTGTGTACCTAAATATATATATATATATATATATATATATAGTGACCCTATCTATAACTATTTAGATGCTATCTCTTTACTTCCTGTTATAAGCAAACTCTTAAAAAAAAACTTCTAAACAAGTTGTTTCCACTTGTTTCCGCTTCCTTTCCTCTGATTTCTACCTTACTGCAATTTCACATCCGTCACCATCACACCAATAGACTATTGTCAAATTAATGGAATACTTTTCTGTTCCATTACTTTACAGCTATTAGCATCTCATGCACAAGTTCCCTCTACTTTGAAAATCTCCCCTTCTTTTGTTTGGTTGGCTTTTCATGGTTGGTTAGTAGGCTTCAGAGACAGAGTCTTGCTGTATAGCCCAGGCTGGCCTCAGCCTCGAGATCCCCCTGCCTCAGAGCTGGGATTACAGGCGGGCACCACCCCTCCCAGCTCTCCCTTGGCTTTCATCACTTTCGCTCTTCCCTGAGTGCCAGAACAGGGGTTTCTTGCCCTCACCTTCATTTCCTTCTCCTTCTCAGAAATACGATGGATGTAATGACTTTATTACTACCAAAGATCTGCTATGACAGACCATTAGAGCAAGAGGAGGATTTGCCTTTCTGATGCTCTCATGTGAAGCACATGACATTTCTCCTCCTAAAGAAAAGCTCACCCCTTCCCTTCAAGGATGCAGGCGCCAGTGAAGTCATCGTGAGCAGCCTGCAGTTCACCTCACCTTTGCCATGTAAAGTTATAAAGAAATGGATACGCTAGTTCATTCATTGCTGGAGAATTTAAGTAAGTCAGCCATGGGAAAATGTCTAATAAAATTTAAGATGGGTATGCCCACAGGCTACAAATTCTCCCTGATATATTCATATGTACAAAAAATAGCATATTAAAAAGAGATTTGGAAAACTTCTTTAGGAAAACATAGAACCTAGAACCACTAAAACAATTTTAAAAAGCAAAACAAAGTTGAAAAACTACTGCAAGATTTATAACATTATTGTGAGGCAGGAGTAAAAAGAAAGGCATATTAAAAATGAAACGCAAAGAAATAGGCCTATATTCCTCAGGTGAGTTTCAGCAAAGCCTCCAAAGGAAGTCAACACAGAAATGGTAGTTACCTTTAATAAGCGATGCTGAAATAATTGAGCATCTTTAAGAAGAAACATTTCAATTCAAACCTTATGCCATATATAAAATGTAAATCAGATGAGATCACTGACCCAGGTGCAAAACCCTAAAACTATAAAATATTTAGAAAATATTAAGGCAAACTGTGATCTGGAACTAGGTAAAGATTTATTAGATAATATACAAGGAGCACAGACTATATTACAATTCTATTCTTTTTTTTTTTTGGTACCAGGGATTGAACTCGTGCTCTTGCGCTTACAAGACAGGTGGCAAAAAAAAAAATTTAATTAAAAAGTTTGCTTCTCCAAGAAACAAGCTTTTAGAACACAGAACGTTTCTGCAACTCAGTAAGGGGAGGAGAAGCTCCGCACAGACCAAGCAAGCCGTGGATTCTCCAGCAGACCCTACTGGGTGCTCTCTACCTGCTCGGCCTGTGACAACCAGAAGCAGTGAGAGTGGGGAGGAGGAGCAGCCAGGAGGAGAACACAGCCTTCCAGGTCACACCCGCACCCCTCTCTTCCAACAAGGTCCCGCCTCCTAACAGCTCGTTCAGCTGTGGTCTAACTGAATTAACCCTTGGTGAGCATAGCACCCCCACACCCAGTCACCTTCCAAGTCCCACCTCCCAGCGCGTGACATTCTTTGGGGAGACATTTTAAATCTAAATCATAACAAAGTTTACATCTTAAACATCTTCAAAACCTGGAGGGTTGAAGCCTTGGTCTCCGGTGTACCAGTGCTGAGAGGTGGAGCATTTAGAAAGTGATTAGATCGTAAGGTCTCTAACTTTATAAGTGGATTAAGTCATTGATGATTTCATCATTTATAGCACTGTTTGGAAGCGATGAAAATTTAGATGAAACCTCGTTGATGGGAATGGGACATGGTGATCTCTCCCTCTCTCTCTTTCCCTCTCTCTCTCTCTCCCTCCCTCACCTCCCTCCCTCTCTCCCCCTCCTCTTGTCCTCCGCTTCTCTCACTGCTTTACCACCACGAAGTAAGTGGCTTTGCTTTCCCACTTCCTTTCACCTGATTATGGCCTCGTCACAGACCCAGAAACAATGGGGCCAGAACATGGACTAAAACCTCTGAAACTTCAGCCAAAATAAATTTGTCTTCCTTTCAGTTTTCTTTCTATATGGGTATTTTATCGGAGGCGGGGGAGATTGACACAAGGATGTACTGTATAATCCGGTAAAACTTGATAGATTGTGACATCATAGCTGGCGCAATCAAATCTATAGTGACAGGAAGTAGAAGAGGAATTTTCTACCTTAGGAGACATACTTGGGGAGAAAGATGGGGGAGTTACAAAAGTCATGAGGAAGCTTTTGTAGTTAATTTATATATTCACTATCTTGATTGTGATGATAGATGGACATATACACATATCAAAACTTCACATTTTACTCTTCAGAGATGGAGATGATGCTCAGTGGTACAGTGTTAGCATATGCAAGGCTCTGTGTTCAATTCCCAGCACCACAAAGCAAATTACTCTTTAAATATGTTTTATTCATTGTATATCAGATGTATCTCAACCAAACTGTTGTCAAATGGTAGAAGTGGTTAAGAAACTGTCACCATAATCCAGGTGAATGGCAGAGGCTTCCAGTAAAGTTAAACGTGGAGATGGAGAGGAGTTGAGAGAATTAAAATGCATTTTGGTGGTACAGTCAAGACAATTCGTTGATGTATTGAGTAAGAAAACAAAACCAATCAGCTCTTTGGTTTGGAATTTAAACAGTGGAATAGATGCTAGGGACATTTCCTGAGGTGGGAAAGACTTGGGGATAGGAACATGTGGATAATATGTATCCCGGCATTGTTTGGGATAGACAGGAATCACGGCAAGCTAGGGGCCCATCATAAAGAGAATGGATACATCAAATGAGAAAATGCAGTGGCTAAAAGGGTGAATGCCATGCACACAGAGTAGCACAGGTAGATCTCAAAAACATGCTGTGAAAAAAGTAAAACAGGGAGTTTTATTTTAATTAAACATGATATAAATAAAAAAGAAAACTATTTCAAAATGATGTAAGCATGCTCAAGGACTCAGTCAGACATCAAAGTATATTTCTGTGGAGGACAGAGACGCAGTGAGCACAGAGGAAGAAGAGAAAAGGTAAATAGAACACGAGGGACACATGTATGAACTGATACAGAGATTGACTGTGAACTGGAGAGTTTGATTAATCGCCGTACCTGATGTCCAAAGAACTGTTTATTAAAGTACAGTAAAATAATTTTGTAAAATAAATTGGACAATAGCCCAAGTTCTTCTGGCAATACAAGGATGATATGACCTTATTTCCATTTTTCCTACTGAGCCCTCAGATGTGATATAGCTGTGGCCTCTGCAGAGGTTTTTTTCCTCTCTCCCTCTGGGTTTTCTTCATTTTCATTTTGTTACTGCTCTGTTTGTAACTTCAGTGCATGTCTTATTCCAAACACTGCGCTTCCTGGGTAAGTTTATTGTCTAATGTTCATCAAAGGGATCAGCTGTAGAATTTAAGCACTAATAGAAATCTTTAAATTTCTAGTTTTAACAAACTTTCTCTCACCAGACAAGGCAAAAGCACTGAGTCGTAACCAACCCACCAACCCGAGCCCCTAGTGACTACATCTAAGGAACCGACAAACACCGCGGAAATGAGCTGTGATTTCCACCTCAGCACCCTTAAGCAAGACAGAGCTGGGAAGAACCAGACCCACTGCCGATGATGACCGGTGAGGAACCCTTACAAGAGGACTGAATTCCGCCCAAGGGAGGGCTGCACACATCCTGTCTGCTCAGCTGACAACTCAAAGGCCTACTGCGTCCCTTTACCTTTCTTTGAAAATGAAATCATTCACCTACAGCGGCCAAGCGGTGACCTACGTGGAGTCACTGACACTGGATCCTTACCACAGTGGGGGTCACCGCCACCCCATCCACACATTAGGGACCCTCTGCCCCACAGCCAGCCTCCAGAGGTTAGAGGGCATGAGAGCTTGCTTACACTGCCTCCCGCTATCAGCATAATATTCAGAGTACACTGGCCACTGGAGGCCTCTGGAGCCCCCAACTGATGCTCACGGGGTGACTCAGAATTAGGACATGGTGTCCTAACAGCCTTTAGCCCTTCCGATATATGGCTGCCGTAAACAACTAGAATAGGTATTTTTAAATCTTTATTTTTATTCATTTATTTATTTAATGTTAAATATTAATATAGAGATGAAGACAAACAGTGGACAATTCAATGTCACCAACAAGAGAGACTGACAGCGTCCTTCAACACTCTTAGTGTATCTTCAAACAGCACCTTCTCTAGTGCTGTCGAGCTCTACCGGGAGAAACACTGTTTCTGTCCTTTTCGAGGTTCAAGCGCCTCAACCACATAAACTGCTTCTGTAAAATTTCCCCTGTGAAAATGCTTTATCAGATTAATGACTATGGCGAAATTAATATGCAAATCACACACTGCGTAAAAAGGACGCAGTCACACAATGGCTTATTCGACCACATCTACCCATGTTCAGAAAAAACACATGCAGTCAAGGGTAGTCTTTAGATCAGTGCAAAGGGCCAGGAAGCAGAAAGCACCACCCTGTCCTCACCTACTTTTCACACCTTCTGTCCTCACAGCATTGTTGTTTAGAATGAAGATTCGTCTGCAACGGGCCACTGCTGGATAAAGTATGTGAGCAGGAACAATGAACATGTTTACCCCTTCGCACACATAAAATCTCCCTGCACGCGTTCTATACAGACACACCTTACGCACAGTAGGACACTACCGGCACTGTACATTTGCACATTTCCTCAGATGATCCCAGAATATAACATAAAAAGACGTATTTTGAAATTTTTGTTTGTCTTATTTGGTTTTTATTTTCAGTAATACATAGCTGTACACATTCGTGGGGCACAGTGTGATAGTTCGACGCATGTATAAAATGTGCGATGATCAAAGAAGGACAATTATCACAACCATTGCCTCAAGCAGAAGGGAGCATTCAAAGTTCTCTCTTCCAGCTCTCTTGTAGTCCATAACAAATTCTTGTTAACTACATTCACCCTACCGTGCTAAGAGAAATTTGAGAAATTACTCCTCAAATCTATTAACCGACCTCTCCCTCTTACCCTCCCTGTTTCCTAGTCCCTGGTAACCACTATTCTATCCTCCACATATATGAGGTCGACTTTTTAGCTTTCGTACATGAGTAAGAACACAAAGGATTTGCCTTTCTGAGTCTGGATCATTTCTCTTAACATAATCTCCGGCTCACCTATGTTTCTGCAAATGACAAGATGCCATTCATTTTTATAGCTGAGTAATTTTCCACTGTGTATATAGGCCACATTTTCCTTATCCACTCATCTGCTGAGAAAAGAAAAGTATATGTTTGGCAGAGATGACAGAGGTAATGATCAGGCAGCCAGCCTGAGTTGCTGGAGTGAACTCCTAAAACCAAACTTTTATGTACTTCATAAATCTACTAAATCTGCACTGTAAACTATTAGCCTAACACCTTACTAGTCTCGAAGACAATTCATCAGTAAAGCATCAATCCCTAGGGCACATCTTCCACACAGAGCCCTAACTGGGTAGTGGCGCTCACTCAACATATATTCATGGCTGGCCCAGCATCCCAGTGGCCAGTTCCATTGCTTCAAAGTTTGTTTTGTTTTGGTGTGTGTGTGTGTGTGTGTGTGTGTGTGTGTGTGTGTGTGTGTTTTGTACCAGGGATTAAACTTGGGACCTTGTGCTTACAAGGCAGGCTTCGGAACCACTGAGTTAAATCCCCAGCCCTCTTCAAAGATATTTTGAAGGTATTTTTTAGAGATCAAGGTCTGAGGCTCAGGACAGAGTGGCCGTCCATCAAAGTCTGACCTTCTTACAGACCCACCGTAAGGGAACTTCACAGCTGGAGCCTTGGAGACCAGCTCTGTTGAGAGCACCACACCTCTGCACCAAGCTGTTAGAATAAACCCTGCAAGGAATCGGAAAAGTCCATCACTCCCAGCCACATGCAAGGGAAAGGAACCAAAGAGCACAAAGGGATAAAACTTGAACAAATTCTCTCTTCTTATTTAAACCCCTGAGCTCCCAAAACAGCAGAAGAATAAAAATTGTTTCTCAGCTTCTCTTGAAAACATCATCTTTTAATTTTTGCCCTTTTTTCCTTGTTCCCTCTTTCCCTCTCCTTTTCACCCTTTCATCTCTGGTCTGTCTGCTTCCCCTCATCTACTTCTCAAAATCCCCTATTTTTTCTTTCCTTTTTCTTCTTTCTGCCCAGCCCCTGCCATTCCTGAGAAGCTCTTTACCTTGAAAAGTTTAGAACTGATCCATCTTCCCACGTCCAGCTAGAATTTTTTCTCAAACCAATCCAGCGAAAGTCCTGATCAATTAAATTTTGGAGTAGGCTCTAAAGGACAGAGTGAAGGAAATGAAGAAAGGTGAAAAGGATGCAGAAAACCAAAGAGATTTTCTGTCCTGGTCAATTATTCCTTACTTTTCCCTTATGACCTCAGTTGGGGACTGAATATTTTTGTCCCCTTAAAATGCGTATGTTAAGCTGTACCCATGATGGGATTCATGTCCTCATAATAGGGAGGCCCAGAGCTCTCTCCACCAAGTGAGAACACAATGAAAAGGAAGCCTTGCCGGGCGTGGTGGCGCACACCTGTAATCCCAGCACTCAGGAGGCTGAGGCAGGAGGATCTCTGTGAGTTCGAGACCAGCTTGGGCTACACAGTGAGTTCCAGGTTAGTATCAACTACATAGCGAGACCCTGTCTCAGAAAACCAAAATAATAACAATAATAATAATAATAATAATAATGATAATAATAAATAACATTCCATGACTACATAAACTTTTTTTTTTAAAGGCAGCCTTTTGCAAGCTGGAAGGGGACCTGTTTAGGAACCACATCTGCTGCACCTTGAACTTGGACCCCACCCCCCAGCCTCCAGAATGATGAGAAACATGACTGTTGTTTAGCCATCTGCTCTATGGCATTTTATTCTAGCAGCCTGAACTAGGTCAAACCCCCTTTCCAAATAACTAATTCCTTCCTCAATTTCTCATTCTGCAGATGTGCAGAATGCAAAGAATGGCGGCTTCCTGGAACTGACTGTAATTAACTGTCTGTAATTACATTCTTATGTGACAGATAAGACAATGTTACATCTCTACCTTCCACTGTGACTTCCTTCTTAATTCTATGGAACACCTCATGGACACAAAAGAAAAAAACAAACGTCGCTACAAAAGCAGAATACAGGAATTATGGCTAAGCCTGCAGCAATATACTTGTGTGTTTCCCACTGAACTCTCATTTTCCAAATTCTCATCAACCTTGTATGTGACAAGAAAAAAGTTCAGGAGCTGAGGATTAGCTCAGTGGTTCTGCCACCTGCCTCACAAGTGCAAGGACCCAAGTTTGCTCCCCAGTACCAAGAACTAAAAATAAACAATTTCTTAAGGGAACAACCCTAAGAAAAAGTTAAACTGGTTATACCAACTACCTATGCCATGCTACCCAGTAGAACAGAGTTAAAAGATGCCTTGCTCTACACAAGTTTACAATCAGAGAAGTTTATGCCCTAAGGGAATCACTTCTGTAAATGAAATTTTTAAAAAAGATAAATCTAAGAAGGTTGATTTTGCTGTAAGATTTGGTGTAAGTATAATAATTTCATTTTCAATATTTTCTAATGACAGATCAATAAATTGAATTTGAATTTAAACAACTGAGTGACTTATCTGGGAGAATATAGTCATTTTTATACAGAAACCAAGAAAGCAATGAAATTTCAATTCTTTTTTTTTTTTTTTTGGTACCAGAGATTGAACTCAGGTCTTTGTGCTTGTAAGGCAGGCGGCGAAACCACTGAGCTACATCCCCAGCCCAAAATCCCAACTCTTTATACATATTTTGATACCACTAGATGTTCCATCTTGCTATCATTTTTATTCTATTCTGATAAGATGACTGTCCAAGAATAAGAACTCTTAGCTGTCTTCTTTTACCAGCAAGACAGGCCTAAAACACCTCTGCACTCATAGCTTTTTAATCCTAAAAATATAAAATCCTTTCCATATATACAACATACTGCATGGCATAGACTTTCAACTACCTCTACTCACTAGCTTCCAGCCGCGGGACCTCCTTTCTGTTCCTTTACTGCCCACGCACATTCTTGTGTTAGGGTCTTCGCATAGCTTTTCCCTACGTCCTAGATTTTCACATGACTGGCATTCAGGTGTCACCTCACCTATTCCTCCCAAGAAGGGCCTTCCTTCATTGTCCCGTCTAAAGCAATGCCCACATTCACTACCATAGTGCAGTTTCATTTCCTTCAAAGAATACAGCACCACATTTATTTGTTTTCTTTTTGTTTTGTTTTGGTGTCGGGGATCGAACTCGGGTCCTTGTGCTTGTGAGGCAGGCAGTGGAACCACTGAGCTAAATCCCCGGCCTGTTTGCTTTTTTGTTATCTGTCTCTTCTGACTAAAAAATGTAAGCACTATAATGCTTCCAATAACCCCAGCACCTAGAAGATTTATGAAACTATGTTTAGTAAATATTCATAGAACAAAAGACTACAGAGTCAGGTATTATGTTGCAAGAGACGAAATCCTCCTTAAACACAAATTCACCCCCATGGAGCAAAAATTGTTTATGTTGGGAGCCAGGGGGTAGACTGAAAATGAAAGAAAGGATAAGAGAAATGAAACCAACTTGCTTAAAAAATTATTTAAGTTAGGGTGGGATGAATGTTTCCTCATTTCTCCATCTGATTTTTCAGGAGTCCATTTCTTTGTCTTGTCATTTCAGGATGAGGAAGAGCAATTAATAAAACATACAAACGAATAAAGATGTGCTCAAAAATTTCAATTAGTGTCTGAAGCACTGGGCTTAAATGCTGCCCACGCATACACTCGGGCCTATGCCCACCAGCTGCTCTCAGATCCACGCCATTCTAAGCCATGGTTCTCCACGTGCTCAGAGCGAGTGTGTGCATGTGCGTGGGTGTGCAGATACATGTCAGTGACTGTGAAAAAAAAACAGAAAAAGCATTAAAGTATAAGTAAGGGTGTTAACTCAGAACTCCTGTCCCCCAAAGGGTGTGAAATAGAGCACTTAGGTGTCACTTTGAGCTTGTAATGTTTGCTTGTATTTCAAAAAGAAAAATCACAAACACTAAAAATGACAAAGTAAAAAGAGAATCGATTTTTCTTTCCTTTTCCTTTTTTTTAGGTCCATATTCATAACTTTACACATACACAATTCTGTAGGTACTCTTTATAAAGTGAAATTAAAACAGTATTAAGGCACACAACACACTCCTTAAACTTTCAAAGTTAACACGGTTTAGGAAGTGTAAGTTATGTCAACACATATCAAGGAAAAATCAATACTATACAAAAACTACTAAATTAGTCAAAGCTTGTGACTAGCTCAACTCAGTTTTAGCGAAGAGAACACAAAACGATCCCAAGAAAAAAATAATCCACGTGAATGGATTCGTGGCTCATAATAATTACACAGAGGTAGAATTTTGTCTAGGAAATGAAAAGATTTTAGCAGCAATAGGACAGGACACACTTATTATTATATTAATTATTATAAATCCTATTGTTTATTATTTAAAATATTATTATAAATAGTTTCTAAAAATCAAACAACTTAACAATGTTTTTAATTACCAGGAATAATTTGGCGGTAGGAAAAACACAGAAATGAAAATAATGTTATGTGCTAAAAGCAGAACATAAAGTACAGGGTGTCCAAAATCCTAGAAAGACAGAATATGTGATTTTCTAACATTTGTCTCATATTTGCAAGTAATGTCGCTGACACGTGTGATCTAAGTTTGCTGCGGTGACGTCCTGTGTGATGACTCCTGCTCCTGTCTGTTGGTGTTCACAATGCGGGCAAATTCTGCTATTTGCTCACTTCCACCACTGACTGCAGGCAGCTCAGGCCTCGGAGGCCCCTCAACCAGAACAAGACTAGAACACCAGGCCACTATGGCCAGAGGCCGTAACACACAGATCTCATGTCTACTGCACAGACCCCAGTGCGCTCTGCCACTTAGCCAGGGTAGGCAAAAAGGAAAGGAAAGTTACAGGAAGGGCGATTCAGGGCTTAGATTCTACCCAGAATTTCAAGAGAATGAGTGAAGCTTTGACACAAACAAGAATTGAGATGCTGGAATCTTTCCTTAAAATAGGAAAGAGTTATGAAATTTAAGGTCTGTATATTCTTCTTAACTGCTTTAGAGTAATTGCCTTTCTGGATTTCCCCAAGGGTTAATATAGTTAAATTCTTAATAAGCAGTCCTCTGTGATCTGACTCTACTCAAAAAAGAAAACAGCAATATCAAACATAAAAGTCAGCATGAAATTCACACTAAATCAAACTGGGATTTCTTATTTTCATTGTGTATGTTCATCCTTATTCAATCTGATAGATTTTTGTAGCAGGTGTCAGTTCCTTGTATGGCCTTGAGATGCTCCAAGGCTAACAGAGACTTCTCCTCAGAGGAGAGACTGCTGAGTGGACAAGAAGGACCTGAGAAGCCTGTAGGAAGAGAAATCCTACACCTGAGCTCTGCATGTGTTTAAGCACACAGCACCCGCTTCCCTTCTTCCCTTCCTCCCTCCCTTTATCTAAAATTTCTGAACATTGTTTCCAGTCTAACTTTCTGAATTCCAATGAATAAAAGGCAGACATTAAAAAGAAAACATTTAATGACCCAGGCATGGTAGTTCAAGCTGGTAATCCCAGCAAACTGGTAGGCTGAGGCAGGAGAACCACAAGCTAGAATTCAGCCTGGGCAACTTTACAACTTAGAGAGGCTCCGTCTCAAAATAAAAAGGGCTGAAAGCCAGGTGTGGTGGCGCACGCCTGTAATCCCAGCACTCGGGAGGCTGAGGCAGGAGGATCACTGTGAGTTCGAGACCAGCCTGAGCTACATAGTGAGTTCCAGGTCAGTCTGAACTACATAGTGAGACCCTGTCTCAAAAAGCCAAAAATAATAGGGCCAGGGATTTAGCTCAGTGGTTCTGGCACCTGCCTCACAAGGTCAAGGACCCAAGTTCTATCCCAGTACCACAAAAAAAAAAAAAAACCGGAGACACTGTCTCCCTAAATCACTGTATTTCCCAGACTGGTTTCAATCTACTCATCCTCTAGCCTCAGCCCCTCCTACAGTGCTGGAATCACAGGTGTGCACCCCCACGGCTGGCTAAAAGCTTACAGTTCCTAAATGATGCTTTTATTTACCATCTCCTGATTGTCCAGAATCATAAGGAGATGTGCATCTCTGGCTGTGCAGAATTCCAAACTAGAATTCCAGTCCTTTTGCTCCACTGAGAAATAGTAACAATGGTTAGCATGTCTCATCCAAAAGTCCGGGCAGCTGGGACAGCTGGCACAAGTGGCGCGGTTGGGGCCTAGAAAGGAAGAGGAAGATGGTTCACGTTTTCATGGAGTCAACAGCCTCAGAAGAGATAAGGGGAACAGCATCCCCAGTGTCTCCCCCTCTCCTCCCCTTTCAGATTAAGGTTTGAAGAAATGAGTAACAATGTGAGGCCTCCAACTCCACCAGCACCAGTGCACTCCCCACGCAGCAAAGCTGTGACAAGGACTGGCGGGGCCGGGAAGGAAAGGAGGCGCCACGTGCCTGATGGCGAGAAGAGCACATTACTCACACTAACAAATCTCTGTGCCACTGATACACACACCAGGCGGCATAGCTGTGCACCTGCCAAACGCAGCCCCGTGTGCTGCCTGCACTTGCTCAGCGTGGCCACTGTGGCTGCACAGTGCACACTGCCCAGCAGGCTCGTCCGGCCGCGTGACACCCAGCCGATAGGCGAGTCAGAAAGAACCAATGACTAGACCACAAGGCTTATTATCCCAGATGTGATTGTCTATCACGCTGGAAATTAGACAACCTACTTAGACTTCAGCAAAGATTATTTACTTTAGGAAACAATTCTGACAGAAGAATATCAGATATCCAAGTGAACAGTGACAGAATTCTTCACTCGGTCTCTTCAATACAGATGATCCTCAGCCTCAGAGTTTAAATGATTGCACTGCAGCTCTGTCAAAAGGGAGGGATGGGCTTCTGAGATCAAGCCAAAGCAGATTCTCTGAAACATGCCTGCATAATCTCATCACGAGGACCATTCTGCAAGTGCAAGCCCTTGTTCCATGTGTGTAGATGTGTTACTGCAGGGTAGGTTGCCTGTCTAGGTTCAGTGTAGTTCAGAAGTGGGGAAGCAGATCTTTTCCATGTAAAGATTAGGTAGTTTCCTGTGGGAAGGCCTGCAAGGGACCAGTGTAGGCTACTGCAGACCACGCTCTTAACCTGGCACCTTACAGACTTAGCCTTTTTTCCATATAACTGTGAGACTTCCCATCCCCTGCATCAGAAATCCCTAATGTCGCTAAGAGTTTCTTTCTGTCAAACATAGGACATGAGTGTGAGGGACAGACCCTGGGGCTGAGTCCTTAGGATCCTAGGCATGAGCCATATCAGCACTTTCTGTATAAGCAGTCATTACCCGTAACACGAGCTACGTGAGGACTCTAATTGCGAGACAATAAACTGAGAACCCCTGATCACTACCTTTAAAGTCCTAAAAGAACCAAACCTAGAAAAGTTAATTTTAGAAAATATGGAAGCTCTTAAATGGCAAAAATATCAGAATTAAATTCCTTATGTGGAAGGATAAACGCCATTAATGTTAAAATTTAATTGTCATGATAAATGTGATAGTGTAGTAGGAAAAGGTTTATGACACAATATGAAATTTAAAATATACAAAATTATAAGTATGATTAGAATTATTCCATCTTGTTTAGAAAAAACAATATTATGGGAGTGATTTTAAGAGGATTTGTTTGCAATTATGTTAAGAAAATAAATGTTAAATAAGCCAAAATGAGGAGGCCACATTGAGAAAATAGCTATGTACAGGCAGTAACTTATTTTACTGAAATTATTATTTTCATTTTTCAATTTTTCTGTTTTATAATTTAAAAAGGATAAAATGAAATGTTAATTTGGGTTTAAGTTGGCACCCACCTTGGCCCAGAATCCACTGGCTCAGCAGCAAACTTGCAAGAAGTACGTTCAAAAGGCCCAGCACTATCACCACAAGACAGAAAAGAGAAGGCCTAGAAGAAGATGCTGCAAAAACAGAATCCAAAGGAAACTCCTGAGTCCAAGGAAAGGTTGAAAGGAAAGGGAAGGCTGGGATCTCTGAAGTAATTTGGCCCGAAGGAACTGACACAGGGGTCACAGGCCGGGGATTTAGCTCAGTGGTGCCACTGCCTGCTTCATAAGCACAAGGTCCTGAGTTCGAACCCTAAAGAAAACTTTTCCACTTAACTTGTGGCTTACATGTTTTTACTACTTCTGTAGTAATGATATAAATTCAGAATTTGGACAACAATTTGACACCCTTTACCAAAATTGCAAAGGTATTTACATTTTAGCCCAGCAATTTCTCTTCAAGACATTTTTCCTACCGATACCCAGATGTGTAAAATGTCTTCTGTGTAAAGCCATTCACTGTCATCCAAAGAATAAATTCGTTTGATATAAACATAGTAAATGTGCTGCTTCTAACAAAGAAATGCTTTTTTTTCTTATATGGACTGATTTTCAAAATACAGTTACACCTAAGAAACATTTTCCAAGACAGGGTGTAGCAATATTTCTGCAAGTGCACCTGAGACTCTGGTGATACTGCTTATCTCTGGGGAGAGATTGAAATAGTTGCTTTTCTGACAAAATCTTACTGTTGCCCATTAGCAAAACCACTGGTGTCTTTTCTCATTTCGTAGTCAGAAAAATGAAGATGTCTAGAATTTAAACAGCCAGACCAACGCTTCTCTAAACGTGACTAGAGATAAAACTCTCCCATCAACGTGATTGCTTTAATTCGGGATCATTAAAGAACCGACGGCACTACGGTGGCTTGGAATTGGATGAGAGCCTAGAAGCGAATGAGTAGAAATGAATTTACCTGAGACCTGAGGCCTGAGATCAAATCCCATACCACACATCAAACTTCTGGAGTCCAACACAGGACTTCAAACTGGACTCAGAGTAATTTTTCAAACAATCTTCAGTTTGTCTGCACCTGCTACTCCAAACTTCCTCTATTCTCCATTCATCGCTGACCTGTGCTTATCTGCGGATTCCCACGCTCCCTTGGCTAACTCACCTCTTCGCTGCGGGCTGCAGTCATCCTGCACCTGGACCGTGCTGGGGAGCTCTAATGTGCAATAGATGGCATTGCTCCTTGTCTCCATCGGGGGGATATCTCTCGCACTCAGCGGTGAGAGCTGGGTTAGAGAAGGGTGAGGTGCGTAGCAGTGCGGAGGCAGCCCAGTCACCGGACTGGCAGCAGGAAACTTGACAAAAGCAGAAGTAATTTTGCAGGAAATGATTCAAATTCTGGGGCTGCCTATACACACTGATACTCAGAACTGTTTTAAAAATTGGTTTCCTTGCCTGCACCTTCTAGATGCTCATGAAAACTATCTTCATTGGACTGTCGGTCTTACCTCATTCCACTGAGCAAAGGGCAGCAACGCTTCTCAAATCCAGCAGAGGACCTTAGAATACAGATGAGAGGGTGCCTCACATTTGTCTCAAATTTTTTTTCCTCTGCTTTTATTCCTTCTGAGAAAATAGATGAACCAAAAATGGGACTGATTTCACCATTTTGTGGGCCTTTAGAGTAAACGATAAATGATAGAGAGATAAACCACTGACTGCATGTACTATAATCACGGGAGAGATGGGCTGTTCCTCAGTTATATGTTGTAAAAATGATGTAACACTTGTCCTTCCCCAAAACATTCTTCCAACTGTACTCTAATGTTTACTCTTAACGCTGTCTGAAATTTCATTAATTTTCCTTAATTCTGTTTGCTATTTGTCACAATGGTTATTGAAAGAACCAAGTATGTATTGCATGAAAACATTAAGCCCTTTTCCTCTTCGCTCAAATAAATACCATGGTAACTGGGGGAGGGGAGGTTGCTTTAGATTTAAGGACATACATAGGCTGAAGGGATGTGAAGAGATATTCCATGCACAAGGGTACCCGAGAGCATGAGAGACCATGCTTACATCACACAGAATGTGCGTTAAGTAAAAAACTATCTCTAGAAAAAAATCATTTATAATGACAAAAGGGTCAGAAAAACACAACAATAATAAATACATATGCACCCAAAGTAACAGCATATGAGTATATAAAACAAACAATAAAGGGCTGGGGACGTATCTTCATGGTTGAATGGTTGAGTACTCAGACTCCAGTACAGCAAAACAAATTAATTAATTTAATTAAATAAATATAGACAGCAAGGGAGAAGCTGACAGCAGTACAGTAATGAGAGGAGACTTTAACACTTCACTTTCAAGAACATCATCCAGGCATAAAAATCAATAAATCAACAGCTCCCTTGAATACACAGACCAAATAAACCGAATAGATATATTCAGAACTTTCCACCCAACAGATTGCCCTTTCTCCAGCATGGCTCATAATTAGGTCACAAAACAAATTCTTATCAAATTTTTTAATTATCATGTGATCCCAAGGATCTTTTCTAGACTCAGTGAAACAAAACTAGAAATTGAGAACAGTAACAAAATGGCAAGACTCACATTTAGATACCACATTCTGGACAACGTCTGGGTTGAAAAGGAAATTAAAAGGTAATTTTAAAAATGTTTTCAAGGGCCAGGATTTAGCTCAGTGGTTCCACTGCCTGCCTTGCAAGCAACAGGACCTGAGTTCGATCCCTGATATCACCCCCATCAAAAAAAAAAATTTTTTTTTTCCAGCGAGTATCTGGGTGACTTCTAGGTGGCCACTTAGCAGTCCATCCCCTCCCCGTTGCCAAAACTCTGAAAGATGAATGGGCAGGCTGATTTTCCAGAGCCGAATGCAAAAATTCCGAGACCGATTCCCCTCACAGGGGCTGATTAGATTCTGACAGAGGAAAAAAAGAATGTTGGCAGAAGGCAGTGATGAAGGCCTCTGGTTCATATCTGTGCCGCTGACTGCCACGAGCATGTTGATGACTCAAGGACTGCTTGGTAAAGGAATTCCCTCGAGTCATCCCAGATTTGGTTCCATCCCTGAACTTCTATGTGCTCATATTGTGGGATACTTTGCTGGAAAACTTCCTTATGTGAGAACTTGCTAAGAAAAGTTCAAGAATCTCGAAAATTCTCCTCTTGGGGAAGCTTTACGATCAGGACAAACACGACGATCCTCACCACTACCTGGGCACGATTCTCAGAAGTCAGAATGTGACTTAAATGTGAGTGGTCAAGTCCTCTTTTGTGACCTCCCAGCAGCAGACGACATAGAAAACTGTGAGCCAATTCCATTCAGTGCTGCTGTGAATGAATCCCTTCCCACTGGTATTTCCCACCATACTGCCCAAGTCAAAGTAAACAAATCTGGAGATATTTGGGTGAGTGAAAAAGTGCATCACTGGACACACTGAAGGGCTTTCAACATCCAGCTTCAGCGGGGTGATCGTGAAATACTTGCATGCTCTGAGCTCAGCAGCAGTCTTCATAAATGCATTTAAAACTAAATTCTGGATTTTTATGGCTTGACTTATTGTGATATTTAGAAAAAAACAGATTTTAGCATTTCGATCATGTAAACGTAGTCGCCTTATAATGTAGATCATGTAAATGTCGATGCATTGGGGACTATGGTGATGGTGGTATTATGCCATGATTGTGTACAGTTTGTGAAACTTTTAAATTACAAGGCAAAGATACTCTTCTAAAACTATTAAGAGGCTGCAATGCTCTAGAATCTGCTTAAATGAAAATAAATGATATCTGCATGTTCAATCGGGGTGGTTGGGGGAGCAAGCATAATATTTGTGTTCTGCTTTGCAATGTTATGAAAAGCCTTTCTCTAGTAAAAAAAAAATAATAAAAAAATAAAATAAAAATATTTCCAGCTGAAGTTGGAGGTCATGGTACAGGCCTGCCATCCCAGCACTTGGGAGGCTGAGGCAGGATTGTGAGTTCAGGCTAGCCTGGGCTGCATAGCAAATAAAAATAATTCTGAACAAATGAAAATGATAACAAAATAACAAAACTTGTGAAATACAGCAAAAGTGGTACTAAGATGGAAATTTGTAACAGAAAACATCTATATTTTCAAAAAAGAAAGACTTGAAATAATCTAATTTCTCACTTCAGCAAGCCAGAAAAAAGAAGAAAAATCTATGTTCAATATTAGCAGAAAGAAAATAAAAGTCAGAGCAGAAATAAATCACAGAATAGAGAAAATAAAAAAGAATAAAATACTTAGGAATAAACTTAACCAAAGTGGTGACAAATTCATATGCAGAAAAAGATAATACATTGACAAAAACCCTGTGAAAAAAAGATACCTGTTGAGTGAATTAGAAGAATTACTATTGCTAAACCGGGCGTGGTGGCGCACTCCTGTAATCCCAGCACTTGGGAGGTTGAGGCAGGAGGATCGCTGTGAGTTCGAGACCAGCCTGGGCTACAAAGTGAGTTCCAGGTCAGTCTCAACTACATAGTGAGAGCCTGTCTCAAAAAACAAAAAACGAAAAAAAAAACAAAAAGAAGAAGAAGAAGAATTACTATTGCTAAAATATCCATACTGCCTATACTACCATTTGTGCTGCTACAACAAAATAACTGAGACTAGGTAATTTATAAGAATGAAACTTATTTCTCACAGTTCTGGAGGCTGAAAGTGAACTATCAAAGTGCCCACATGCTTGCTTTCCAATGAGGGCCCAGGCTCTGCTTCCAAGATGGCCACTGGCAGCAGCATTTTCCAGAGCAAATAAATGCTGTGTCCTCACACAGCAGAATTCAGGAGGGCAAGGGGACTAATGAGTTTCTCCCAGCCTTTCTAAGGCCTAACCCCACTGAGGATGATAAGCCCTCGTGAACTAATCATTTCCTGAAGGTCCCACCTCTTAATACTATCTCATTGGCAATTAGTTTTCAAAATATGAATCATATTTAGACCACAAAATCTTTTCTAGACTCAGTGAAATGAAACTAAGAAACAGTAATGAAATTAAGAACAGTAACAAAATGGCAAGATTCACATTTCGATATCACATTCTTGACAACCTCTGGGTCAGAAAGGGAATTTTAAAAATGTTTGTTTCGTGTCCATTTGAGAAGAATGCACATCCTGCTGCCATTGAATGGAATGGTCTGAATGTGTCTATTAGTTTCACTTGACCTAGAGTGTTATTTTTTCCTTTATTCAGTTACCAATGTTTTAGAGACATCTTTTAAAATGAATAAATGTCTTGGTATCTATACACATATGTATCTTTTCTTCATTCTATCTGTTCTTCATTCTCCTATATAAATCTAAACTTCTACCTGTTATAATTTTCCTTCTGGAAAAACTTCTTTTAAAATGCCTATTTGTGTTGTTGCTGCTGTTGTTTGTTTTTATGGTACTGGGATTGAACCCTGGGCCTCTCACATGCTAGGCAAGCATTCGACCTCTGTGGTACAGTCCCTCATTTATCTTTTAGTGATCTGCTTGCAATGAATTCTTTCAGCTTTTGTTTGTATGAAAAAAAATCATTTGCCTTCACTGTTTAAAGGTACTTTTGTGTACGTACAACTCTTGGTTAATAAGGTCTCCCATATCCTCCCAGTACTTTGAAAACATCTCATTTCTTCTGGTTTGCATAGTTCCTGATGTGAAGCAGGCTGCTATAATTTTGCTGGCTGCTTTTGTTTGTTTGGTTTTTGTTTTGTTTTGTTTTGTTTTTTGAGACAGAGTCTCACTACATAGTTCAAGCTGGCCTTAATCTCACTTTGTAGCTGACTGTTTTTAGGATGTTTTGTCCATCATTGCTTTTAAGCAGCTTGATAATAATATAGTTTGCCTTTTCTCACATTTCTCCTACTTAATACAGATTGAACTTCTTTGATCTGTGAATTTGTAGTTTATGGTCCTCAACATATGTGACAAAATTTTAGCCCACTTATTTCTTGTCTTTCTTGAAGCCCTAAACATATGTGTTAGATTGACTGATTGATCAATATTGTACCACAGGTCACTGAAGCGCTGGTCTTTTGTAGGGAGGAAGAGGAATCTTCTTTCTCCATGTGTTATTTTTTGGGGGTTTTGTTTGGGTTTTTTGTTGTTGTTTTGGGTGTGTTTTGGGGAGTTATCTTATGTTTGGGGTGGGGTGTTTTTTTGAGACAGGGTCTTGCTATGTAGCTCAAGCTAGTCTTGAACTATGTAGCCCAGGCTGGCCTCTTAACCTGCAGATCTTCCTGCCTCAGCCTCCTAAATGATGGAATTATAGATGTGCACCACCGTGCCCATCTTCTCTATGTGTTTATTTTGGATATTTTTTAATTACTGTATATGCTTTCAAGTTAAATAATCTTTCCTTATGCAGTTTCTGATCTATTGTTGACCTCTTTCAATATATTCATTTTATCCCACTTATTTTATCATTTCAGATATTATATTATTTCTTAAAATGTACTTGAGTTATTTTAAAAATATATTCCATTTCCCTTTTCACTGTCTTCAACTATTTTCTGAATGTATGGAACTGTACAATAGCTGTTTTAGCACCCTTCCTGACAATTCTATCATCTTTGTCATTTCTTTTTCTGTTGATTTTTGTTTTTCTTGTAACTATGGATCACATTTACCTCCTTTGTTGTAAACCTGGAAATTTTTTACTGAAAACTAGCACTGTGAATTGTATGTTTTTAGGTGCCAAATTTTGCTGTGTTCTTTTAAAAATTGTTGGCTTTTGCTATAAAACACAAGTTACTTAGTATTGGTTTAATCTTTTTGAGACTTGCCTCTTATCTAGAATTGTGAAGACTCAGGATTTTTATGTTACTTCCATTAACCTGCTGAGCTTTGTGGATATTTCCCAAAGACACAAAACTCCTGGGTCAAAGGCAGAAGACATTAATATTCACAAAATAATAAGTAACATGAGATTCATGGTTGCACTGGGTTTCCCCGTCTCCCGAGTCTCACAAGAGTATCATGGACAAGGCCAAGTGGATGTCATGCAAGCAGTGGGTCTGCATCATAGCTGAGCGCTCTTAAGCTTAAGGCATCCAGCTTAGTTACTTTCTTTGTCACTAAGATGTCCACAAATTAAAGGAGGAAAAGTTTGTTTTGGATACAGTTTGTAGAAGTTCAATTCATAACTGGCTTGCTCCAAGGCAGGGCTGCATGGCAGAAGAATGTGGCAGAGAAAAAAAACAGCTCATGGTGTAGCAAACAGGAAGCAGGGAGTGATCAAGGGAGGAGGGATGGAGAGAGACCCTTCTAGACACACCCCCAGTGACCCAGCTCCTCCAACCAGGCTTCACCTCCCATCACGTTCAGCAATAAACTAATCATCAGTGAACTAATCCAGGGATGACTGTCACACTCCCACAACACAGTCTCCTGCCCAAAGCTCCACCTATGATCACATGAGGCTTTGGGGAGACATCTAAATATAAACCATAACAGTATCTGAATATTTTTTTTTTTACCAGGATCAAACTCAGGACCTTGTGCTTGGAAGGCAGTCAGTGGAACCACTGAACTAAATCCCCAGCCCAGCATCTGAATCTTTTACAGTACAATGCAAACAATCTGCTCTTTGTCCCAGAGGGAGGCATTAT
The DNA here is from genome assembly GCF_012274545.1 of Fukomys damarensis. NCBI lineage: Eukaryota > Metazoa > Chordata > Mammalia > Rodentia > Bathyergidae > Fukomys > Fukomys damarensis. The sequence continues at coordinate 24,761,310 of NW_022900931.1, read as the reverse complement.
TATATTGGGCGACAAACAAATCTGCCCTCGGCTTCTGAAGAAGACACTATTTCTGTATTCCAAGGCTGTTTACTACTTAAGTATCCATGAAAAGAGAGCCTAAAACAAAAACTCTGTTGGTGCCTCTGCTTACAAAATATACAGTAATGTGACAGACTGGTGGAGAACTGTTGCCCACCATTTTAATACTTTATTGGCATTTGTTGTTGTTGTTTTTTTCTTTTTTTTTTATTAATTATTTTACTCAATCAAACTTATGGTTTATCCTTTGATTATGATTTTCTTTTTTTTTTATTGAGTTTATTGGTACATTTAGGGATACAGTACAGTTACATTCATTGTTGGGATCATGTACCTTTACATGGCAAGTCTTGATTCTCATTTTTTTCCCCTTACCTCTGCCCTCCCTTCACCCCCTCCTCCCCTCCCCATCTACAAACACTTTATTTTCATCTTTTCATTCTCTCACATTTTTTTCTTTTCCCTTTTTGTTCTTCCCCTACATATCACACCTTCCCTACACCTTTAGCTCCTTGTTGTTGTTTTTTTGTTTTGTTTTTTGGACTGGGGATCAAACTCAGGACCTTGCACTTGCGAGACAGAAAGCAGAACCACTGAGATAAATCCCCAGCTTATTGGCATTTTATATAAGCCTTGTACTAACTTGGAGCCTCTACTGAAGCAAAAAGTACCTTCTCAGAACTGAATGCTAAAATCCATGTATTAGGAGATCTTCCCACTCTGGCAGGTGAAAACACCAAATATTCCCAGCCTAAGTGAACTCCAGGGGTTATTCTTCCTATTCATTTGCCCTGGCTCAGCTCAGTACACAACCAAGACTTGAGAGGATTACTCTATATTTATCTAAGGCTCACTGTGTGCATTTCTCTTCTACTCTGACTAACAAATTTTACCTGTCTTGCTCTTTTCAAATTCAAAGTTCTGTTTTCTTTTCTTTTCTTTTCTTTTTTTTTTTCTTTTTTTTTTTTTTGTACCGGGGGATCAAACTTGGATCCTTGAGCTTCCAAGGGAGGTGCTGGAACCACTGAGCTAAATCCCTGGCCCTCAAAGTTCTGTTTTCTAACATCAGTGAAATAGCCCAGCTCTGTTGGGGTTCCCTCTTCCTGCACTGCCCTCTGGATATTCCCTCCATGCAGAAAGTAGGGGGAATAAATAAATAAATAAGCATCTTATTATTTTTTGCCTTTTCTCAGAAATCATGTCCTGTGCAGCCTGTTTTCCAGGATCAGAATACCACTGTTTTGTGTATTTTCCCAGTTTCCTGGTTGGGTACCAGGAATTAACTCAGTCCCAGTTACACCATCATAACCAGAAGCAGAAGTCTGAAAGAAAGACATTAAACTAGAAGACAACAGCACTATTTATCTGAAAAATGCTAACAAATCTAGGAAGCAATTGCCAATATAAGTAAATTTAGCAACAGTACAGGACAAAAGGTAACAATGCAAAAGCAACTATATTTAATATATTGCCAGAAAACACTTGTAAAATAAATTTTCACATTATGTTTTAAAAGGCATCAAAAAATAAAGTACTTAGGAATAAATAAAACAAGAGATATGAAAGAGCTCTACACTAATAATTATAAATCACTGATAAGACAAACTAAGACCCAAACAGAGTTGTGCCTACATTGTTAAAGTGTCAGTTTACCTCACATACATCTATAGATTCACATCCTTCCCAACTATTATCCCAGAAGGATTTTTGATAGAAAATTGACAGGTTAATTCTAAAGCGTACATGAAAATGCAAAGGAGCTACAATAGCCAAAACAATCTTGAAAAGACAAGGAAGATATAGTACTTTTCTTTAGTATTTACATAATTAGAAGAATCCAGACATTTTGTTATTAGTATAATAATTAACAAAGATATCAGTGAAAGTGAATTAAGTCCAAAAATAGTACTACATTTTTACAACCAAATGATTTTTGATGAAACTTCCAAACAATTAAGGGAGAAAGTAAAGTTAATAAATGTGACTGGAAGAACTATATATCCCCTGGGAAAGAAAAAAATGAACCAACCCAATACACATGAAAATTAATTTTAAATAGATTGAAGATATAACATACTATATAAAACTTTTAAGACTCTTAGACAAAAACACAGTAATAATCCAAATGCCCATCAAACACAGAATGCTTAAACAAGGTGAGGAATATTCATCCAATACAGTACCTAACCAAACACAAAAAACCTGCACCTGATATAAGCAAAAGCATAATTTCATAAATATCATCATGAGTGAAAAAATCAAATAATGCAAGAAATACACAGTAGATTATTTAATTTTCATGAACTTCTACAACAGGCCAAACTAATCTGCAATCCAAGTACAAGTACAAGCTTCAAAGATCAGACGAAATCTGGCACGTTCAGGGTGGTATCAGGCAAACTAATCTATGGGGAAAAAATGAGAACAGCTGCCTGTAGGGATAGGAGAAATGCGTGGAAACATGCATGAGAAGTTGAGGTGGGGGTGATAAAAATCCTGATAACCATTATGAAGCATTTGACAAAATTCATTGGATTATATACTTACAAGTTATGCTTAAAGATTTACAAATTCTAACTCAATACACAAAAAGTATATTGAAACAATACATTACCCCATGAATATGTACAGTGTTTATGCTTTTCTGTATCAGTCAAAATAATTTCAAAGTTAAAAAAAAAAAACCTGAACTGTCTTCACTGAGTCCCCTCAGGATAATTACTATGTAGCAGATGGTCTAAGCTGCTCTTAAGTGTTTAAACGGGTTTTAACATCACTCAACCACATCATTTTTCCCAGGGGGCTTTGGTGTACAGTAACTACTATGGTGGTTATGCCTCTGTCACAGATGTCTAGACTGAATGGAAAGGAGTAAATTCCATACCCTTTCTCACTCAGGACCCTTTCTGCATTGTTTTGTCTACACACAACAGAAATGAATCAGGTGGAAACAACTACTTCATCATACCTCTGTTTCTTCAGAGTATATTCTGGCCTTGATTAGAAACCCCAGAAACTATGTTATCCTTTTTTTTTTTTGGCACCAGGGATCGAACTCAGCACCTCACGCTTGCAAGGCAGGTGCTGGAACCACTGGGTTAAATCCCCGGCCCAACCATGTTATTCTTGTTGTTACGATTTATCTTGTTACTTTCCTCAACTAACTTAGTTTTACCAATAGTGAAATTATGAAAAATTTAATGCTATTGAATTCATTTCTTTATATATTCATTTCAAAAAAATTAATTTTACCTCAGCAACCAAACATAGAGCTTTAAACAAATATGAAACACTAATTAGTAAGCTGGCTTTACACAGTGCTACCATTTATCAGTTACAAAACTACTTCCTGTGTTTTCTTCTGTGTGAGTAAATGTACACAGAAATAGATTAACTATAGCAGAGACGTAGGTGGCCCTTGGAAATGCACATGATTTTCTAGCTCTGCTGAGAGAGACTAAAGCAATAACACACAAGTAGCAATAACACAACTTGTAAGAAGACATTATCTTCCCAGTTCCATTTTCCACAAACTCCTTGGAGAAATACCTGACTGTAGGGTATGAAATTGTTTTTATGAATATTTATTGTAATATATTGAAGGTGTACATGTTTTTTTGTTTTTGTTTTTGTTTTTGTACCAGGGATTGAACTTAGGTCCTTGTGCTTGTGAGGCAGACACCAGAACCACTGAGCTAAATCCCCAGCCCATACATGTTTTGATATATCTATACTACTGATTTCTACAAATGGGCCAATTTACATAGTTATCATAGTTATCTCAAGCTGTAGTTCTCTCTGTCTCTGTGTTTCTCTCTCTCTCTCTCTCTCTCTCTCTCTCTCTCTCTCTCTCATGGTAATAGGACCCAAAATCTACTCTCAAAGCAAATTACCAGTATGCAGTACAAATTATAAACCAGTGGGCATTATAACCTAGACTTCTTCATCCTCTGGAACTGCAGCTTTGTACCCCTTGACCTACATCCTCGCATTTCCTCCACCCACCCACCCTGTAACCACCTTTTCACCATGTCATTTTTTTAGATTGATCTTTAAGATGTCATATACAAGTGAGATCGTGCAGCATTTGTCTTTCTGTGCCTGGCTTATTTCTCCTAACATAATGTCCACCAGCTTCATCCATGTTGAAAAGTATGAGATAAACACGGAACATCTTATGTGCCTGTTGGATATTCAGAAGGATAAAGGATCCAACATAAAGAGGCTGCCAGTGGCTGTTCAGAAGTGGCCCACACTCTCCAAAAGCAATTTCTTGCCTCGTCACTGGGTGGCATGTTCTTGTGGCAAGAACCACACCCTCAAGGACCTCAGAGGTTTGCTCTGACCTTGTGGTTAGGGTAAAAAGCATTTTCTTTAAGGTTTTAAGGTACTTCCTTAATAATTCTTCAGCCTTAGAGGTAATAGCTGTTTTATGTATTTGCTATCTCTGTACAAGAAAATCCTTTTATCTCTTTTAGCTATTGATCATCTCTTATGAAAAACCTTTTTTTTTTAATTGTTGACATACTGGAGATTGACCCCAGAACCTTCCCACCAAGGTACATCCCCAGCTCTTTTTTAATTCTTTGAGATAGGGTCTCCTAAAGCCAATAAATTTCTCAGACTGGGCGCAGAGCACTGGGATTACAGGCATGTGGCACCACAACCAGCTGAAAACAATTCTTTATATTAAATTTTTCCTGCTAAGAGGAAACAAAAAGCAAACTCAAAATGTGAGAAAACTTCTATAAAATAAATGGCCTGTATTCCTCCAAATTTCAAGGTCAAATAAAGATAAACAACTATGTGCGTTGGCTCTTGTATTTAAGGAATGGGAAGTAATTATAAAAAGCATTTATTAGAACAATTGATGAAACTTTGAAAATATACTTTAGATTACATAATACTGTATCAATGTAATGGCTCCTAATTTTGATAATTACACAGTGGTAATGTAAGAGAATGTCACTGTTCTTAGGAAATACACCTTATGTGATTAATGATAATGAGCAATCTTAACATTTCTCAAAATAAACAAATGCGAAGAGTGGTGAGGAAGGAATCGGAGAGTAACAAGGTAAATTGGTTCACATATAAACAATACATGAATCTAGGTAAACTGTACATAAGACATATTTGTGTTATTTTTGCACCTTTCAAATATTAAATTATAGTACTACTGAAAGTTATCAAAAAACCAAAAATATATTTCATCGTTGAAATCTGTCAAACAAGGTCATTTTGAGAGGCATCAATAAAAAAATTCACAATTGAAATCTGGCTGAAGATGGCAAATTGAATACATGCATATCAAGACTGAGAAACTACCAAATACATTCCAAAAGATCCCTGAGGCAATCAGAAACCATAAGCAGGAAGGATGTGTTTAACAGTAAAACCAGAGCAAAATCTGTTAGCACTGAGAAGGGTTTCAGGTCAATCCCAGGTCTCAACAAAAAAATAAAAAAGAAAGAAGGTGTCAAGAGTTTGAATACGCCCAGCCCAAGGAGGCTCCCAGCTCACAATCAACTTTTTACTCAGGGCGAGAACCTCCACCTACATTCTGAGGTGGAATTCAAACACAAAAGGCATGGGCACAGAGGCCCTAGACGAGGGGAAGTTACCCAGGTTATTTGTAAATGATGGTGAAGGAATCCCAGCTATGCTCCACCCCAACAGAAGACAAACTGAATTCACCTACATTTGAATTCACCTACAAATGAACATCAATTCTAGAATGGAAGTTCCTTGTAACAGGGAATTTTGTCGTTGTTCTCTACCTTATCCTCCGAAACAATTTCTTTTTTCTTTTTATAGTGGGGATTGAATCCAGAGCCTTTGCACTGAGATACCTTCCCAGCCTTTTTTATTTTTGAGATGAAGTCTCACTATGTTTTTTGGTTTTGGGGGTTTTTTGGTACCAAGAATCGAATTCAAGACCTTGTGTTTGCAAGGCAGACAGCAGCACCACTGAGGTAAATCCTCAGCCCATGCCTAAATTGTCAAGTAGCCCACTCAGGGATGCAACTTGCAATCCTCCTTGCCTGTGCCTCTCAAAGTGCTAACGTGTGTCACCTTGCCTGACTTGTTCTCAAAATTTATAGTACTGTTTGGTACGTAGCAATTGCTTAGTAAATATTTGTTGAAATACTTGATAAAAGCAAGAAAGAAATAATGTAAATGCCCAACAACAGTGACCTTGGTTTGGTAGCAATCTATAAAGCTATATATCATGCAACCACTTAAAGGTTTATTGGAGAAGTGTAGAGGGTCTAGCAGGCCCTAGGCCTGGGGTTCAATCTCTGGTGCTGATTAAGAAAGAAAAGGTTTGTTTGTAAAGTTAAGCATGTGGAGAAATATTTGACATGAGGTTTTTTTTTTTATTCTTTTTTATGTGGTTTGTTTTGTAGCACTGGGAAATGTACCAAGGCCTTCACATTAAACTATAACCCTAGCTGCCAGAGACCACTGTAGTCAGGTTCCAGTATTTACCTGCCCAGTGTGCACCACAGGCCTGAGGAGGGAAAAAAACACTAAGAGACAGAACCAAGAGAGCAAAAGCAGAGGCCAGGATAACCAACGTCAGTAAAACGGTCACAGGTGTGGACAGTCCCAGCCACTGACTTTTAAAATTGAAGATTTTCTATCACCACTCCTCTCCAATATAGTTCTGGAAACATTAGCCATAGCAATTAGACAAGAGAAAGAAATTAAAGCAATAAAGATAGGAAAGGAAGAAGTCAAACTGTCATTATTTGCTGACGATATAATACTCTACACTGAAGACCCAAAAACTCCACCAAAAGACTTCTAGACTTAATTGACAGATTCAGTAGAGTAGCTGGATACAAGGTGAACAACCCAAAAACAATAGCTTTCTTATACACAAATAATAGACTCGCTGAGAGAGAAATTAGGGAAACAATTCCTTTCACAATAGCACTCCCCAAAAAATGAAGTATGTAGGAATCAGTCTAACAAAAGAAGCAAAAGACCTCAACACTGAAAATTACAGCACTCTGAAAAAAGAGATTGAAGAGGATATAAGAAAATGGAAAGATATCCCCTGCTCCTGGGTAGGAAGAATTAACATAGTGAAAATGGCCATACTACCAAAACTGCTGTACAGATTCAATGCAATGCCAATTGAAATTCCAACACTATATTTCACAGAACTAGAAAAAGAATCCAAAAATTCATTTGGAACCATAAGAGACCTAGAATAGCAAAAGCCATCCTAGGCAACAGATATATGATAGCAGGTATAACAATTCCCAATTTGAAACTATATTACAAAGCCACTGTGATAAAAACAGCATGGAACTGGCAAAGAAACAGACCTGAGGATCAGTGGAACAGACTGGAAGACACAAAAACAATTCCAGATGTACTCTGCTACCTCATCTTCGACAAAGGAGCTGACCATCCCCACTGCAGGAAGGATGGTCTCTTTAATAAATGGTGTTGGAAAAACTGGATCTCAACCTGCCAAAGATTAAAATTGGACACTCT
>NW_022900931.1:24750752-24753746 GCF_012274545.1 Fukomys damarensis | reverse complement strand
TAAAGATCTAAATATTAAAACAGAAACACTAAACTTGCTGGAAGATAAGTTAGGCAGAACTCTTGAAGACGTTGACATAGGAAAAGATTTTATGAACAAATCCTCAGTAGCATGGGAACTAGCAGAAAGAATCAATAACTAGGATCTCATCTTATTAAAAAGCTTCTGCACTGCAAAAGAAACCATTAACAGAAGTAAGAGACAACCTACAATGTGGGAAAAAAATTTTACCAGCTGCTCCTCAGACAAAAGACTATTATCTAGAATATATAAAGAACTCAAAACAACCAGCCCCCCAAAAACAAAGACTCCATTCAAAAATGGGCATCTGAAATGAACAAACATTTCTCAGACAAAGAAGTAAAAGCAGCCAGTAAATATATGAAAAAATGTTCCACATCACTGGTCTTTCGAGAGATGCAGATGAAAACAACACTGAGATTTCCCCTCACCCCACAAAGAATGGCTGCTATCAAGAAATCACACAATAACAAATGTTGGCGGGGTTGTGGGGAGAAAGGAACCCTTCTCCATTGTTGGTGGGAGTGCAGACTGGTGCAACCACTAGGGAAATCAATATGGAGATACCTCAAAGAGCTTGGACTGGAGGTTCCATTTGACCCAGTCATCCCTCTGCTGGGTATCTTTCCAAAAAAATTAAAAGAATCATATCACAGAGATATATGTGCAACTATGTTTATAGCAGCACAGTTTGTAATAGCTAAAACTTGGAAACAGCCCATTTGCCCATCAGTTTGAAACTGGATAAAGAAGATGTGGTTTTTCTATAAAATGGAATATTACTCAGCCATAAATAATGAGAAATTAGATTCATTCATAGGAAAATGGATACATATTGAGGATATACTCCTAAATGAAATAAATAAGTCCCACATGTATAAATACTGAAAAGTTTCTCTGGTGTGAATAAACTGTAATACATAAGATCCTAATGAGATAACTGACATTGTGAAATGGGAAGAAAAGGGCTAAAGGTGTAGGGAAAGTGGGAAGGGGAGGGGAAAGGTAATAAGGGAAAAGAAAGGAATGTGAGAAAATGAAAAGATGAAAATGAAGTGTCTGTAAATGGGGAGGGGAGGAGGGGGCGAAGGGAGGGCAGGGACAAGGGGAGAAAATGAGAACCAAGACCTGTCATGTAAAGGTACGAGACACCAATAATGAATGTAATTGTACTGTATACCTAAAATGTACCAATAAACTCAATTTAAAAAATAAATTAAACTGAAGGTTTTAGTGGTGGGTATGGAATTTGGGTGTGAGTTACTCTGACCTCAGCACTAGGCTTCATCCCAACTCACTTCCATAAACAAGCAAGTTGTGGGGTTCACTCTTCACAGCCTGCTTTGGGCATAATCAATATTACAGTCCTCTGCACCTAGCTTTTTTTTTTTTTTTTTTTTGAGACAAGAGTATGGCTAAAATCACTAAGCTGTGCCAGACTGGGTTCATGCCATCCTTCTGCCTCCCAGACTGGTACGTTAATTATTTTTTAAAGGAAGTAACTATACTCGTAAAGAAATACATAATTTTTTTTTTTTTTTGGTATGGTGATCGAACCCCGTCCTTGTGCTTGCAAGGCAGGCAGTGGAACCACTGAGCTAAATCCCCGGCCCATAGAATTTTTTGATGAGTATGTATGGTTTTGTCTTGTTGTTTTCTACCTAAAATTACTTTTATTATAAAGAAAATATTTTAATTTTTTCACTCACCCAACCCAGATATAATTACTACCTAGACTGTATCTATTAATAAACAAATGTAGAACAACACACCCTTGGCACGGTCCAGCCCTTAAGAGCCAGGATTGTGGAGGCTATCTGCCTAAATTTGATTCTAGATCTATAATTCAATAGTTGTGGGCTGTTACATACTCAGCCTGTATCTGCTTTATTCATCTGTAACTGGATAAGATTATTCCTCTAAGGTTGGTGTGAAGATTAAGTAAATTAATACTAATTTCAAAGCACTCACAAGTGCCAGGCATCACACATCTATGCAAACTGTTAGCTTTTGTTATCCCTATGACTAGGTTCAAGCCCTGAACTAGTTCTGAGGACAAAACCAGGAAAATAGTCCCTATTCACATAAAGAGGGGAGTCACTCAGGCAAGAAGAGAAGCCACAGCAAAATGAAAACAGGCTAAAGGCAGGTAAAGCAACAAGGGACTTCAGAGGAAGGAATGATTAATTCTAGAGTGAATCCAGGGAGTTATAGAGCAGTAGTACTGGAAACAAGGTCAGAAGAGTTTCAACAAAGTGGCTCCTAAGACAGAAGAGGACCGCAAAAGACCTTACCAAAGAGACAAAGGTATGGCTTGTTCCCCAAAACACCAGAAATGCAGATGGGTTGAAGTTGGGGCAGAAGAAACCTCTGGAGAACAGAGGCGGCTGCAAAGTAGGCTTATCAAGCAAAGTGCCACAAGATGGGAGGGCACGACACGGATAATATACCACGAAGGTACTATACAGGAAATGAACACAGGTGTCGTTAAGGAAGCCAGGATACCATCGACCCCATCGCTCCGCTACCCTTAGGGTGCCAACTTTAGACAAACTGCGAGCCCGAGCCACAGACTGACCAACAGCGTCCCCCGCAGGCGGCGAGGGACCGGTGCACGCGCGGGACTAGCAATACCTGAGAACTACAACTCCCAGAGGGAGAGGAGGCGGGCCATTCCGCACTTCCGCTTCCGCCACCGCCCGTGCTCGCTCTCCACTCTGACCAATCAGAAGCGGGCCAGGCGCGTGACCCTGCGGGACTGAGGCGAGCAAACCCTGAGCTGCGCGGGGCGGGAGTGCGGGCCCCATTGATAGGAAGGCGACCAGAAAGGGAAAAATTAAACTTGACCGTCTCCGTAGCGATTGGAGTTGATGGGCAGAGGCGGAGCGGAACGTACGGGGACCCTGGCCAATCGGTGTCTAACGCGGTCGGGGAGTCTGAGCCGAGAACTCGGAGCGAGGGCGGTGTGGTCAC
>NW_022900931.1:24743695-24750635 GCF_012274545.1 Fukomys damarensis | reverse complement strand
GGTGGCCCTGGCGCCCGTCCTCAGAAGGACATTCTCCAGGTGCTTCTGCCTTCGGCTTCCCGGCTCGCCCCGCGACACGTGAGTCTGAGGGGCGTGGAGGCGGCGGCGGGGCGCGCTCGCTCCAGGCGTCCGTGACAGGAGCCGGCGGGCGGCAGTCTGACCACCAGAGTGAGGCCAGCGAGGAGCTATGCGACCTCGGGGAGGCAGGGACGGAAGGTCCCCCCTGAGGTGCTGCATAGTTGTGGAAATAATGTGGGGCGGCATTGTGGAACGGGGTTAAGCGGCATCGTTTGGATAAACTGTGGCTGCAGGCAGTTGGAAAGTTAAAATGTCCAATATCACGGAAGAGTTCTGAGGGGAATATTAGTTTGGTGTGGAGAAAAGTAGCAGAAGAAGGATTACCTCGTGTTCCTAGGGAGCTTCCGCTTTGGGAACGCAAAACTAATCTGAGGCTCGTTATCTTTCAACTTTGGGCATTGTAGCCAAATGGAGCTGCTCTTCTGAAAGGGTAGGCTGCTGGAGAAAAAGGATAAGGAATCAGAAATGAACAGCGGAAAGAAAGTGAAAAGTCCACTGAAAGATGGAAAATGGCCACCAGTTTGCAGGGGTGGGGAAGTAGTGCTACATCGGTCCAGTGGTGTAAGCTGCTTCCCAGTTTCTGCCTTAGTCACAAACATCCCAATAAAGAAGGACTTTTTAGCATTGCCAAATAAAGCTTTCTCTATAGAATAAGAAAATCCAATGGTGCTTTTTCACGATCGTACACCTCTTAGTTCCCAAAAGTGTATGCCTCGAGAATCTAATTGTGGTATATTAAAAAGGAACTACCCATTCCTTGGATTTCATAATCTTCCTTATTGCACCCCTGTGTTTATCAGAAGTTTTCCAGCAGATACCTTTTGTCATTAATCGTTTAAGGTGTTCCAGTACCTTCATACTTGTTGTAATTTGTATAACTTTAACATGTTGACTCTGTAGGCATTAGTCTTATCTTTAAAATGGGAAAAATTATACCTATTTTCTGGGTTGTTAAGATAAATATAATTTAAGTAAAGCATTTAGGACACTATCTGTGACACCACCATGAATCAGAGAAGCATCTCAAATTTACAGCCAGACCTTAGGCAGGAAAGAGAAGCTATAAATTTATTATCATCCTAACTTTTTAAACCAATAAGAAAATGAAAGATAGTTCAGCTCAGCAGATGCTGACTGCAGAGTTCTTTATCCCTTCCCAGTTTGTTATAATTTGAGGAGAGAAAAAAGTTCACTATTATCAAGGAATATTGAGGCCAAAGAATATAGCATACTGTGTGATCGTACCTCCAGAAACTGCTCCTCAAGGAAGAAAAATATTTTGAGAACCCAGAATGTTAACATTTTAAATTAAGTTCTGAGAACATAAGGAAACTGGCATGCTAAATTAGTCTACTAAAAGAAGTTTCCTATTCTTTTTAGTGAATCAGCTAGTCGAGTTGTGTATTGAATAGCGAGCTAACTTAGAGAATGTGGGAGCTTCTAGCTGAGTTCTTTATACCACCTCCTGTTCACTTAACTGTGCGAGGAGTCACTTCCCCTTCTTGCTTTTTTCCCCCCTTCTTGCTTTTTCAGAAAAAGAAAAGTGGGGAACCAGGCATGGTGGCACACACCCATAATCCCAGCACTCAGAAGGCTGAGGCAGGAGGATTGCTGCAAGTTCAAAGCCAACGTGGGCTACATAGTTCAAGGCCAGCCTGAACCATATAAGACCCTGTCTCAAAAAACACCACCACCACCCCCAAAAGTGGGAACAGTACAGCTTTGGTTACCTACTTTCATACCCCAGAAAATAAGATGAAAGAAGATACTTGTGTAGTGGTTAAACATAAACCATAAGCTCTGAAGGCAGAGTATCTGGCTGACTCCCATAGCTGGGCGTTTTCTTAGCTATTAAACCAGGGCAATAATCGTATTTACTGCATAGGGTGATTGTGAGGATTAATTAGCTAATATATATTAAGTGCTTCAAACACTGCTTGATTGAAGGTTGTCACTCTTAAAAGTTTCCCACTTGTATGGTTTTGGTGCTTGAAGTGTGTCATGGGGCCTTAATCTCTTGGCTAGTTGTGATTATTCTGTGGAAATACTTTAGCAGCATAACTACTAAATAAGTTATACACTATCAATTTAGTGAATTGATATTTGGGATATATGAAGTCAGGTAGGTCATTTCTCAAGCATTTGTTGGTCTAATCAAGTGTGGAAAAATAAAATCCAATAAAAAATCAGCTTTTATATGGGAGAAAGGAAAGTATTAAAGGCTCAGGGCTTGGTTTGTGTTTTTCCCATCTTCGGTGAGAAATTTTCAGAAGAATTAAACTTTGTATCAGAAAAATTCGTGATATTGTTATGAAATTAGCAAGTAGCTATAGACTGAAGGATCACTAATGAATACCTCAGTGAAGATTTTTGCACGGATACATCATTGTGTTCTGCGTGTGAAGATGGATTAGAGAAGAGAAAATGAGTTTGAGAAGCAGCCATAACTCTCCATGTCTAAGGTAGTACAATGAACAGGTGAACCCAGAATTGTCATCAATTTGGAGCATATAAAGATAATTGTACCAACTGAAAACCTAGAAGCCCTTGAGATTTGTGACTTGCAGAAGCTAAGGTGGGTTTTGGAAGCCATTTTCAAACCACTCATTTTGACCAAGTGAATTTTTTCCTTCCTATAACTTAGTTGAATTATTTTTCAGAGATGAAATATCAGAGTAGATAAATGTGACATTTTAGGCGCTGTGTGTAATTTACCTCTATTCAGCATTCTCGAGGTGAATGTAAACAAAGATCATTAGATACTCCTGAGTATTGATATGAGAATTAATGCCCCAGATATTCAGATTTCTATATTTTATGTCTTTCTTAGTAATTTCCAACTAAACATATTCAAATGTCTATTTAAATTGTAGTTTGAGTGTTTTGTTAGGAAAGGCCACTGGCTTAAGCTTTGTGAACTAGTATTAAACTTTGAATAATGAGATTTGGTGATCTTAACTTTTCACTAAGTGAAACATTAAAGAGGTAAAGATAGTTGCACCCAGGTTATCATATTTAAGTAATTCTTACTCTTTCCTCCCTTCCTTCTTACTCCCATGATTTGTTTTGATGGATTCATCTCTAAATCAGACCAAAAGTTACATAATACGGGTTTCCTGCTGCAGATGTTCTTGGCACAGAAATATTAAAATGTATTATATGTTGCATATACCAAAGAATTATGCTTTCTAAATAACCAAAATACCATTCATTTAATGCACATTCATGTGCTTTATTCCTTTTCCTTCTCTCCTGCTTCCATTTGCCCTTCCCAACACATGCTTCCTTCCAAAAGGATGCTCCCGTTCTGTAGTTGCTGGAAGATTGGACTGCTGCTACTGCTACTCCTGGCCATGGCAGTGAAAGAATCCCTGCAGGCTGAAGAAAAAACTTGTGACTTGGTAGGAGAGAAGGGTAAAGAATCAAAGAGTGAGTTGGCTCTGCTGACGAGGCTGAAACCACTTTTTAACAAAAGGTAAATTAAAAGAACCTTAAGGGTTTTGAGAAACTATCTTTATTAAAGAGTCGTTTTCTTCTTTTTACTTATTAAATTTCAATTTAATATGGAGGGAATACAAGTATAGTAACCCCCCTCTGGGAGATGCATTCTAATTTAATCTGATCTCGTTGGATTTATTTGACCATAATACTTTGCTGTCTTCAGTGTTGTAGACAAATTCTCAGCCCACTTTTGAGTAGCCGTGTCTCTTACCTTTCAGAGAAGACAGGACCCCAGTAGAAATTCAAGCATTGAAGGGACCATAGTTCCATGGTCCCTTGTTCATGGAAAAATAATAGCTAACACGTAAGCCTATAATATCTAGACTATGCAGCTGGGTGATATATCTTAATCAAACATCATCAGCAATTAGGATTGTGTGGTAAGGGTTATGAATATCTCATAATTTAACAAATGCTGTATACTGTTGACATTTGGCCATGACGTTGGATTAATAAGTCAAGCACATTTTGTTTTTGTTATCTTCAAAGAGAAGGAGGCTACGTGTTCCTGAGGCTGATGGCTGGTAACTGTCTTTTTCCTTTCTTTCTCCTTCTCCTGACAGCTTTGATAGCATTGTGGGCCAGGGCTCTGAAACATACATGTACGTATTCCGGGTGTGCCGGGAAGCCAGCAACCACAGCTCTGGAGCAGGCCTGGTGCAGATCAACAAGAGCAGTGGGAAAGAGACAGTGGTGGGGAGGCTCAATGAGACTCACATCTTCAATGGAAGTAAGACGCTGCTGTTGACTAACCCCACATTAGTCTTCTGACAGTGTCTTCGGTGTGTCACATGCTCCTAAGTCCACAGGCACCTAAGTCCACACCTGCTGCTCTGCTGTTACAGCTCAGGATAGATACACATTTGAAGACAATGGACAAATTTGTGAGAAATGCAGAGTCTAGCCAGAAAGTATTTATTTACCTAAATACTTCACGAGTTTCACACCAAATGCCATGCTCTCATCAAATTAACCACTTTGCGAGTTAAATTTTAAGAGATGAAGCTTTTTTGCAAACCAGTCCATCTATAAAAATTTTCTCACCAGTGTGCTGTGGTATTCTCAGTAGTAATAAAATCATATTGCTGGAAAGGACTACATGGAACTTACAGTCCAATTCCTTCTCAAAAGCACATAAATTAACTACCGAGTATAGATATTTACTCCTGTGAATACTGTACTAAAATACTATTCAGAATTTGGAGCGTGGGTCAGATGAGTGGGTTCTTGATTCAGTCTATGGTATTTCCTAGTCCTGTGTGTCTGAAAAATCATTTCATCTTTCAATTTGACTTTGTCCTATGCAAAAACCTCACCTCACATGATTGCTCAATCGTGGTATTTGGCTAAAGAACTTTGAACACAATACTAAAGAAGTAAATCTATTCCTGTCTCAAAAAATTGTCTATTTTGAATTTATCTATGGCCAATTTAAAATGGCAGATTTCTCCCCACTGCCTAGCCGTTAATATGCAACCTCTTTTGTTCTTAGCAAGTATTTGGAAAATGTAAATCACTAGTAAGCTATGGGTCATAATTGTATTTGTGTTAGTTGCCTATCCTTAATGTAGAAAGTTAAAATTATTCTTACCTAAATGTCTGATTCTTAGTTGTCTTAAACAAGGTAGCACAAAACGTTGGTAAAGAAGCAAGTTTTAACTTTGCATGTCTGGTATGCAGTCTCCTGATTGCTTGTCACCTCGCTTTCCCCTTCACCCCATAGTTCCATCTTCCTTGTTCCTCCCCAGGTAATTGGATCATGCTGATCTATAAAGGCGGTGATGAATATGACAACCATTGTGGGAAGGAGCAGCGCCGTGCAGTAGTGATGATCTCCTGCAATCGACGCACCCTAGCGGTGAGGCCCCGAGTACCTAAGGGAAATAGATTGCAAGGACTGACCTCAGGCGGGAGAGATACCCAGAGGGGACAGGATACACAGTAGACTCAAGAAACCAGCACCATTTTCCCCATGGCAGATACCCATCGTCCATGAAATTAGGCTACTGAACCAAGAAAAGCAAAGGTTGTTTGGGTTTTTCTTTTGTTGGCCAGAAGTCAAAAGATTTTACCACATAAATACCATGTTCTTCCCTTTCACTCTCAGGACAACTTTAACCCTGTGTCTGAGGAGCGAGGCAAAGTCCAAGATTGTTTTTACCTCTTTGAAATGGATAGTAGTTTAGCCTGTTCCCCAGAGGTCTCCCACCTCAGTGTCGGCTCTATCTTACTTGTCACGTGAGTGCTCTTCTCATCCATGTAAGCCTACCTTTCTTTAAAGTCAGTAACTATTTTGTGGTATGTAGACATAAGTTGATAAGTACATGTTTTATATTAAACCAGATATGACTGAAAATGACTGAATTTCATGAAATTAGATGTAATGTGTTTGTTGGTTTGGAGAGTCTCCTTTATAGTTCAGGCTGGCTCTGAACTCACTAGGTAGCACAGGCTGGCGGCAGTCTTCCTGGCTCAGCCTCAGGAATGCTGGGATTACAGGCGTGTACCACTACACCTGGCAGATTTAATATTTATTTCTCATAAGTATTTGCATTTAGAGGTGCTCCCTTGGGAGTTTTAAATCATATCCCATTACCAGAATGGTAGCGAAATAAAATTACACAACTAATGGCTATTATTCTTATCTGATAAATATTATACTGGCTCACATTTTTTCTGAGCCTTAAAAAATCTTAGCTGCGGCTGGGGATTTAGCTCAGTGGTTCCACCACCTACCTCGAAAGTGCAAGGACCTGAGTTCAACCCCCAGTGCACCCCCGCCACCAGAATCTTAGCTGGTTTTCTAAGGAAGCCTCCAGCCCCCCTTTTCTCTTTACGTTCCTTTTTCACAAAATATAGCCAACACTGAATATAGAGGCTGTCCTTGGTTATGAGTTTCACTTTTTTCTTATTCTTCTTTTGGGTTTAGCTTGTTGAGACAGAGATCTTGCTCTGATGTGCAGATATGTGCCACTGCACCTGGCTTAGTTTTTAAGATATGTATCTTTTTCCCTTTACAGATTTGCATCACTGGTTGCCGTCTACATCATCGGGGGTTTCTTATATCAACGACTAGTGGTGGGAGCCAAGGGAATGGAGCAGTTTCCCCACTTAGCCTTCTGGCAGGACTTTGGCAACCTAGTAGCAGTAAGTGACAAGTCCACTGGCTGGTTAATCAGTCATCTGGTTTAGTCAGAAGAGTTTCCTGGGCCGGGCGTGGTGGTGCACACCTGTAATCCCAGCACTCGGAGGCTGAGGCAGCAGGATTTGAGTTTGAGGCCAGCGTGGGCTATATAGTGAGTTCCAGGGCTTTCTAGACTACATAGTGAGACCCTGTCTCAAAAAAAAAAAAAAAAAAAAA
>NW_022900931.1:24741654-24743627 GCF_012274545.1 Fukomys damarensis | reverse complement strand
AAAAAAAAAAAAAAAAAAAATTTCCTGGGACAAAGGACATTGAGTGTTGACGTCACAAAAGTCCCAACAAATCAGTAATAGTTGGTTGCCCTGGTACAAGATGGCATTTCTGAAATTTCTAAGATGTGGTTAGATCAATACTCTATTACATGCCTCCCAGACCCAATTTACTTGTCAGGGGCCGCCTAGGAGAGAAGCTGTGGCCTGTCAGTCTGTTTTCCCATGGCTGGATGTAGTACCCAACAGCTTAAAAGAACGGCTTAATAGAGCTCATGGTTTGGGGTGATTTGGTCCTGTCATCTGGCCCCAAGACACACCTCACAGCCCAAGAGTCTGACAGAGCAAAGCTGCTCGGTTCCTGTCACCTTGGGAGCAGAGCAAGGGAGCAATACCAGAGACAAGGGACCTTCTGTAGCAGCCAAGGCCACATCACCACAACCCATCTAAAAACACCCAAGAACAGGTTCAAATTGGCTAGGCATTTTCAATCCAGCTGACATAGCAGTGTGAATAGTCACATTTCCTAATTAGGAGAAACTTTATTTCCTCTAAATTGAATTCAAACAGGGCTGAGGATTTAGCTCAGTGGTTCTGGAGCCTGCCTCGCAAGCGCAAGGACCCGAGTTTGATCCCCAGTACCACACACACACACACAAAAAAAAACTAAAAAACCCTACTAAATTGAATTCAAACTAATTCTTCTATTTCAGAGATTTTCCCTTCCTTGTCCCTCGAGAAAAAGTTGTCAGACAATTAGACCATAAACATGCTTTGTCCTACCCTAATGTGAAATATTTCAAACTTTATTCTTTGCTTTTTTTCCCCTACAGGATGGTTGTGACTTTGTGTGCCGTTCTAAGCCCCGCAATGTGCCTGCTGCGTACCGAGGTGTGGGAGATGATCAGCTGGGGGAGGAGTCAGAAGAAAGGGATGATCATTTATTACCAATGTGATTGTACTTTGAATGCCCAGCCTTTTGTCCCCCAGACCAAAGCATACTCAGCCAGGTTTCTCACGGTTTCCTCCCCTTATTTCATCTTGTCTTAATAGCACCATGCTTTCTAGTTTGCTTTTCATTTGCATCCTCTTCTCACTATCTCCCTTCCCTGTGCTGTTGTCTTCTACAGAGGTGCAGTTAGACAAAGATAACAGAGCCTGTGAAAATAGGCTACTGTGCTATCTGGCTGTCAGAAGGTACAAGTAAGATGAAGTGGGCAAAAGGTCATTCTCCCCCCTCCCCCGCTCTTTTTTTGAGACAGGGTCTCACTATGTAGCCCAGGCTGGTCTCAGAGCAATCCTCCTGCCTCAGCCTCCCAAGTGCTGGGATTATAGGCGTGTGCCACCACGCCCAGCTACTTGCCCTTTTTAAAAAAAACACATTTTCACAAGTTTTTGAAACACTGGAATTCTTTAATTTAAAAAAAAAAAAAATCGAAGGAACGTTATTTATATAGTCCTGGTGGCTCTACCCTACAGTAGTCTCCATGAGAATCTGGATGTATGTAATTTCTTGCTGCCAGAACTGCTTTGCAGTGATTACTTGGTTGCAGTCCAAGTACTCCTATTTGTTCTGACCCTGGAGATGTTCTAGACTTTGAATTAGGACAGGAAAAATGTGAAACTCCCCTATTACAGAACTGTAATACTGTCACATCACTTGTGGGCATTGGGGTGACTTTACAACTAGAACTGGGGCTTGGGTTTCGGTCTCGTGGTTATCACACTGTAGCCAAAATGCCTAACCAGCAATCTGGTGAAGACAGTCGAGGACACAACCACAACCCACCCCCAGGCTTCAGAGGTTCCAGGACTGGGCAGTATGTTTACTTTATGGTGGGATTTCCTCTTTGGCATTCTTTTCCCATTTGTAGTAGAAACTGGCAAAGCTGTTCTTATCCTCCCATTTCTCTCTACAATATTTCTATCTAAATAGGTACTGCATTTTTTTTTTTTTTTTTTTTTTTTTTTTTTTT
>NW_022900931.1:24731882-24741605 GCF_012274545.1 Fukomys damarensis | reverse complement strand
TTTTTTTTTTTTTTTTTACCAGCATGTGGTTTTGCTTTTTCCTCCCAGCCTTCTGGAAAGGGGATGGAAGCAGAAGTGGAACACGCGGGCTCTGCAGTCCTCTACTCTGGCTGTGGATGTGACTGTACCTCCTGTCCCTGCTGCTGGCTCAGGGAAGTGTGTCTTGCCCACGTTTCTGTGGGAAAAGTTTTTATCCTCTTATGCTTCTGTCTTTCTGTATAGGCCATGTACCCAGAATCCCAGGCTGATCTTCCTATAGTAGTGAACCCTGGGCCACCAGTGAGTAACATGGCTCCACTGGACACCAGAAGGATGGAATCAATAGGCAGAGGCCTTTTATAAGCCTTTAGGGACGAAAATGATGTTCTTTCACCTTTGGACTTTCCAATACTATTGGAATGGTTTTGTGGGGTTTTTCCTTCCTGAATAGGAAAATTAATGTTATAAAAGCATCGCCTTTATTATTTGCATCCTTCCCCCATATCCTGGTGTTTTAAAATGAAAAAAGGAAAGATATACCACTTTTTGTACAAAAACACTGAATGATTAAAAAAAAACAAAACATGTTGGCCTAATCATTTGTGTGAAAGAGAAGACTACATACTGGAATGGAGTAAGAAACAACTGAGACCAATTTTCACCCTTTTACTAAGGAAGAAAAAATATTTAATATTTTGTTGTATACGGAATAGTGCCTAAGGCAGGTACTTACAATCCTGGCCTTGGACCCACACACACCTGTTTATAAAGCTATAGGACAGAGTGAGGTTGGAATTGAAAAGAAAGGTAGAGAGTAGAAGACAACAGAAAATGGGAAGGAAGCAGGGGGATTCAGAAAGAATGACAATAGCCACACGTGCCGGGTCAAATGCTTTTAGTCCCTGCAGCAAATCAGAAAGATGCCAACCAAGTCTACACCGGCTGGTGACCCTGCCGTGAATGCAGGAGAAATACTCAATACTAAAGGAATAGGTGATAACAAACTGAGCCACAGCTACCGTGGGACAATCCCGAGGGAAGAGGGTGAGTACCAGATTTTGCTATTTGTGTCACACAAGCTAGAAAAACCCAACCTCTGCCCCTGGGGAGGCAAATCTACATTCTACCCACTTCCTTGCCTTACCATACAGCACACTCCTCTTCTGCAGAACAGATCCTGGCTAGAGGCTCCATTCCAGGATAAGGCTGGGCCGTCCTGGTTCTCTAGACTGCCTCTTTATAAAGATTGCATTAGGGCAGGTAGATATGGTGAGAATTACAAAGATTTTTTAAAATAAAATGAAACCCAGAGAAAATGTCAAAGCTGCCACCATGTAGCACCAGCAACCAATTCTTACACTTCTCTTTCCTGCTCAGTAATCCCCCTCCAGGTCACATAATTGGAACAGCTTTCCTCCCTGCAAAGTCTGCTGGTTCCAGGTTGTAGCCTGGACAGTCGGGAGTGTCCACCTTCAGCCGCTTTGTCCAAGAGGGCCACCTTAAGTCTCCTTAAGAACGTTTATCTTAGCACAGATCTTAAGGGCAGGGCCCAATTTGATGTTCATGGCACTCATAAGATGTTCTTCCTTAAGTAATAAAAGAGCCTGTCCATCAATCTCCTGGGAACGGAACTCCTCTGCGATCTCTTGGCAGCCTAGGACAAGGCGAGAATATGTATGAGAAATGCCCAGGAGCACCAGAGATAGAAGAGACTAAGTATGAAGCAGCAGGCTGAGCAGTGGTTAACCCAAATCACTCGTCCTCAACTCTGTTATATAAAAGGAAGAGATGGCAGGCTTTTATTTAACAGTGTTGGGAAATGAACAACCTAGGCCCTTTGCACTGAGCTACATCTCCAGCTCTTTTTTTTTTATTCAAAGTCATTAAATCTAATTACTCAAACTTGTAATCCTCTTGCCACAGCCTCCCAGAGTACTGGGATTTCAGGTGTGTACCACCACACCTAGCTGAGATAATAGGCTTTGGCAACAAACAATTTGAGCTACTAGCTAATTTTAAAAGATTAAGAAAGGAAGAACTAGCCAGACACAGGTGGTGCAGGCCTATAATCCCATACTTTGGCTGAGGCAGGAAGATAGTTCAAACCCAGTCTAGTGACTCAGCAAGATCCTGTCTGAATTTCAAAAGGGTTGGAGATGTAGATCGGTGAGATGGTCTTGGGTCAATTCCCAGTATCACCAAATAAAAAAATCTGAATAAATTAACCACAGAATCATTCAAGTGGGGACAAAGGGAGAAAGCAAAAATAAATGTTTTCTTTTGTACTGAAAAAAACATTAAAGTTAAGAGCCTTTGCGCTGGCTGGCATAATGGCACAAACCTATAATCCCAGCACTCCAAGGCTGAGGATCACAAGTTCAAGGCCAGCCTGAATGCAGAATGAAACTGTCTCAAAACACACAAAAAAGCCTTTGCAACATTTGTTAAGGGTCCAGAATTCAAATAGCAAGGAGGATAGTGCTTTGTTGTTGTTTTTTTCTTTTTTGATATAGTGGGGACTGGACCCACCCCACACCTTTTAGTACATTTCCAGTATGTAATGATACATTCATCGTGTACATAACACATTATTTTGAGACAGAGTCTCCCTAAATTGCCCAAGCTAGACCTGAACCCGCAATCCTGCCTTAGCCTTTCAAGACAGCTGGGATTATGGGCCTGTGCCATGAGGTCCAGTCTGGCAGTTTTCTTTTATGGAGAATAGTCCTGCCATAAGGATAGGTCAACAGTGTTTCCTTAGTTTCCTTCCTCCTTTGGGGAAAAAGTCCTATTCCTGGTAGGGACCACAGTTAATCACTCATAACAAATCCAAAAATTAGTGGTGAGAATCATGGAAAAGAAGAATGGCAGAACTGCTGACATGGCAAGAGACAAAGTCAACCTAGAAGGAAATTAGCCAAGCTATGGGCAAGCAACTTAAAGAGCTTCTATACTACCATGCTCAAGTCCCAACTGCTTCCTCCTCAGTTCTGTTCCTGTTCACAAAGGCCCGTGAGTTAACCTGAGGACAGTCACACCTGGGTTTTGCAGGAGACCCCCTCAGTACCTTGGAGAGAAGCAATGAACTCATACACTTCCTCTACGCTCCAGCGGCTGGGATTACTGGACAGGAACACAGGGTTTATGCCGTGTAATTCAGGTGTCGGAGGCGCCGTAATGGTGGTCCCTAGGTCACGGTCTCCATGCCCAGCTCGTACTGACAAAGGCCCAGGAGACGTAGGGGAGAGTGCTTCGTCATAACTGGAATTATCTGAACCCCGGCTGGAATCCTCTTGACCCTACAGAGAAAACAGCAAAACAGGTCAGGATTAATAGTTTCATGAGTTCTCTATCCACTACTATTACCACTTGTCAAATATTCTGCACTTCATTTGCCCAAAGTCTAATCTCAAGTGCCTTTCAAGTATGAACTTTCTTACTCTCTAGAATCTACCCTTTTATTATCTCAAATACAGAAAGTAAGGATTAATGGCTACATGAACCAGCAGTCAGGTTACGGGAGACAAAAAGGCCAGGAATGCAATTGATGTAAACCTGCTTCTGGTCTCATGTCCTGTTAACCTGGGCAAAGGAACTGTCCCACAAACCCCATTTTAAAGGTGGCCAAAAGAAAAAAAAAAAGCTGGCTTTGCAGCAGCAGCTCACCCGGTGACGCTTGCCCTGGATCTTGGCTCGGGCGATGTCAGAGGAGCTGCGGCGGGGTCCACGCCTACGAACTCGAGCATAGTTGGCTTCTTGAAACTCTTTCATTTTTTTCCTCTTCAGCCGGAACTGGTGGCTGCAGCTCACATTGTACCTGCAGGTCAGGGCACAGACAGGACGTCAGGGTGCTAGAAGAGACCAGTCACTCCTCTGCCCTAAATATGTTTTGGTGTTGCTGCTGTTGTTGACGATGTTTGGTACTGGGATACTGGGAATCGAACTCAGGACCTTGCACTTGCGAGACAGGCAACAGAACCACTGAGCTAAATCCCCAGCCCTGTCCTAACTGAATTGCTATCTCCAGAGATGATTTGGGGAAGCAAATGAAAGTGAAGAGGGAGACATGCTGTGAGATGGCCCTGGGAAGAGCTGTAACTTCCAGTGGAGAAACCAGTGCTGAGGGAGGCGGGTGGTGCCCACAGTACCTCTTGGCACAAGTCATGGAGCAGAACCTCTTAGAGCCTCGGAACTGCTCTGCAGGGGCGTACTTCCCACAGTACTCGCACTTCAGGAGGTTTGCCTTCTTATCTAAATCTGAAAAGCAAGGTTTTGCTGGAGATTTGCCATGCATTTCTGCTGCCCCTTAGACATTGTTAGCCCACAGCTAGAATTTAACTTTTTTTGGGGGGGGTGGGTACCAGGGATCGAATTCAGGACCTTGCGCTTGTGATAGAATCTAACTTTCTCAGAGTCTACACTTACCTGCTATACAGCCTAAGTGAAAATCTCTAAAACCCAATACCATGAAGACTTACAAGTCTTTAAGGACTTCCTAACCTCAAGCCAGACAATTTCCATTCTAGATGTCTTACTAATTTTATCCTAATTCAACTCAAGACTTAAGATTATGATTCCATTCCTGAATAGAAAAGAGGAACTAATCACTAATGCTTAGAGATTTAAGATCTTACTCCACAAAGATTCCAAAGCATGAGGGAATTTGAGTGTGGTGGTGTACACCTGTAACCTCAGCACTAGGAAGCTGAGACAATATTGCCATGAGTTTGAGGCCAGTCAAATACACATCGAGACCCTGTCTCAAAAACTAAAGCATGAGGATGGGGGAAATTTTCAAATAGTCCTTAATATAGATATAAGACTAGAATAAGGAGAAAAGGAAATTTAAGAATTTACATGTTATGTTTTGGGCTCATGATATATACCACAGTGGTTAGCATTTGCCTAGCATGTGTGAGGCCTTAGGTTCCATCACCAGCACTGAGGGGGAAGAAAAGCATAGATGTCTTAACAGTTATTTTATAGCCTTTTTTTTTTTTTTTTTTTTTTTTTATATAAGACTAGAATAAGGAGAAAAGGAAATTTAAGAATTTACATGTTATGTTTTGGGCTCATGATATATACCACAGTGGTTAGCATTTGCCTAGCATGTGTGAGGCCTTAGGTTCCATCACCAGCACTGAGGGGGAAGAAAAGCATAGATGTCTTAACAGTTATTTTATAGCTTTTTTTTTTTTTTTTTTTTCTCAGCACCAGGGATGGAACTCATGATCTTGTTCTTGTAAAGGAGGCACAGTGCCACTAAGCTAAATCCCTGGCCCTTAGCTTTTAACAGTACTAAGACTCAAACCCAGGGCCTACTCTGAAATATAGTATAGTTTCTGTGTATAATTAAACATCTAATTCCTACTTTAAATAAACTATTTTACACTGGGTCCTCAGACACATCTCTACGGACCTCTTACCCTCAGGTGGACCTGGAAATACTCACCGGCAGAAGGACTGTCCCCTCCCAAGGGGCCACTTGACTGACTTTCACTCAGCCCTGTTGGGAGGCCAGTCTGTAGTGGCTTCTCAGACTCCTTTAATAACTGAGAACAACCCACCTGTCCCAGGAAAAAGCACACAGGTAAGTCAGCCTAACTTCTTTTTTTCCCTCGGCTCTCCCCAGCATTTCCCATCATGTCCTTCCTGGTCTGAGTTAAAAGCCAAGTCTGGTTCAGGAGAATCCCTTTTACCGTGGCAGTCAGAGCCAACTGGCTCTTTTCAGAGAGGCCGCTGAAGAACAGCTTCCCATCTGCTTCCCTGTCTGCTCCTGTCCTCCCTAAGGTCTAAGGGCTACAAGAGGAGTCAAGAGATGAGTGCCAGTTCTGGTGCTGCATCACAGTATGAAAATGCCTTCATCTCTACCGTAACTCTTCATCCTAAAGCTACCTAATTTACCGACCTGAAAGTAGTTGTAAACATTACTTTCTTCCTTTTCTTTTCCTACAATTTTCACCTTTCCTTTTTCTTTCCTTCTTTACAACAAAATAAACAGTTACCCCTGAAGCATTCTCTAAGTAATTCTGTGCCTTTTGTTTGTAGAAGAATCTGGAAACACAATCATGCCAGATGCCTACCAAAGTTTCCCTACATGGCACTGCCCTCACCGGGAAAGGTTCCGCTCCTTCTTGGATGACAAAGCCCTCAATGATGTGTGTAAGAATCTGAGGCTTCACGATGGCCTGCGGGGGTTTCGAGTCTCCCACTTGTCTGGACACCATGGCCAGCGATGGAGGTGGTGCTCCTGGGGCCGGGGCCAGGGCTACAAGCTCACTACTGGGGGTGTTGGCATTCACACTGGCACCTGGGTCAGCTCTCTCTGCAAGACAAGGACACAATGAGGACAGACTTGGGACAACATGACCTCTCCACTGAGCCAGGCTGAGCTTACATGATGGTTAAGTGTTCACATTTGTCACTCACTCTGGATCCAGATGCCAAATTCAGGCCCGTTTTCCACCACACTAGACTTATCTTCTGTATAATTCAAGACCTACTTTTCTATTCCCTCTGCACCCAACTGCACAGTACAAGTCAGTCGCTTACCCAAAAGACTGCTCTTCTCCTCCACGACCTTTGGGCTCTCTGTGGCTGGAGACACCTTGGCAGGAAGCATGGGAGCCAAGGTGGAGACCTCGTCTCTCTCCTCAGACTCAGCTTTGCGTTTCACAGCCAGTGTCTGGGGCTTACCCTATACGGTGAAGAACAGAAAAAGTGAGATTTAGACATGAAGGATAAGGAACTACAGTTTTCCATGGTGTCAAGAGAAAAATTTCTTGGTTCCAGACACTCCCTCCTGTACAACTTCCCATGATACACTAGAATTCTTGGTCATCCCCAATTTGTGTAATATCTACATCAGGACAGAAGAAAATACAACATCAGTCAGTCCTGACTTAGACCATTAGACCCTGTATTCACTGTAGACCAATCAAAAACTGCTGTCTTTGTCTAGAGAGTGATTTTGTTCAGGCCGTGTTTGTCTAACTTACAATATATCTAAATCTTGGAAGGATTTCAGTAACAAATTTACAAATATAAAGTACACTCCATAAAAAGAGCAGAAAAATGCCAGTGTTAACCTTCACTCTTCTACTCTCTTTCCACTCTGATGGGAGCTTCAAAACCACCGAACATTACTCACCGGCAGGTGTACAGACTGCATGTAGAAGGCAGCGGGGACCTGGGCAACCACAGGTGAAGACGTGGTGGCCGCACCCTTTACCACATGTGCTGTCCCCTGCACAGGAGCAAGGGTCATCCCAGGAGCCAACACAGGGGGACACTCCTGCAGTGCGCCAGGAGCCTGAGATGAAGGCGGCGAGGAGGCCAAGTGGGCCTGGCCAGGCTGCACCGTACTTGGCATCCCCCGGGAAGCAGGGGCAGCGGCTGCCAGCTGTGCCAAGCCCAGAGCCTGGGCCTGGGCTGTACCTGGCTGCCGGGTACCTACGACTTGCACAGGGATATGAGGTGGCGGTTGCTGTGTAGCTGACATCTTCGTAGCTCCTAACTGAGGAGGTTTGATAGGCGCTACGAGCGGCTTGGACTGGATGGGGATAGGTGGCTTGGGGGTTGGGTCCGGCGGAAGAGAGAGCGGTGAAGACTGAAGCATGGGTTGAACCACAAGGGTCTGGGCTTGCTGCTGGGACTGGGAAGGTGGGACCTGCTGAGTAGGGGGGACCTGTGGCGGCTGAGGGGCAGAGAGGGTGGTGGCCTGTTGCTGCGGCTGTGGCTGCTGCTGTTGCTGCTGCTGCTGGTGCTGGTGCTGCTGCTGCTGCTGCTGCTGCTGGTGCTGCTGCTGCTGCTGCTGGGCCAACTGGAGGTGTGTGGCTGTGTGCAGCAGCTGGGACTGACGGTGCTGGAACTGCTGCTGGTGGTGGATGGCGATCTGCTGCTGGATCACCACCTGCTTCTGCTGGAGGTGGATCTGCTGCTGCTGCTGAATCAGCGAGTGGGGCTGGATCTGTGTGTATGTGGCTGTGGGAACAAGCCCGGAGTGGGAAAAGGGCTGAAAAGCACCATCCTAAATTAAAAGTAAGACTCTCTTTCCAAGGTCAAACTAGTTTTGGAATCATACATGAGTAGAAATTTGAGTCTGCACAGAACTTGGACAGAACTTCCTCCATTCTCCTTCCACTGAGCCAGAAATGACCAACATCTTTAGTGTTGAAGATCCCACACAGGAAGCTCCTTGCACAACCAAGGAACAACCTCAGTGATTTTTGAGTTTACTTTCTCTGCTATATCTAACTGTCCTCTCCTTTGACTCTGCTCAGAAGAAGAGAATGAGTGGCCCCTCGTCCTCAAGCATTCTTACACCCTTTGAACTTAGTTCAGTGTTTGTCAAATAGGAAGCATTTAATAGTTACCTAAAGAATAAACACCCACCAAGGTAAAGTTACCATCTGTTTTTAAATTCCATCAGTCTAGGTCACTATTTGAGAAATCTTAAGAGTCAGCAGCTGTTGGTGCTGACTTTTTATTCAGTTTCCTAAACTGTAAAATAAAGTTGACAATCTCCACGTGTTATACTTGACCACACTGTCCAGAAACCGAGTGTGTGACATGAACACACTTTGGAGATAGAAGTGATAGTATTTAAAAACCCATGATTAGCAATAAGAATTAACTTTTTGCGAGTACATTATTCAAATATATCAACAACTAGTGTCAGGAACCAAGGCAGCAAAAAAGATTACCAAGTAAGATACACACATCTAATTCCATCTTATCCACAGTCTGAAAGCAAATATAATCTAGGGTTATAATGTTTTATTTTTTTATCTTTATCACAGATACAGACAATCACAATTTGACTACACCGTGGCTCTGTTTGCTGGTTTTAAGGCATTTACACTCTATATTCCACGAAATGACGAGCAAGGACAGAAGTCATCCTCAGTACTAAACTGGAAGGACAGAAAATCTGCTTTTCAAAGATAAATTACCAGCACCCCAGAATACAGCAGACAATTCAATAAGAACTGGGTAAAACAGAAAGATGAGTAAACCCAGGGATTCAGAAGCTAAGAAAGTAGATGGCAAGTGTAAGCTGAATGTTGCTTGCAGTTAGTAACCCTCCTGTCCCTGGACTAACACATTAAAGGTTGATGTGATTCACTTTCCTTCCACTACTCCAAAGCCAAGAAAAGGGGGATGAGGTATATATGATATGCTGAAAATTTCAAACAAGTTCTGAGAAACAGCAGCACTGAGCAGTGACAACTCACCTGAGCTAATAAGCGTCTGGCTGGGGGCAGGGGTGGCTGTCCGCGTCAGGTTCATGCCCACATTCTGACCACTCCCATCTGTATCTGCCTTCTTGGCTGCTGCGCTTTCCACCTCTGTCTGGCTGCCCTGGCTCACAGTCACTGTCTGGGCTGCTGGCAGGGGTGGGACAACTCCTGTGCCCTTCCTGGGACAGCCTGCTCCGCCCATTGCTGAGGAAGGCAACTGACCCAAACCCCCAGGCGCCTGGCTACCTCCACCTGGACCCAGGGACCCTGCAAGGCTACTCCCACTGCTTCCACCAGCCTGACTGAGGTTGAGGGACTGGCCTGAGGCCCCCGAAGAAGCCTGTGCCACAGCGAGTGCCTGGTTTGAGGTCTGGGAGAAGCCAGAGACAGGAGAGGCTCCTGGAGGAATGGCCTTCTGGGAGGAGCCTGGCATCGGGGCTCCTTGAGCAGAGGCCTGTTGGTTCCTCACTGCCAAGTTCTGCACCTGAAAGATAGTTTAAAA
>NW_022900931.1:24718710-24731817 GCF_012274545.1 Fukomys damarensis | reverse complement strand
ATATATATTTCTGTAACTGATTAAAAAGCAACAAGATACCCCCCGCCTCTACGACACTACACATCAAACACTTTCCAGGACTCAGAGAGGAACTTTGTGAACACCTGATTTTTCAGTCTCCTTCATTTACTATCAAGTCTATTATAAATCATTTCATCATTCCTTCAAAATGTCTCTCTGATTCTCCCTTTCCTTTCCATGCATTCCTTCAACATCTACCAAACACCTAATATGCTCCAGGTACTACAGCGAACACTAGAAATTCAGGGGTCGAAAACAAAGTCCCTGCTCCTAATGAATACTTAGTTCTGTTAGAGAAGAAAATCGGCAGCGATGATGTGATAACATTCACAAGTATAAACACAGTTTTATAGCAGCAGAAACAAGAAAAATCAAGTCAGACTAGGAAGATCAAGGAAGTCCTCCTAAAATAGGCAACATCTGATCTGACAGCAGAGGAGGTGGGGTCATGAAAACAGCAGCATTGCAAGGCCTCAGCACCAAGAAAGTTTTAATTTTAGAATTAAGTATGTTTCATTGTTGGAGTGAGCTGCAGAGTAGAAAGAAAGGAAGGGAAGTGGTGCTGAAGCAAGGAAGTACAAAGGTACTACTAGGTGCTACAGTAAGAGGGTTCTCAGGCAGGTATGGCGACGCACGCCTGTGATCCCAGCACTCGGGAGGATTGATACAAGTTTGAGGCCAGCCTGAGCTACAACACGCTGAGCACATGGACAGCCTCAACTACATACTGAGACCGTCTCCAAAAGAGGCACATACAAGAACAAAAAAAGACTCTGAACTTTAAAAACAGCAAATTTATCTGTCATATTCATTGTTGTATTCCCAGAACCTAACAGTGTCTGGCAAAATAGTTCTCCAAAATATGAAGAGAGGGAAGGAACCGTGACAGCCTAACTGGTTTCAGGAGCCACTGAAAAACATAACACAATGAAAACTATAGTCGACACCATTCTTTTATAACTGTTTTGAATAAAACTGGCCATCATACTCCAAAGTTGAACGTTCACACCCACACTCCCACACACCTAGAATTCCACAAAGGACACTGCCACGTACCATGGGGGGCAGTTACAGGGTAACAAAAGGCTGAAAATGACCCAAACTGCCCTCTCCAGAAGAGACTGAGAACTACAGCACGTTTATAGAATACAATATCATCTAAAGATTAATGACTATACGCCGCCAGCCTCGCAAGGGCCCAAGATAGATCCCTAATACCCCCCAAAAACTAATGACTATAAAATAACTGGACAATATTTTTTTTTTAGAGTCTCTCTATGTAGCTTAGGCTGGCCACAAACTCAGAGTGATCCTCATGCTTCAGCCTCCCAAAAGCTGGGATTACAGGTGTGTGCCCTCAGGCTCAGCCTTGACAATATGCTATTAAAGGATTTGCAGCCCACCGAGGTGGCGCACATCAGTCCCAGCTACTGGCAGGATGGCCTGCGTGGAGTTGAAGGCAGACTGGACATCGCAGTGAGTATGTGGCAGTGTGTAGAACCTGGACAGAAGGGAAGAGCCCGAAGAGACATCCACATAACTCCTGAAGAGACGGTCAGTACACTGGGATTCTTATTCTTTTCTCATGTTTATGTTTGAAATTTTTCACGATGAAAAATACTTCAGTTCAAATGGGAAGGAGAACAAGGGGGAAAGGAAGAAAGTGACAAGAAAAGTGAAAACAGAAGAACAAAATGGAAGCAAAGCGTTTGTATGTAGGGAGGGGAGGGGGCTCTGAGGGGGAATGGGATAAAATAAATTTTATTTAAAAAATATATATATATGTATATGTATACGTAATAAAATAATGTAGGGCCAGGGATTTAGCTCAGTGGTTCTGCCACCTGCCTCGCAAGCTCAAGGACCCAAGTTCGATCCCTGGTACCAAAAAATAAATAAAATAAAATAATGTAAAGAAACCTAAAGGGAGGATAAACCTAAAACTCAGAATAATCACTAGCATGGTTAGGGACAGACAACAGACAGACCACTTTTTTTCCTTTTGCAGTGCTAGGGCATCATGGTTTACATCCAGATGTCCCCCAAAGCCTCACGTGCTCCACTCCGAGGTGGAGCTTTTGGGAGGTCACGGGGGTACATTACTTGTCAGTGCATCAGTCCCCTGATGAGTCCGTAGCTAAGTGTGCTTTCAAAGGTGAAGGAGAAGCCTGGTCAGAGGACGTGGGCCACTGGGGGCGTGGTCTGGCAGGGTCCGTCTCCCTCCCTTCCTGCTGCCAGGCCATGAGCTGTTTCTCCTCTGTCATGCCGCCCTGCCTTGGAGCCAGCCAATTATGGGCTGAAACCTCTACAAACTATAAGCCAAATAAAACTTTCCTTCAAGCTGTGGGGTTCAAGTATTGTGTCTCAGCAGTGAGAAAGTAATTAAGTCACTGGAATTGAACACAGGGTCTCAAGTATGCTAGACAAGGGCTATACCACTGCATCCACCCCAGCCTGCTTTTCATATTGTTTAACATTACTGAATAATGCCAGGCTGGTAGCGCACACCTATAATCCCAGCACTCTGGAGGATCACTACAAGTTCAAGGCCAGCCTGTGTTACACAGTGAGTTCAAGGCCTACCTGAACCACAAAGTGAGACCCTGTCTCCAAAATAACAGAAACAGCCAGGCATGGTGGTTCACACCTGTAATCCCAGCCATTGGGAGGCTGAGGCAGGAGGATCGCTGTGAGTTCGAGACCAACCTGGGCTACATAGTGAGTTCCAGGTTAGTCTCAACTACATAGTGAGACCCTGCCTCAAAAAACAAAAAAATAAATAAATAAAATAACAGAAACAAACAAATTACTGAATAAATAAAAATGTTCCACAAATGGTCCAGTGATGACAAATCCATGAGCCAAGGACTATGAATTATAATACTGTGTAATAAAAGTACAATTTAAAAATCTGAGTAACAGGGCCAGGGATTTAGCTCAGCGGTTCTGCCACCTGCCTTGCAAGCACAAGGGCCTGAGTTCGATCCCCGGTACCAAAAATAAAAATATTAGTAACAAATTAGGCTTGGTGGTGCACACCTGTAATCCCAGCACTCAGGAAGTTGAGGCAGAATCACTGTGAATTTGAGTCCGGCCTAGGCTACACAGTGAGTTCAAGGCCAGCATGAATTCCAAAGCAAGACTCTTATCTCAAAAAAAAGAGTAACAATATATATTTTCTTATTTTAAAATTTTTTTTAAATCCTAGCAGCAATCTGGAAAGAGAATTATAAATACACAAGACTATTTAGAGAACTAGTATGGAGAGCCAGGTAAAAATAAGAACCTGAATTCAGGCAGCAAAAGTAAAAAAGAGTCTAGCTTTGGGCAGAAATATATATGAGAATCATCAGGACTAGGTGCTGGGAACAAAATAAAATGTCACCTAAACTGAACATGGTGGCATACACTTATAATCCCAGCACTTGGGAAGTTGAAGCAGGAGGATCACCTTGAGTTCAATCCTGTCTCAAAAAACCAATAAATAAAAACAAAACAACAACAACAAAAAAGGTCATCTAGCAATTAGTTTTTCCCATCAGCTTCCTTTCTATGATGGCTATTTCCTACTTTCCCTATCCCTTTCTCCTTTTTTTTTTTTTTTGGTTTTTTGAGACAGGGTCTCACTATGTAGTTGAGACTGACCTGGAACTCACTATATAGCCCAGGCTGGTCTCGAACTCACAGCAATCCTCCTGCCTCTGCCTCCCGAGTGCTGGGATTACAGGCGTGCGCCACCACGCCCGGCTTCGCCTCACTCTTCTGCAGAGAAAAACAAAACCATTACCTGAGCCTCCTTCAGCCACAGCACCATCAAATTTCTGTATTTACTGGCAGGCGCCCCTCTGCTCCCTTCTCTTCCTAGCAAAGGGCAGCCCTTCTCTGGAAGGGGTCCCTCCAGCCTGCCTTCCCAAGGAGCTGACCTATCTGGCCCCTCACCAGACCTGCACCATGCACCCCCTCCCCAGCTCTGTCCTCCTTGGGACTCACTGCACCGTCCTACCAGCCTCTTACTCAATCCTCAGATATACACTACGGGGATTCAACCTATACGCCCCACAGAAGCAGCTCTCCCTCCATACTAATAATCCATCCTTCCTTTCTACCACATTCAAAAAGATGAGTCCTGGGGTCAGGGATTTAGCTCAGTGGTTTCGCCGCTTGCCCTGCAAGCACAAGGGCCCAAGTTCGATCCCTGGTACCAAAAAAAAGAGTCCTCTTTTCGCTGTCTGTCTCTCTGTCTCTGTCTCTCTCTCCTCTCTTTTCTATCTCTCTCTCTCTCTCTGAAACTCTGTTCCGCTGTCGACAGCATGACACAAGGACCAGGGATGTAGCTCAGTGGCACCACGCCTGCCTTGCAAGTGCAAGGTCTTGAGTTCAATCCCCATTCCAAAAAAAAAGAACATGACATAGTCCAGATTTTTCTCCCTCTCTTGCTCTTTCCCGTTTCCCTCTCACCCTAGCCAGGAACTGCCTTTCTAGAGATTCCTCCTAGCCCTCAGGCTTGTTTCTTCACCCACCATCTAAATTACTGTAAACATTCCTTAGATTACAGTGTCATGGGGACGCCTACTACGTTCATGTGTGCGTCCCAGCCGGGATGCCCTGAGCTCAGAAAGTCTACACAGAGCTACTGCCAGTCTTCCCATGGGTGGCTCGTAAGCACCCTGCTGGTTCACAACTGAGATCACTGTCATCACACTGCTCTGCCACGTCACCTCCGTCAGGAGCAGCAGCACCAAGGCCATGCTGGCTCTCCGAGCTGCCATCTCGCCACGCACTCAGTCAAGTTCACCTTCCTCCATGACGCTCCAAGTTAGTCGCAGAGCTCTGAGTTTCTGTACCTCTCCACTGCTAACTACCTAATTCTAGACCACTGCAGCACTGCAACTCCCCATCTGTGCTCATGTCACTCCCACTTAGCTTCCACTGAGAAACTGGCATGCTCTTTACAACAATCTTGTCTCCTCCTGACACCTGATTTTTAAAACCCTTCCCGAGCTGCCCACTGCCCCTCACATAAATCTTCAAATCTTAAACATAGCCCCCAAGGCAAAGCCCTGCGAGATGAGGTTCCTTCCACATGGCTGGTCCCCTTGCCAAACAGGAAAACAAAGCTCCTTTTACTCCCTAGAGCAAGCGTGCTCCCTCGGACATCCACAGCCAGCAAACTGCTACAGCTCCAATCTCAATCTCACGGCCTCACTTTCTGTCCCTCATTCCAAAGCTAAAGTAAGTCACTTTCTAGACCTTCAGAGAATCCTGTTTCCAGAGAAACGGTTACCACACCACTCAAGTAAATACGTTTAATGTCCAGTGCTTCACTGGTCCATGACCACAAGTGTACATTTCTTGGGCATCCAGGCTAAGGAACGTCTGAAACATTAGTAATAAGTAAGTGAACACTCTTTTGTGTTTGTGTATGGGGTAGGGCTTACTTAGGACATGAACTTGGGGCCCTCAGGTTGAGCTGAATCCCCGGCCCTACCGCATTCCACCACACCCCCTTTTGTGGAGACAGCAGAAGATCTCAGGTCATTTGCCCAAGGACCCACAGTAAGAGTGAGCTGGACTCCACACCTGATTTTAGCCAAAAGGCCAAGAAGCGATGGATGGAGCTGGATTCTGACCCAAACGTCAAATGCACATTTTTCACCACTCTCCTGTCTCTGCATATTGATACTCAAATATGTGATGAATGGATGGATAAATGAAAGAACTGAATATGGAAGAAGGATCAACCTCATCCCTGGCTCCTACCGCTACTACCAGAATCCAAAGCAAAGGTCTCACTTTCTATTCGCAGGCTCCCTAACTTCTATTCTCCAGGCACATGCTCCAGATGCTTCTATCTGAAGTACTTTTCTTAGCCCGTTAGTCTCTTGTTCAATAGCTATCTATGGAGTTAATACAACCACATTTTCTTGCCTTTTAGGCTCCTCCCTAGCAATGACCTCTTCCATCAGACTTGTTATTTCGTTTATTCACCCCCTCACCCCCAGCACCACCACACACATCCATCTTTACGTACATGAACTATGCCCTTACACTTCCTAGTCTCTCTCCCACTTCCTTGGCACTCCAAATCGAATCCTACCTATCCTTTAAGACTGCTCAAGCATCCTGCAAAGTCATAGTGCCAAGTCTTCCCTAAAAGTTATGTCAAAGCTCATACCATTTAATCTGGCACCTCTTTACTCTTTTCAAACTCCTTGAAGATTTTATCCCCCCCCCTTTTTTTTTTTTGGTACTGGGGATAAATTCAGGACCTTGTGCTTGTGAGGCAAGTGCAGCACCACTGAGCTAAATCCCCAGCCTTATTCACATTTCTTTTTAATGTTCCAAAATACCTAGTCTATTTCGGAGAAGATCAATAAAAATAGCTAAATGTTTACTTTCTTACAGACTAAAAGAATGAAGTAACTATTATTAGATCCTAGCTTGTGTCCCATCAATAGCCAAAACAAATTATATGAATTTTAGGAATAAGTCATAAACTGTAATGGTGAGGAAAACTTTGAGGAAAAAAGTAAACAGGAGACAGAAAGTTGAGCCCTACAGTAACTCATGATCAGAAGGAACCAAGTCTACCTCCCCTCAAACAATAAAATTCCCCCAACCATCCCCTATCCTCAGGAGACATGAAGACTCCCTGAAAACACCTGCACCACACAGGTCTACAAAACTGAGTGGGAAATGTTCCCTGTATTGAAAGTAAGACTTCCCAGGTCCACAGCTCTTTTCCAGCAATTCCCTTTCTAACAAACCAAGTCAAAAGCTGTAAGGGATTCAAACACCATAGGGATTAAGGAAAAGGAAAGGAAAATTCACAAAAAAAGAGTAAGAGATGTGCTCCTACTGCTCAGGAGGCAGAGGCGAGAGGAGCAGGAGCAGGGGTTTCAGAACAGTCAGGGCTACACAGCAAGTTCCAGGCTGGCCTGCATTACATAGCAAGACCCTGTCTGCGAAAAACGCAAAAACCAACCACAACCTCAAAACAACGACAAAAAACAAAACAAAAAGCACAAAAATAAAATCTGACAAGGAGCGGCGGGGCAGAAGGCGGACCCTGGGCCAGCTGCACCCTTCGTCCTCCCCAGCACGGCGCCCAGGCTGGCCACTGACCTGATCCACATCTGCGTGAACTCCGGGGGACTGAGCAGAGGGCACCTCCTGCTGGACCGCAGCCACTGCCCCGTTGGGCATCAGGATCAGCTGGGAGGCCAGAGGCACATTCCGGCCCAGAGTCCGGTTTACCTGCAATAGGTTTCCCAGCTGTGGCTGGCAAAGAGAGGGAGAGAAGAGCAAAGAGGACAAAAGGAAACAGAAGGGAAGGACCACAAGACAAAGTAAACAGCAGATATTAAATAGCTGAGCCCTGTCCCATGCCACCACCCCAAGCTCTTAGTCACCATAAGCGAGGGATCATCCAGAAGAAAACCTGGACTGTTGTAGAAGACTATGGATGATAACAAAGAGTCAGACACCGAAGAAGCTGAGACAAAGACTTTGGAGCACACAGTTGTATGGAGCCAGCAGATGAGCAGAGAGATAATGCTTAGAATCTGTGTACTTGAGGTGCTGGTTTAAACTTAGACTACGTCTCACCTAATTTAGTCACATATTAGCATAGAATCCATGTAATCTGCAGGCTACCTGGCAATACCAAGCATCGCCCCTAAGATAAATACAGCATGGAAAGCAAATGAGCCTGTTTCAAAACATGTGGGGAACCAGAAGAGGAAAAGTTTCAGGGTAGGCATGTGACGCAGTGGTCAGAGGCTTGCTGAGCACACAGGAGGCCCCTGGGTTCCATCTCCAGCAATGCAAAAATAAACAATTGCTTCCACTCGCGTCCTTACCAGCGAGTGCAGTGACGAGCTACGCCCAGAGAAGGTGGCGCTGTCTGTGACTTACCCGCAGGTACATCTGCGCCTGGGACTGGTTGAGTGGTGGGGAGCTGGTGTTCCCCAGTAACACAGACTGGGTCAAGGTGGTGGCGCTGGGAGAGCTCACGCTCTGGGATCGACTGATGAGCTGCGCGGCCGAGGTGGTGGCCAGATTGATCTGTGCGGTACAGGAAAAATCCAGGACTAAGGATGGGGCAGAGACACACAATCATCCCACTCTGGTGGAATCAGAGAAATGAATAACCTCTTATGCAAAACAGTCATCCAGGCTATTCTGAAATACTATAGAAGTTAAAAAAAAACAACAAAAAAAAAGTTAACATTGGAGAAAGCAAAGGAGAAATAGAATAGATTTTATTTTTCTCTGACAAAGATTGGCCGGGCATAGTGGGGCACATCTGTAATCCCAGCATTTGGAAGGTTGAGCCAGGAGGACCAAAGCCAAGTTCGAGGCCAAGCCTGGACTACACAGTGAATTCTAAGCCAGCCAGAACTACATAGTGAGACCCTATCTCAAAAGGAAAAAAACAGAGTCACTTTCCTTTGTCATCTCCTCTTCTCCCTTCCTCGGGTTTCCTAGACAGAATCAAGCTGGCTGCCCTCCTTTTACCATTAGTCCCTCTGTAAGTGCAGTGAAAGTCTACAGTAGCTAAATCTATAGTTCAGTCAACAGTCTCAGATCAACTGCACAAAGCAAAGAACCGGGCGGGCCCTGCGCCGGAGGCAGAGCAGCACTCACGGAGGCCTGCGTGGTGGTCGCCTGCTGTGGCTGGGCAGTGCTGGTGTTCGGAGAGCTGGCCTGACGACTGGCAGCAATCGTGGCCTGTGTGCAAGAGGAAGGGAAACAAGAACGAGAAGAGACAATAAAGGAAAAAGCTCTCAGTCTTCCAATTAAAAAAAAAAAATACAATCACAAAATATATGGAGATTTCAGGTAAGAACAGAGAGACTACTCAGACAAAGAAAAGCACACCCGCTATCCCAGTAACACTCACCCTACCACATGTGCTAACCCAGTAATCCCGCACAACTACTGGGGCAGACAGGCAACCTGGCCTCCTACTCCTCTGCTTTAGGTAGAAGAACCACCTTTAAGCAGGTCTCATCATGAATCACTGATAAATCTGCAGCAGAACTGTCCAACACAAATAGAATACGAGAAAAAGAAGCGGGAGACATGAACTTCGATAATTTATTTTATCTAACTCAATTATCTCTAAAATGTCAAAAATTAAATAAAGTATTAACATTTCAACATATAATTAGTATTTTTAAATTACTGAGCTATTTTACATCCTTTTGTCATTCTGAGTCTTCAAATGCACATCTCAAACTGGACTGGCCACATTTCAAGCACTCAATAGCTGCATGGGGCCAGTAGGACTGGAACACAGCCACTCCCCCTGTAAAAGCCCATTCTCCACAGTTCTCACTGCAAACTCAAGAGGATTCACATGTGCCCCTCTAAGAGGACAGAAGGCAAAGGCGACTCCGGCCCCAGCCCAGTTTCGGGAGTCTCCCCTGCCCACCTGGAGTGCCTGTCCCCTCCCTCGGGCCAGCTGGCTGCTGACCTCTCACCTGCTGGACCGCAGCCAGGCTGTGCAGCTGGGCATTGCTGAGCTGCTGTTGAAGCATGAACTGGTGGAAATACTGAGCCGCATTGGGCTGCCGCTGCAGCGCCTGCAAAGCCTAGGGAAAGAAGACAGGATGTGACATTAGATAGATGACTCCTAAAGCCCGTTCTGTGTGAACCACTGTAATGTGTGAAGGGAGCCAAGGGAAGGGGAGAAAGCAAAGAAGATGGAAGACACATGATTTATCCTTTTCAGTATTAAAATAGGTAAGTTAATATCGTCCTCTACAAGTTGGAGAAGCAATTAATTCAATTGTATGGTCTATCCTTGCATATTAAAGTGAAGCAGTGCTAGTCACACAAACTCTTATTTCCCAAAGTGGAACCTGCAAATATACAAATATAGCAACAACTACATAGGATGAATATACATAGGATATCAATTAATGTAAAGAAAAGAAAAAAGTGAAAGACTGTATTCTGAGTATACAATGAAGAATACAGCCCTAAGGGGTTAGAAATACCTGTAATGGAAAAATTAAGTAATTACTTCTGAAAGATCCAATCAGGTAAAATTGTCAACCAACTAGCATTTTTAAATATCTACAGTCTAATATAAATGGATGCTATGAGAAAGATACTGTTAGCTCAGTTTTAGTGTTAACCAGATTTTACTGTATTCTTATTATTTTTTGCTGTTGTTTTTGTTTTTTGGTACCGGGGATCAAACTTGGGACCCAGTGCTTGCAAGGCAGGCAGCAGAGCCACTGAGCTAAATCCCAGCCCTGGTTTGTTTGCTCTCTTGTTTGGTGTTGTTTTGTTTCTTGAGACAGGAACATGCAATGTACTTCATACTCTATGCAGCCCAGGATGGCCTGGAACTTGCAGTTTCTCCTGCCTCAGACTCCCGAGCACTGATGGGATTACAGGTGTACACCACCACACTCAGCTTAAAGACCAAATTTCAGTCTCTATTTGCTTGCCCAAACTTTTGTAAACTCCTACGATTCTGAGAGCTGCAATAGACCTTAAATTATCACCAAGTACTATAAAGGAAACTGAAGCCAGTCATCTCCCCATGCTGTGTCCGCCCTAGGCCAGCACTCCCAGCTTGACCCCTTGGAGCTGAGCCTCACCTGGACCGCCTGCCGCTCGTACAGGGACATCTGCGCGATCTGGGGCCGAGAGCTGCCCCCAGAGCTGGAACCCCCATTGGTGGAGCCGGAGTTCTGCTCGCTCTCAGTCTCCATGACAGCAGTCCACGGTCCCCACGGCTGGTGCTCCGACTCAAGACCTAGGCAGAAGCAGCGACAGATTAGAATTACACCTTCTCCCAAAGTTTATTCATGTGACTATTCAAGAGCACAGCAAGCCCCAAGACTTCCCCTCAAGAGACCTTAGAACTCCCAAACTCCCAACAGTCTTACAACTGAACCTCGTCCTCCCCACCTGCCATCTTTGAAACTATTTGGGTCTCAAAAGAAATAACGCTTACATACTGGCTGTCATTAAATAACATGACATCTTACAAAGCTGAATCCACTGCAAATCCCCAAGGCACTTTTTAAATTTAACAAACCTCACTTCAATCTCACTGCTGTTATCTTACTTGGATCTCTCTCTACAGCCTTATCACCTGCTGACAACTGGTGACAACGGTCACCTTTTACTGGGAAGCCTCGGAGCTGCCTCTTTTCACTGGGCTATGAGCTTCATTCAGTATTTCTCTCTCCCAGTGCTACAAGGTAAACAGTATGGGCCCCATTTTATAATTCAAACTTTTTCTGAGTATCAAGTCTATGCTAGTAAAAGTTTCTTCCTCAAACCAAAAAAACAACAACAACAAAAACAAACTGATTAAAGCAGTATCTCTGAGTATGAGGACTCATCCTCATTTCCAGGAGGGCCTTCTATGTAGGTAAGATAAACAGGCCTAGGGAGGATACAGACTTTGGGGACACGAGCCAAGCTCCAGCCCACACCGACCAGAGATGCCTGGCTCCAGCCCAGGCTGCTGAGGACAGAGAGTACCTGAGACACACCGCTTTCCTACTGCTACTTCAGTTTCCCTCCTTGCAAACAAAGTTTCACGCTGAATGTGATACATCACTTTACCAAATGATTCTCAGTTATGAAATATGTGACTCTCATGTATGAAACATACTAAATATGCTAACAATGGAAAGCTTCAAAAAGATTCAACTTTTCCGTCCACTCAAGTGTCAGAATTTACCCCTTGGGACTATGCTAAAATTTACAAAAAGACAAGTGAAAACATTGCTAAGAACCAAGCAAAGAGATGGGATGAGAAGCACGAAGAAATATTCTTCCAAAGTAGCACTAAATGACAGGAAGGTTTCTGGCCTATTCTTAGCTTTTTCCTTTTGTTAAACGTACATACTGTACTACATTCTCTACTTTCGAGTCACTGGGCCACTAGAAACATCAGGTCACCAAAACTCTATTTAGTTTAGGAATATAAATATCAAACCGGAATTTCTTCTAAGGGCTG
Organism: Fukomys damarensis; assembly: GCF_012274545.1. Lineage (NCBI taxonomy): Eukaryota > Metazoa > Chordata > Mammalia > Rodentia > Bathyergidae > Fukomys > Fukomys damarensis. The sequence continues at coordinate 24,719,801 of NW_022900931.1, read as the reverse complement.
TCAACAGTTTTACTGGGGTGAATGGACTTATCTTGGGAATTGCATCCAAAACAATAAGCAGAGTAAATAAAAAACCCGTTGGCCTTGGCAATAAAGTTAAGAAAGCATCTCTTACTCCACTCCCAGTAGCATCTAAATGTATCACTGTCTCCCAAGATTCTATCCATCTCTTCTACTTCATTTAGGGTTAGCAAACGTTACTGTAAATATGGATATAACCCAAAGTACAAAGGGCAATGGTATCAGCTTCAACTCCAGTCTACCTTCTCCCCACCTCTTTTGCCAAAATATCAAAACACTAAACAGATACAGACCCATGAATCCTCAATATCAGCATGTGAAGAGAAAAAGCGGGTATTAGAGGCAGCACGGCACAGTCGTAGAGATTGCTGGGCTTTAGTTCACTGGACTCATCACGAGACTCCACTACTAGCTATAGAGGGAACAAGAATTCCTACACGCGCGAGTACAAATGCTCATAAACGCTACGACCCCCTCATCTCCCCAATAACTGAAGTCTTATATTTATTTTCAGACTGTGCAAACAGAAAACAGAAACGGAAAGGGACTTTTTTTTCTATGCGAGAAAATCATCATCAAAACCAGCATTCCTACCCATGTGCATAAATCTATTCATGAGTGATCAATGTTGTGGCTGCAAGACTAAATGCAGAAAGTGAAGACGACAGCTTGGGAGGAGCAATCAATTGCAAATTTCAGAATGAAACTGGAAGAGAAGCGAGAAGCTGCTCTAGAGGTCCCTGAGGAGGTAAGCCCGGTCGTCCTGAGAGGTGGTAGGCAGCACTTGGGTGAGTAGGGGCTGGGTCAGGAAGACGCACAGACCTACGAAGGGAGCTGGAAAGGGGTACTGAGGTCAAGAGGTGGAGGAAGGCAACATCTCTAAGCAGAAAACTGTCTCGGAGCAAGAAAGGGGCATGCGAACAGGGGTGGGAGGAGGGCGACTCAGGAAAGACCGTGCCAAAGAAATGGAAGTGATCTGGAGAACAGGACGGTATCCGCCCTGCGTCTCGTCCCACCGGACCTCGCCGAAAACGCCGATCCAACGAGAAATCGAACACCCCGGGAAGGGG
>NW_022900931.1:24677525-24717646 GCF_012274545.1 Fukomys damarensis | reverse complement strand
CTGCGCCGGGGGCTTCGCGCGTTCCCAGGCTTGGGCGCGGCTGTAGGAAAGCGAGAGCGACGAAAACAACGGAAAGGGCAGGGTACGGAGCTGCAGAACAATGGGGCTGTGTGGGAGCCCAGACGTGTGACGGGCGAGCCTTTGTCATTGTGTGCACGATGCCAACTTACCGCCTTTTGGCGTCTCAGGCTTTGAAGGTGCAGAGATACTCACAGAGCACCTACTATGTGCTGGCCACTGTTTGTGGAAGCCTGGAGTGGGTCGGTGCAAAAACAAAGATAACCACTCTCGTCGACCTTCGCGGAAAGGGAGGGATGCTTTGTTGGTGAGGGACGAGGATTGGTGCCTTTTCCTCTTGCTGTCGAGGATTGGTGCTTTTTCTCTCGCTGTCGCCTTGCTAGTTATTTTTCTCTGCCCGCCCACTTCATTCTCACCTTTTAAAGCCCGTGCGTGATTTGTTGTTTAGAGAAAAAGTTGAAGTAAGCATCCTCTTTGTTCCTACGTTGCATCCACTTACACCTGCAGTGAGAGAGAGAGAGAAGTGTTTGAACTCCCGGCTCCTAACCTGTGGTAGCCAGGTTTAGGCCAGGTAAAATCTCCGCCAGGCTTCTAGGAACCAGTCAGACGAGACTGAGGGAAGAGACCGGAGGGCAGCCAAAGGGCTGGAAAAGTGGAAACAAGGACAAGAGGTGAAAGGGTGGCTTGCCAGAACACGGGTGCCAAGCGTTGGCTGAGGATGAATTGCATAGGTTTGGCAAAGAGAAGCACAGATGAAAAAACTAGGTGAAGGATTAGTTGCTTAATTCACAGGTAGATTTTTGGCATGACAAAGAGTGTAAGCCGTTCTTGCAAAAGGTTACAAAATGGATATGGGAAACCTGAATTGAATTTTTTATTTTTTAAGAGTAGAAAAAAATGGACCGGGGATTTAGCTCAGTGGTGCCGACGCCTGCTTTGCAAGCACAAGGTCCGAGTTCGATCCCCGGTACCCCCCCCAAAAAAAAGTAGGAAAAATTTATTGAGAGAAAGAAAGCTTCTAAGAGAGAAGGGGGCCAGGAAAGTGAGCTGCCCCCTAAATTGAATTTAGCGCCAACAAAAAAAGTACCCATAGGTAATTTTCAAGTTGTACAATTTTCACGCCAAGAAACATTACTCCTGTGCTCCCCTGGTTTCCGGAGAGAATTATCACAGTTAAGCGTCTAAAGAAGAACTGGAGTGTATAGCGAGGATAAGGAATCCACACGCCAGACAATATGCGCTTAACTTGCAATAACCCGTGAACCTTGTATACCTAGAAGACACTGGCCATTTCATATTTCAGCCTCCTACCAGCTGAGCGGAGTTGCTCTTGCTACATAGTTACTTTACAGTCCACCGGTGAAGATTTTAGTTTCTACTTCCCCAGTCAGGGCTCTAGCTACTAGATGGTACCAAGGGATGAGAGATATTGAGGTATAATTTGTCGAGTGCCTGTAATGATCTGTCACAGAACATGTTGTATTCATTATAGCCCAATAATTGAATTCCCATAGTAAAGATACGTGCCTTGTATTTTACACTACTCAAATTCATTTCTCTCCTACACTGATTGGTTTTCCAAAGTCATAGTTCTAACAGTTTCCACCCAAAAAATGAGCACAAGAAGACCTATCTACAGCAAACTGAATTTACAAAAAAACCTTCCTCCATGAGAAAATCGTTTTTGTCGACCAAATTAGCTGGAGAGCAGGCAATGAAGAGTTTAGTTTAGTCTAAACAAAGGAAAATAATTTGCATTCCCTAGAGAATCCGCCACTGACTCTTTTTTTTTTTTTTTTTTTTTTTTTTTTTTTTTTATTTTTTTTTTTTTTTCTTTATTTTTTTTTTTTGCTGAACTTTTCTCATTTTCACTTAATGATTCCAGTGGAATTAGTCTTTTCTTTTTCAAGCTAACTAGTTCTTTTGAATAGAGCTGGATAATTTCTTTACTCTGCATAACACTGAAGGTCATTAGCCTAAACAGGTGAAAAGGAAATGCATTCAACCTGTTTTGTAGGACACCAAGCCCTCTTGAAAACTTAACCTAAATAAGGAAAACTCCAGTTGTGAAAGGAAATTAACTATTTGGCAACTAAAACGAAAACTAGTAGAAAGGAACATAAGCGACTATGCTTTTTATATATCAACTGAACAGGAATAACAGTCTTAAAAAACTCAGCATTGTGTAGTAAATTGGAGAGAATCGGTTCTTACCCTAGACATGCTAGTATTACTACAGCGTGTCTTGTCTACAACTAATGAAGGAAGAATATGTGACCTCATTTTTTTGGTGCAAATGTTGGTGGAATGCAATCGAAAAAAATAGCCCTTGATTTTGGGATGAACTGCCACCCCCACCTTGTCACCACCTACTGTGTCCCCTTTAAAGTCTTGTAGCTAAAGCAGAAAAAGAACTTTAAAAGTGCCAGAGTCTCAGTTTCTGGTGGAGAAAATGGAAGCCTGAAAGATAGGTACAGAAAAGGAACCTTGTGACGCTGAGGGTGTATCTCAGGGGTAGGGCTGTTGCCTGGTTTATGCGAAGCCCTGGGTTCAATCTGAACGCTTCAAAAAGGAGGATATTTCATAATCCCTGGCACATTAAAAGTCTATGATACTAGTTAACTAAGGTAATTTCCTAGATTCTTGCTCTTCTCACAAATGAAAAGAGTAGAATATTAAAAGCGCTAAGGACTTCTATCCCTCCCCACTAATCATCTTCAAGGCACAAATTTAAAATGCACAGATTGGGGGCCTGGGATTTAGCTCACTGGTGCCACCGCCTGCCTCGAAAGTGCAAGGTCCTGAGTTCAAACCCTGGTACCAAAAAAAAAAAAAAAAAAAAAGGCATAAAATTAACAGATTAATCGGTTCAGCCCAGTATTCCACCCATCTTTGCTCTTGGGATATACAGACACTTGCTGTGTTCTCCCGTGTGGGTGTGGAGCATGTGTGTGGTGCTGGGACTGAGCCAAGGGCCCCAGACACTAAGCAGTTCCTTTGCCCCAAGCTGTGTTCCCAGCCCCAGTCCCCTGGCCTTTAAATAGCCTAAGTCCAACAACAGCAGAGCAGTTTCCATCAGCAAAATGTAGATAATGGCTGATGAAAGTAAATGAGATGTTTATTAAGTACTTCATGCAGCACCTGATACAGCACAAGTACCAGAGTTTTGGGCCAGAGCCCAGCTCCAGAGTTCTCAAAAAATGACACCTGACCACCTATCCCATAAGGCCAATCAAGGTCCTGAAAGGCAGTTTAATCAGCATGGCTATGCTGGGAAGCACAGAAAAAGAGGCTCAAGATCCATATTTGGGTAGGGTTATGGGGGTGCACACCTGTAATCCCGCCACTCAGGAAACTGAGGCAGGAGGATTACCACAGTTCAAAGCCAGCCTGAACTGCATAGTGAGGCCCTGTCTCAAAAAAAAAAAAAATCTGTCTTAAGTGGCTGACAAACTTTGGATTCTTATAGAAGAGGAACAAAGCCAAGGGTTGAGGTTTGTGTAGCTGGGGGACTGGGTAGGCGTTCCTGCTTAGGTCTGCATGGTAGGTCTGACTGTGGGAGGTCAGGACTGGGGTGAGATGGGGCAGTTTGGTTTCCTTGATAAGGGGACAGCTCTGGCAGCCTCAGTTCCGCCATGGGTTGATCTCGTCTTGGGGTGGTCTGTGAGACTGCTTCTCTGAGATTCTGAGGCACTGCAGGTTGAGGACAACTTGAAACTTGGAAGCATCGCTCCAGGGGGTCTGGAACTAGAGGTCATAAAAGCTAGCTATTAGATGGCCCTGCAAATCCTGAAAATTGCTAGTTACTCTTATCTCAGTGTCCTCAGCCTGAAAGGAGGATGAGATAAGACAGGGCAGTTTAGGGCCAATAAACCTTGTAAAACAGACACCAAGTGATTAACATGCCCCAGTGAGTGTAAGCTGAGCAGGGATCCGACCCAAAGTTTCCCAGTAACAAGGCAGGCAGAGAAAAAGAAGATGGCGAGCTTTATCTCCCTTTACATTGGGCATCTGAAGACCTAGCCTGTAAGTCTCAGTGACATGTTACATGGTCATCCTTTAGTAAACATGTATGTCAGCTTCCCACATGCGGAAATTGAAGACAGGCACCACTCTACCCAGTTTGTCGTGGGTGGGTTTTGTCATGGGGGCTTGAACCAAGTGCATTCACACTGAGCTACATCCCCAGTCCTCAAATTTTTTTCTTTTCAACTGGAGACAGGATCTTACTAAATTCCTAAATTACCTTCGTTGGACTGCAACTTGGGATGCTACCATCTCAGCCTCCTAGAGTGCTGGAGTACAAGCATACACTACATGTCCACCTTTTTGTTTGTTTTTTTTCTCAAGACCAGGTTTCATGACATTACCCAGCCTAGTCTCAAATTTGCAGTCTTCCTGCCTCAGCTTCCTAAGGTTATTGGCACATGACAATGTGGCCCAGCTCCTGATATATTTTTGCCATCATCAAACTTATCAAAACTACTCATTATGTTTTACTCAGCTTATATCACACACACACAAAAAAAACTCAGTTTAGATAGTGAGTTTGGGCACTAATGTAGTTAGTTTTATAGGAAAAGAACATTCTCCTCATATACTAAATTTACAGTTGTTGGGTCTCCTGCCTTTTGGTCTCCATCAGGATTTAGGAGTTGATTCCCTTTGAGATCCAGCAGAACCCCTCCGGGGTTATGTCCTCTGGACCAAAAAAAGTGAGGCCTGGGAAGAAGACTGAAGGAAAAGACAAATTGTGATATACTCAGAGCCTTGTTTATGGCATCACAAACGTTGCTAAATTGTACTCTCTCAATAATAGCTATTATGAATCTTTATAGAGAAGATAAAAGCTCACAGAGATTCGATGCTCATGTTTCACGGGTGGTAAGCATTGGAGTGAGGATTGCAATGCAGTCTGCCTTAACTCCACAGCCCGTAGGTAGCTACCTCACATCCTCCACGGCGTGAAAACAGAGTGGTGCGAAACATCTGCATAGCATGCTCAGCGCACACACAAATGTTTGCACAAAGAAGCTTGGATTTGCCACTGCGGATGTGGATGGAAGGTGGGCTTCTGCCGCTGTTAACCAGGGAAACAATACCGTTTACCCTCCTTCCACAGAGGTACTGGGAAATATCTTAGCGAACAATCAGAAGGCGTTTGTAAAGATTTCCCTAAGTTCTCTGTTTTCCTTCTTGTCTACTTGTAAATTGTAATTAGCAAAATAATGGACCTTGAAGACCCATTCTTCTGAGAAACAACCTGTGACCTGCAAAGTGAGCTCTGTCCGCCCTGGACAGGAGTCATTTCTTGGTCCCCTGTCTGTCCTTAGATACCTCTCTCGGTTGTCAGCTCAGCCCCAGGCTGTGGTTGCCTACTTGTGTCCAGGAGCCCTTACCTAGCATCCTAACGCGAGAGTACCATGCCCGTGTCTTTCACTGCGTACTTCTAGGAACCATCTTACATCGTTGCCAAAGAAGAAAGGGCAGCACTTTAAATATCTCCAGAGACCTCAAATTCACACAACTGTTATCACCAGGTACCATATTGTTATGATCAATCCATTTGACCATTAGCTATTGTTACTCTTACTGAGCCAAATTTGTCAATTAAACCTTACTACAGAAAGGTATATGAGGCATGATAAAAATATGCTGAATGTTTACATTTTAAAATTTTTATTATAGTAAAAAACACAGTGCCATTAATTGCCCTCAAGTTATACCCTTGCTTTGAACACAGTGTCTCATCCTCTTGCCTTTTATGAGTATCTCTAGTTGTGCTGCTGTGGCTACCTCACTGTCCTCAGTGCTTGCCTTCCGTGGTCACCTTAACTTGGGGGAAGAGCCAGAAGTCACATGGGCCCAGGTCTGGTGACTAAGGTGGGTGAGAACACAGTGTGATGTTTCTGCAAGCTTTCCATTCTGGTGGACAGACTCAGCAGCCCCATTCCCCAAATGTTTATTCACATCCTACAAAGACCCTCATGAAAGAACACTTTCAGAGCTGCTTCAGAAAGTGGCAAGAATGATGGGATCAGTGTGTTGGAAGTGAACGGGAGGGTTTTGAGGAAGGATTAATGGCAATGTGTCTTGCACTGTAACAATGTTTGGTTGTTTTTTTTTTTTTTTTTTTTTTTTTGTACCAAGAATCGAACTCAGGTCCTTGTGCTTGTGAGGCAGGCACCAGAACCACTGAGCTAAATCCCCGGCCCAACAATTTGTTAACATAAACATTCACTGTATATTCTGAACCCCTCCTGTAGAGGAAAAACATATCTGCAGAATCAGGCACTAAATATTGTTTCAGGTCTTGACTTCACCACTGGCCACAGTCCCCACAGGAGAGGGGACCACTATATTGCAACAGTCAGCTAAAATGACTACCTAAAGCCCAGCAGTCGCCAACTGCATTACTGCTTTGCAACAATGGCAAGACCCTGTCTTGAAATTTTTTTAAATGTTTTGAATAAAAAGGGAAGATAACTCAATACAAAGGCCCTGCATTCAATCTCCAGTACCACCTCCAAAAAAGTACACTTCAGAAAAGTAAAGCCGTAACACTTGTGCAAACATAAAGTGAGCATCTGATTAGCTGATGACAGAGCTGGTGTATTAAAATCAGCTCAGAGCACATCTGAGGAGCTTGGACGACTGGGGGCAATATAATCAAGAGTGTTAGAGTAAGGTTGCTGGGTTGGATATCAAATCTGTGATGATCCACAGGAGCATGAGCCATAACCTCCAGGACCGTCATTTTCACCCCAATTTGAAGGCAAGAATTACCTGCATGAGAGAGAATCTCTGCTTTCTCAGACTTGGGAAGTAAGGTGGAAGCCCAGAACTGAACTGAAAGTAACCGCTCCCTTCCATCTCCCACTTTTAAGCAATATAAATCTGACTAGAGAAACCAGTTAAGCTGCCAGTCAGAGAGCAGCTTGCCAAGCCGAGCCCTCTGCCCAAGTTCTCTTTTTTTCTTCTTCTTCTACTTAATTGCAGCATTTCTATCTCTTAGAGATACATAGAAGAAGCGTGTGCCCTATGCTGGATGATCCGTGAAGGTGGGTGACATACAGCTCGCACCCAGCACTGTTAGGGTTCACGGGCTTTGTCAGTGGACAAGTCAGGCTTGGTAGTTGGTGCAGCCCTCAGCGTGTTCCTCAGGGACCTATGTGACAGCAATTTCCCCTTATCGACCTGAGGCATCCAAGGTTGTCACGGGGAGGCAGTCTTCAGTCGCCCATGAGGCGTTCTGCTTTTCACTGTGCCGGAAGTGGCAAGAGCACCTCTGTTTCCATTTCTTTAGCTGACGCTTGCCCGTATCTACTTGCAGAGGAGTTTGGGAAACACAGTCGGCCTGAGCTTTGCCTATGAACGTGAACGTGGTGTGTGGTACACACTGCGAATGACTGGAAGTAGAAGAGAATCCCAGCAGCCCAGGAACTCCCCAAAGAAAGAAAGCAAACCCGCCACCCATCTGTAAGGGAACCAGGCTGGAGGGCAGGGCTGCTCCTTCCCTGGGTGGCCGCGGTGTACATTCTCCATGGGCAGCAGCCTGGCAATGACTTGGCAGCACCAGGGCCAAGTTCTCTTTCTTGACTCCACTTTGGAGCAGTGGGTGATCCGTTCCGTTCCTTCAGCAAACCTGCCCTTCCTCAGATTTTCACGTCTTACAAAAGGACAACCCCAGTTGCCCACGCCAACACCTTCGCGTCACCCCGGTCTCCTCTCTTTAATTCCCACCCCATAGAAACCCCATCCATGCATTCAATGGTAAACAAAAATAGGTCGCAGCCCTTCTCAAGGACCCTGGCATTTTTCTTTCCATCAAGAGCAGATAAAACACAAAAGTTCTTACCCTAGTGGAGCTTGCATTCAAGAGGAAAGGAGACCAAAAATTAAATCCACATTTGTGGGCTGTATGAGATGACAGCCGCACTTAGAAAAAGTGTTGAATGCAAAGTTGTTGGGAGGGTTGAGGGCCTAGGACTCGAGTTGAGTAGGGGGACGGACCTTGCAGAGTAAGTGGCCTTTGGGAAGAAATCTGAGCCAGCTGCGGCAAGCGACATCGGTAACCCCGGCATTCCGGGGAGGGAGGCAGGAGGACCAGGAGTTTGAGGCAGCCGGCCCGTTCCGCACAGCAGCGCTTGTCTCAAAAAAACAGAAAACAGGGTCCAGGGATTTGGCTCAGTGGTTCCGCCGCATGCCTTGCAAGCGCAATGGCCTAAATTCGATCCCCAGTACAAAAAAAACGAAAAAAAGAAAAAGGTGATCTGAAGGGAAGGAGAGGAAGGTGTGTGTGTGTGTGTGTGTGTGTGTGTGTGTGTGTGTGTGTGTGCGCGCGCGCGCGCGCGCGCGCGCGCGAGCTGCAGGCAGAGGGGACCTGTGAGCTGGGAACAGAAGAGCAGAAAGCAACCACTGGAGCAGCCGGAGGCGGGCAAGGGGGTGGGGACCCAAGAATGGAAGTGCAGATGCCGAGGAGGGGGACGTGCGGGAGGGCAGGTAAAGGACAGACTGACCTGGGCTTTTGTTCTGCCTCACAGATTGGAGCAGAGGAGGGACGGGACAGCCCAGGTTCTGACGCGAGCACCCTGACCGCCACTGTGGCTGTGGACCGCGGGGGTGAAAACGAGGCCAGAGCCCCTGAGTTACTGACAGAACGGACCCGAAGGACGCATTCTTGTGAAGGTTTCGTTAGCAGTAATGTGTGCTGAGCTTTTTGTTTTTCTTGGACCAACATCGTATTTTTACAAGATGCTGGTTGTGGTTACAAGTACGGTATGTTATTTGGTTGTGAATGAGTTGTCTAAATGTCAATCTGTGTGTAAATTAAATTACTGAATGAGAAAGCAGCCTCAAGCTGGGTTAGTGGTGCATAGCTGTGATCCCCACAATCTGAGAGGCTGAGGGAAGAGGATCTAAATTTCCATCCCAACCTGGGCAATTTAGCAGCTTAGGGAGACCTTGTCTGAAAATAAGTAAATAACAGATAGAGATGTAGTTTAGTGTGAAATCCCTGGGTTCAATCCCAGTATTCCCAGCCCACCCAAAAAAGTAGCCCAGGTGTTGGGGGTATAGTTCAGTAATACAGCACTTGCCTAGTGTGTGCAAAAGGCCCTGGGTTCAATCTCCAGCAGCCACCCAAAAAAGGAAGCCCAAATCCATGCATGGTGGCACACACCTGTAATCCAAGCACTCCAGGAGGCTGAGGCAGGAGATTACTCCAAATCTGAGGCCAGCCTGGGCTGCATAGAGTCTGATACCAGCCTGAATCCCAGACTGAGATCCTGTCTCAAAAACACCAAAACCAAAAAGAAGCAAAAAGGAAGCCAAAGTACATCCTAGTGACCACAGCATTTGAGGGAAATGTGGAGCGTTGTCATTATTGATCCCAAATTATCTAGATAAGTTCAGTTTTAGTAACTACACTTTTCCCAATTTCACCATTCTCCTAATAAGTTCAGACTTGACACATATATGAAAAGAAGTTCATTTCTGCAACCACAAACTGAATGAGGCAATCAGGAACAGCCAGTGTGTCCTCCATGTTTGTACTGACTAATTTTTTTTTTTTTTTTTTTTTTTTTTTTTTTTTTTCGACAGGTCCTTGCACTTGCAAGGCAGACCACCAAACCACTGAGCTAAATCCCCAGCCCCTGTACTGACTAATTTTTAACAGCGACTGAAACCATGACAACAAAGTTACCAATCCCTCACAGCCCAGGGCTTTGCCCCCTGCTCAGGCCAGTCTTGCTGTCCCGGGCACACGAGGAGCTAGATTTCTCAACTCCACAGGCCTCACTTCTGAGAGCTGAATGCACACATCTGTAGCTCTGTGCACACACACGACACCCACAGAAAGTTAAATATCCCCCGTGAAGTACTCTGCTTACCATATTGATGTAAGAAGATACAGGTAAGTATGAACTCCCCTAAAAGAATGGAGTGGAACGCGGTGTGGTGGCACACGCCTGTAATCCCACCACTAGGGAGGCTGAAGCAGGAGGATCGCTGTGAGTTTGAGACCAGCCTGGGCTACATAGTGAGAGTTCCAGGTCAGTCTCAACTACATAGTGAGACCCTATCTCAAAAAACCAAAAAAAAAAAGAATGTAGTTCAGCCCACCGAGTCAGGTAGAGGCACTGTTGAGGCCCGGCCAGGTACAGAGCAGGAACCTTGAGCTCTTGGATGGGATTCTGACCTGCCAAGAGGTGAGTGCGGTTTTCCTTACCTGTGAAATCAGAACAATAGGCTGGGGATGTAGCATAGTGAACCCCGCCTGCTTACAAGTTCAAGGTCCTGAGTTTGATCCTCAGTACCAAAAAAAAGGAATAATAATACCTACCTTTCAAGGTCCTCGTGAGAATTAAGTGAAAAATGTCTAGGACTGATTTTCCCTCCATAAGCACTCCATAAATGTTTTGGGGCTGCTGCCTGCCTCACAAACTCAAGGACCTGAGTTGGATCCCTGGTACCAAAAATAAATAAATAAATAAATAAATTTTAATTTATCCTATCCCCCCTGTTCTTTATGCCCCCTCAAAAGCTTTGTTTCCATTTGCCTTCTATTTTTAGTTTTCTTCTTGTCCCTTCCTTCCTTTCTCCCTTCTCCCTCCCTATTCCCCTTCCCATTTGAACATTTTGAACATTTTGAACATTTTCTTCCTATTTCCCAATATCTAGTATACATTTTAGTCCTTATTTCCATATTGCTTCTCACATCAGACAAATAATGTGGTATTTAAACATGTGTGCACGATTTATTTGTTATGGGACTTTTTTTGCGGGGGGGGGGATTTTTTTTGAGACGGGGTCTCACTTTGTAGTTGAGACTGACCTGGAACTCACTATGTAGCCCAGGTTGGTCTCGAACTCACAGCAATCCTCCCGCCTCAGCCTCCTGAGTGCTGGGATTATAGGCATGCACCACCACACCTGGCACTGTGATGGGACTTCTTAAGAAGGGTTCTGGGATTCCCGTTTGGTCTCCGTCAGGGCTCCTTCTCTGGGGTCGTAGCTCAGTGGTACAGTACATGCTCAGCCTGTGCAAGGCCAACTTCAATCCCCAGCACCAAAAGAAAAAAAAATGCCTTTTTACAAGAAAATCCCAGAGGGCCAGGGATTTAGCTCAGTGGTTTGGTGGCCTGCCTTGCAAGCGCAAAAACCCAAGTTCAATCCCCAGTACCAAAAAAAAAAAAAAAAAAAAAAAAAAAAAAAAAAGAAAGAAAAGCCCAGCACTGGGAGTGTGGCCCAGTGGTAGAACATTTGCCTAACATATTTGAGGCTCAGGTTTGATCCTTACCACTGGGAGAAAATAAAACAAAACTGAAAAAAAAAAAAAAAAGGAAGGGAGAGAAGAGAGAAAGAGAAGGGTTTGGAGTAGGGTTTGGTCAGAGTATGAAGAAATCAGAATTTTATCTCGTTCTCATTGTTAATAGTATAGTTGTTTTCTTGGGGATCAAACCCAGGACCTCACAACACACATGAGGCAAGCATCATCACTGAGCTGCAGAGAAGCCCAGAATCTCATCTCAATAATAACATCTGCAGTCATTTACATGAATTAACTCTGCTGGATTATTTTTATTTTTATTTTTTCCGTAGTACGGATTAAACCCAGGACTTTGCAATAAGTTTTATTTTTATTATTTTATTATTTTTTATTTTGACAAGGTCTTACCAAGTTACGAAGTTGCCCAAGCTGGGCCCAATCTTGAGATCCTCCTGCCTCAGCCTCCCAGAGTGCTGTTATCATAGGCATGTGCCGCCATGCCCCACGCCCAGCTTGATTTTTACTTTTTATCTGTTTGATTTTCACACTGATCCTGACAAGTTGTCATTAGAGTCTCTGCTGTAGTTTGTTAATAAACCTGCACTCAGAGGCTGCCCTCCAATCTAACCTTCCTTTAAGGCCTTTGAGAGGAGCCAGATCCACACGGGAGCCACAGTGAACAAGCAGTGCATGCCCCAGGCGGGGCTTTTCTTGCTCTGGGTCTCCGGGCCCAGAACAGTCGAGGGGTTTCTGAGGCTGTCGGCTCCTGAAGCTGCTGGTACAAAAGCTCTGCCGTTCTCTGCCTGCCGTGTGAACCACTGGTAGAACTCATCATTTCACAACGAATGTAACATGTACGCTGCTGTGTGTCCGCTCTGCACGGCTGTTTCCGACGTCGCTTCTGGGCAGAAGCCTGAAGATCACTCTTGACCTGGCTTTCTCTTTCTTCTCCAATATTCCGTGGAGCCTGTTCAGCGCCCTGCTTGTCGGTGATGAAGACGATACGGACCCCAGCCCCAACCCAGGCCTCTGAGACATAGTGTGAGAACTGAAATCTTTTACTTAAACACAGTGAGGTATGGGCTGGCTCTTCAGTGTCCCACAAAGCTTCATGTGCTAAAGCCCAGTCACCAGCTTGTGGTGCCACTGAGAGGTGAGGTCTCGGGAAGAAGTCGGGTCACTGTGGCCAGACCTTGGCGGGACGCTGAGACCCCAGCTGCCGTGAGGTGAGCAGTTTTGTTCAGCCACACTCACTTGCCGTGGTGTTGTGCCTCGTTATAGGCCTATAACAACACAGCCAACTAAACATGGACCGAGACCTCTGAAACCATGAGCTGAGTAATACTCCTTTGAAGTTGCTTTTCTCGGGTACTTTGTCACATTGACAGAAATCTAACACACTAACCTGCTCGTTTGTTTGTAAGTTTGTTTGAGACAGGGTCTTGCTGTGTGGTTCAGGCTGACCTTGAACTCAACATGTAGCCTGGGGCTGCCTCCCATCAATCCTCCTGCCTCAGCCACCCAAATGTGCCAAGACACCCAGCTCACCCTAAAGAGTTTATTTAAATGATTTCAACAAACAATTCTAAACTAACCAATCCTTCTCTCATTAAATGCCCAGTGAATCTTTTCATAAAATGGCTTAGACGACAGCCCTTCCACTAAAGCTTAATAGGCTTAGAATACCCATAATGAAATTGAGAAAGAAATAAACTTTCCAAAGAACCACTTAGCAAGTGATGTAAAAACCTCCTGGAGACTGAAAAGTTGGGAAGAATACTATTTTTGTTTCTTGTAACTTACAAGCAGTTAATGTGCCTGGTGATCTCAAAGCTCTGGAAAAAGTTGGAAAAGATGGTAAAAGTTTCTTGTGTTGACTGAGGCACTGGACTGCATTTGACAGGACTTAACAAGAGAGAGATGAGCTCAGCAAAGAACTGGCCAGTTTTAGTCAGGAACACAAGGGAGTCGAATCCAGAAAGGTGGAGACTTGTGGGATCAGAAGAGGCAGCTACATAAAGAAGCATTTGAGAAAGAACTTAAGACCTCAGCCTTGTGGCAAAGATCAAATCAAAGCTATGGTAATTACATTGCTTGTTATAACCTCAGAGTGGATTAATGTATTTCTCAACAAATCCTCTCAGTTAGACACAGTGGCTTACAGTGTAGCTCTTTCACCAAAGCTTAATGAGCCAAAAGTGCCCACAATTAAATCCTGGAGGAGGGACGTCTTGACAGAGGTTCTTAAAGGTGTGCGTACCGACACCTGGAACGGAGAAGAGCAGAACAGACCAGTGACTGGCTGCGTTTGCAAACTGTTCAAATTAAGAAATCTCTGACTAAGTGAAACAGAAATGACTGCTGGGCACTTCGTCTTCTGCAGGCTCTGAGCCAGCTTCAGATGTGTTGAGCAGCTCAGGGCCCTACGATGTGCCCCTCTGCTCGGGGGTTCTTGAGAGCTGAAGGTAACGGAGCAAAAGCCACCAGAGGGCCAGCTCACCCCTGCCCGGCAGCCTGAGGACTGGGTGGACGTCCTGAGTCAGGTGACTTCCCAGAACCCTCGTTCCCCGAGACAGAGGTAGCCAAGAAGGGTCAGCAGGAGCAGCCTCACCACGCAGCCCTCCTGCTTAGTGTTTACCCTCTGCTTCGGCCCAGACCCTGCCCTTTGTCCTGCTCCTTCTCCCAAGTTGGATGCCCGTTGTCCAAAGGGCATAAAAGCTGCCAGACCTAAACACTCCTTTGGGCTTTCGTTCCTGCTTTGCAGTCCTCTTCAGATACAGCCAAGAAAGCTCTAGCAGAGATGCAGCCACCGTCGGAGGGAACACGAACTGCTGGGCATGGCCTGCCTGCCTGTAATCCCTGCATGCACGGCCTGGGCCACTTCGTGACTTAGCGAGACCCTGTCTCAAAATAAAAAACCTAAAAAGAGCTGGGGACATAGCTCGGTGCCAAGGTCCTGGGTTCCATCCCCAGTATCACAGGGCAGAGAACAGGAACTGTGAGCCCTTCCGGGGGAGCCAGTTAGGATCCAGGTAGGATTTTCCTCATTCCTGGGCAAGAGGCCCACTGATCGTTTGTCTAGAATTTCACTGAGTACTTCGTGTTTGCTTCCCTGGGCCTACTCTGTCTGCCATTGTAAGTTGGTGGGGCAGAGGGAAGCGGGTGCCTCCTCCCTTCTACTCTGCTGTCACCACCCGAGGGAAGTTATCACAACCCCGGGACGCTGGACTTCAGTTCCATCCTTCCATTGCGCACCTGGATAGGAGGTGGGATCGTCTCTCTCTGGAGGGAGTCTATACTCCACGTGGGAGGAAGAAGAAGCAAATATTTATCATCATCAATGGATACGAGGAACAAAATACACATCAGACGGTTTGGCCGTGCTGGGGATTGAACACAGGGCCGCAGGTGGGCCAAGTCGGTGCTTTCCTGCTGAGCTCCACCTCGGAGAGACATCTATCTTACCAAATATAGAAGTGATTAAAAAAAAAAAAAGAGTAGATTTGGGCTCTTATTAGGACAGTTCATAAACTCTGCATCTTTTCTCCCGCCCAGGTGGTAAATGGCACCTCCCCCCACCCCACCCCCACTTCATCTGGCGGAAGGCAAGGCTTCCGGGCAGCTTTGTAGCTTGCTTATGTGTCAGCTGACTCGCTGGGCGTCTGGCTTTAGGCCTCAAGCCCGGGGCCTCTGCACAGGCCAGGCAAGGGTCCCCGGGCCCAGTGGTTTCTTCCGGTGTGGCCGGCTCCTGTTCCCCCAGAGCCCGCGGACAGAGCCTCCGGCCAGACTGGTTGGTAAGCAACAACAGTGAGGATTCAGGCCAGAAACAAACCCCTTTCATCTTTAAACCACCTTTAAAGACGCTGGGCAAAGTGAAACACTTGCCTCTACAGATATCAAAACTAAAGACAATGCTATAGTATCTGTACAGGGACGGAACAACGGAGAGAGCGCTCAGAAACAGCACTGGGGATGTAGCTCAGCGCTCGAGCAAGTGCTTGCCTAATTGCCCAGGGCCCTGAGTTCAAACTGTAGCACTGAAAAGAAAAAACAAAAACAAAAAAATTAAAAATCTGAGTGTCACGGACCTTCCCTGTAACTGCAGCTACTTGGGTGGCTGAGACAGGAAGATTGCAAGTTCAAGGCCAGCCTGGCAAACACAGTGAGACTCTGGCTCAAAATAAAATTTAAACAAGGGCTGGGGCCATCTCTCAGTGGTCCCTGGATTTGATGGCGCCTAGTGAGAAAAACCAGACATGTGAACACACATGCGCACACTTGACTCACATCAGCCCTGTCACCATGCAGTGAAGAAAGCGTGGTGTGCGGGAGTGGGTGAAGTGACTGGGTCTTCCGTTCTTGGTGTGCTGCAGATCTAAAAGGACCAGTCTGTTGGTAAAACTTCTGAAAGTGAACAGGGAACTGTTTTCATGAGTAAGGAAGGGGTTCTTAAGTAGTAATGAAATGTACTAACAAAGAAAAAGATTGATACCTCAGACATTAAAACAAAGATAATTTGTTTATTAAGACAGTATTAAAAGGAATACCACAAGTTCACATCAAAACCACAGTGAAGGAGGAATGTGATGGTGCACACTTGTAATCCCGACACTTGGGAGGCTGAAGCAGGAGGATCTACTCATTTCGAGGCCAGCCTGAACCACAGTGAGACTGTCTCATCACCCTCCCAATTTTTTTTAAAAGACCACAATGAGTTATTACTTCACATCCATTAGGATGGCTACAATCAGAAGACAACACTCCTCAGAGTCAGTGGGGATGTGGAAAAATCAGAATGTTCAATCCGGGCTGGTAGGACTGTGCTACAGGCACCATGGCAAACATTTTGAGTTCCTCAGGAGGTTAGCGCTGTATGACCCAGCAATTGCATTTCCAGCATATTCCCAAAGGAATACAGATGCCCAACCCGACAAGTTCAGAGCAGCATTGTTTATAATGGCTGAAAAGTGTGGCGACACTGGGGCTCATCAACTAATGACTGGGTAAACAATGTGGCAGTCCCCATGGTACAACGAAATGGACACGCGCTGACACGCGGCCTCAACGTGAGCAGGACCTGTTCCAGGATGCGTCCAGCTGCCGGGCAGAGACAGGGCGGGCTGCTGACCAAGGTGGCTCCTCTGGTAGGCGTGGGGATGTCGTGATGATTGTGAAGATCTGCGAATATGCTAAAACCCACTGGGTCATGCGCTTAAGTATTTTATAAAATGACTTCCGAAAGCAGTCACAAAGTGGGAGAAGATACTTGTATTTATTTGTACATGTAACCCCAGAGTTCATATCCAGAATATATAAAGGATGCCTAGAAATAAAAAAGGAAAATAGGGGCTGGGGATATAGCTCAGTGGTGCCGCCGCCTGCCCCTCAAGTGCAAAGACCTGAGTTCCATCCCCAGTATCAAAGAAAGAAAAATAGCAGAGAACTCAAAAGAAAGACGATCAAAGGCAACGAGACACACAATACACAATCCCTGGACCTCATCCGCGACCTAGTGAGAAATGCGCATAAAAACTTAATGAGCTGAGCACTGGATTTGACCCCAGTACCACAAAAACAAAGTGAAAACAACAAGCACCTCATGAAATACTTCACCTCTCTTCCCAATTAGCTAAAATTGTGTAATCAGGTAGTGCCAAGTCTTCGCACGCAGTACAGCACCGCTCTCTGCATCTTACGGCGAGGCAGGCATCGTCTCATAAAATTAAAGATTTCAGTGCCTGGCATAAGACACGTGCAAATGAAAGTCAGAGAAGTACAGCTCACGCGGCGATACGGGTCGGTTTCTTTGAACTCCCTCCGTGCTGTAGGCCAGAGGGTGCACAGGTTCCGTCATGAAAAAGTGTGTGAACCCATCATTCAGCTGTTAACCCAGTTAGGTCCTATTTCGACAAAGAGAGAGTGGAAACCATGTGATTTATGGAAGGTTTTATCATCCAGTCATTACATTTACATTTTTATACTGACACCAATCCTGTAAGTCCTTTGTTTTGGCTGTGTTGGGGGTAGGTGTCTACACGTGGGCTGACACCCATATAGCACCATGGAGAGGGGAAACTTTCATTGGCAAAGCTTGAAAAAGGAGCGAAGAGCAGCACCTGACTTCCCTCCCCTTCTCTCTCGGGGTTTAAAATGGCACGTTTGAAAGCTGAGACTTTCCGAAGCAGTGAAAGGGTAAAAGATCTGGACCCAGGCCTGGGATGGGCTATACAAGTGCCCTACCACTGAGCTGCACTCCCAGCCCTTTTTAACTTTTAGAATATTCCTAAATGGCCCAGGCTGGACTTGAACTCACAATTCTCCTGCCTCAGCCTCCTGGGTGCTGGGATTACAGAAGTGCACCTCTGTGTGGGGCCAGAGAATCCATTCTTAGCTTTTGATAGCTATCAAATGATGATTTACTCCCTGAAGGCTCTTTGAAACCACTATCTTCATTCTTCCTACCCGAATTTAAAGGTCTACGCTGGAAGACCCGCTTTGAACCAAACCCCCAAATTTCATCCATAATTCACGTTAGCCAGTGAGTCAGCACACCTCTGACACCAGCTACTCAGGAGGCTGAGGCAGGAGGTGGCTTGCTGAAGGGCAGCCTGGGCAGTTTAACCAGAACCTGACTCAGAAATTAAAGGGCCGAGGTGTGGGGGCGGCTGGGAATTGGAGCTCTGTCGGGGAGCGCTTTCATGCGGTACACGCGCACTCGCGTGTTGCTCCCCCCCAAACACTTCCAAGCCAGTGGCGCCTTTCCCTGCCCCCGGGACTTGGGGTAGCATTATCAGGGAGTTAGCGTTCAACTGAAACAACAGTATCGATTACTATCGAGGACGGAATGGAGAGAAGAGATGTGAAAGGTGTCTTTTCTGCACACTTTAATTTTTACACGGCAGCGTCGTCTATTGCAAAGTAAATGCTAAAACCAAACAAAAAAACTTCAGAAAGGCACGAAGCACCCGCTGTACTTTCCCCTGTGAGCAGCAGGTGTCGCTGCCTCGCCGGGTAAGGGCGCCCTGCAGCCTCCCCCGGCCCTCGCGGGACTGGAGGTTTTAACTTGTAGAGGGAAGGGACCCGCATCTCCTCTCACGCTAGGAGCTGACATTTATTGAACGCGACACTAAGACTGCGTCTTCTCTCGGTGTGCAATGCGGGGCTAGAACCCAGGACCCGGAGCCCGGGCTGTACCGCTTCGCTACCCCCGCCCCGCCCCCAAACAGCTTTCTTAGGGTAAACTTGGTGCTCAGTTAATTACGCAGATTTAAAGTACGTTACTGGGGAATTCTGAGGTATGTATGAAATAAAATAATCAACATCTCTCTCCCCAAAGTGTCCTCATACTAATTTATAATGCTCCTTTTCTTGCTCCTAGATACGTTTTAGTTTTGTTTTTGCACCGGGGATCAAACTCAGGTTCTTGTGCTTGCAAGGCAGCCAGTGGAACCACTAAGCTAAATCCCTGGCCTTCCTAGATACGTTTTTAAGGACTGTACATAATTTTTTTTTTTAATTTTACGTTTGAGACAGGATCATACTATGTAGCCCGGGCCGGCCTCCAGCGGACAGTCTTCCTGCCTCAGCCTCCCACGTGCTGGGGTGACCAGGGAGAGCCCACCACACCTGCTTCTACACGAATAATCTCATTTCCTTCTTAACCACCTCTTCTCCAGGTGAAGATCTCTTCCATTCTACCAAGGAGGAAACCGAGGTCCCCGCGGGCTGAATAATTTGCTCCAGATGGTTCAGCTAGCGAGTGGCAGGGCCTTCGCTGGAACCCAGACCGGTGGACCCCGGCTGTGCCCGAAGTCCGCGGCGCAGGGTTCATTTGTGTATCTCACGTGCAGTGCTCGGCTGGGCCAGGGCCTGACTAGGCCGGCGCCCTACTTAGGCCGTCACAGCCCAGCCGAGGCAGGGGTTTGCCATGCGGAGCGCGTGTCTCCGGGTGTGCAGCGCCTTCCCGGCGTCCCGGGGCTTCACTTCTGAGCTCTGGTTTGTCTGGGCAGAAGATGCAAAGCTTTATGATGCCGACCTTTCCTTGCTTCCTGTCTGCTGTATAAAACGTGTAACAAGGCGCGGGTGTGTAGCTCGGGGGCTCCACGCCTGCCTGGCAAGCGCAAGGTCCTGAGGTCGATTCCCGGTACCAAAAAATAAAAAGAAATAGAGTGTGTGTGTGTGTGTGTGTGTGTGTGTGTGTGTGTGTGTGTGGTGTAACTCCCGCATTTCATGGAATATTTCTGGGGTGAAAGAAGCACAAAACATAAAGAAACATAACCTCTTGGCTACCAAAAACAATGAGTGGTAGGGTAGTGTTGCTTTGTGTAGGTAAATTCTTTTAGTCCAAAATTCTTTTGCAAGTCAAGCATCAGAATTTTTTCAACTCATTGAAGGAGGATCTAATGAGTTGAGCACTCATAGGTCATTAAGACGTTTTTGTGTGTACTGGGATCGAACTTGGGACCTGGCTCAGCAGGTGACGGAACCACTGAGCTGCAGCCCAGGCCCCATAAGGATAATTTCTGATGAAAGAGCACTACCAGCCTGAAAGAGTCCAGGAAACCTCGTGGCAAATGCCAACTCGTCCTGCTGGCTTGGACGAGAGTTCCCCAAGACCACGGAGGCCGTAATGCGAAGTGACAGAAACCAGACCCTCAAGCTTGGGCATCGTGTGCCTTCCCTTATTTGAAAAACCATAGCGCAGGTCATTTCAGAAGCAGGGGGCGCAGTGATCTTTTGCAAACAGGAAGGGGGCCAAACGTGGTGGGGTGGGGAAGGAGGAGCAACGAAGTGGAAGAAGAACCAGGCCGTCCAGTCCATGGCCCAGTCCCAGGGTGGGTGTGATCATCACCCACTGCAAACACAGACTCCTCAACATTTAACAGTTTTAAAAGGATGCACTGCTAGAAATCAAAGACAGATACAACCCTGATACTGGACGACAGCATCTTTGACAGTTAGAAATGAGACTGGCCTCAATTCAAAAATGGGCATCTGAAATGAACAGACATTTCTCAGACCAAGAAGTAAAAGCAGCAAGTAAATAAATGAAAAAATGCTCCACATCACCGGTCTTTCGAGAGATGCAGATGAAAACAACACTGAGATTCCTCCTCACCCCACAAAGAATGGCTGCTATCAAGAAATCACACAATAACAAATGTTGGCACAGTTGCGGGGAGAAAGGAACCCTTCTCCACTGTTGGTGGGAGGGCAGACCGGTGCAACCACTATGGAAATCAATATGGAGATACCTCAAAGAGCTTGGAGTGGAGGTTCCATTTGACCCAGCCATCCCTCTGCTGGGTATCTTTCCAAGAGAACTAAAAGAATCATATCACAGTGATATATGCACACCTATGTTTATAGCAGCACAGTTTTTAATAACTAAAACTTGGAAACAGCCCATTTGCCCATCAGTTGGAAACTGGATAAAGAAGATGTGGTTTTTCTATTAAATGGAGTGCTACTCAGCCATAAAGAATGAGAAATTAGAGTCATTCATAGGAAAATGGATACATACTGAGGATATACTCCTAACTGAAATAAATAAGTCACACATGTGTAAATACCAAATAGTTTCTCTGGTGTGAATGAACTATAATAGTACATACGATCCTAATGATATAATGGACAGTGTGAAATAGGAAGAAAGGTGCTAAAGGAGTAGGGAAAATGGGAAGGGTAGGGGAAAGGTAATAAGGGAAAAGTAAAAAATATGAGAAAATGAAAAAATGGAAATGAAGTGTTTGTAAAGAGCTAGGGGGGGAGGGGTGAAGGGAGGGCAGGGACAAGGGGAAAAAATGAGACCCAAGACCTGTCATGTAAAGGTACAAGATCCCAATGATGAATGTAACTGTACTGTGTACCTAAAATGTACCAATAAACTCAATGAGAGAGAGAGAAAAAAAATAAAAAAGAAATGAGACTGGCCAAATAGAGTAAACATACTTCAGCCCATGGAGAAATATTTAAGTACAGCAATCTTTTAAACTTATCTAAGACAGGGCAAGGGATTTAGTTCAGCTGTTCTGCTGCCTGCTGAGCAAGTGCAAGGTCTTGGGTTCAAGTCC
The DNA here is from genome assembly GCF_012274545.1 of Fukomys damarensis. NCBI lineage: Eukaryota > Metazoa > Chordata > Mammalia > Rodentia > Bathyergidae > Fukomys > Fukomys damarensis. The sequence goes on along the minus strand of NW_022900931.1, from coordinate 24,696,283 downwards.
CAGTTTAAAAAAAAAATCTTATCTAAAGGATGGGGCACCTTTGGCCAGTCTGGGCTCCGGCTGAAGGGAGCAGCTGGTCCACAGAGGACCAAGCTGTGCTCACAGAACCGAGAACATAGTCTGGGGTGATTTGCCGGGATGGGCGGACATCCAGGAATTTTCATTTTTGAGGGCACCATTTCAAAATATTGGGGCATTGTGGGGCACACCTGTGGTCCCAGCACAAGGGAAGCTGAGGCAGGAGGATCTCTGTCAGTTTAAGGCCAGCCTGGCTACATAGTGAATTCAAGGTCAATCCAGACTATGTACACACACACACACACACACACACACACACACACACACCAACAACAACCAAAAGATGCTTCTTCCCTTGACAGACTGGGGCCATCGGTGGTCCTGGTCACCTCATCCTGCAGGCTGCTGAGTTTCCTTCTGCCTGGCCCAGCATCCTACTCGGTTCTGGCCTTGCCCTCAGGGGCTCCGAGGTGCTTGGCGTTGGTCTATGTCAGCACCCTCTCCTGCCCCAGCCCTGAGATAGGGCTGAAGGACCCTAGGGCTGAGATGCTAGTAAAAACGAGGACAGGAGAGAAAGGGTCCCGGTTCCCTGGGTGACCGGCCACGCTGACCCTCTGTCCCGGTCCGGCACAAAACATCTCTGAGTGATCGACGTGGATAAGGCCGGCAGACGCAGACACAACAGGAGGGCCGGGACCTCCGGGGACTCGGCCCAGGGGAGGAGGATTCGCTCCCCGGGGGTGTTCCTGCACCCCACAGGCCAGAGGCGCCACCTGCCACCACACTGGGGGAACTGAGGCATGGCCAGCTGTGTGGACCCCAAAATCGACCAAGAGCAAGGAGAGCTAGAGGGCTTAAGGTTTCCTTGGTAACATTTCTCATTTCTCACAAACTTTCTGCTTCTCTGGTTGGCTCAGGGCCTCAGGGCAGGGCTGTTGAATCAGTGTGTCCCATGTTTCCTTGTGTCGTCTCCGCGCTCCGTCTCGCTGCTCTTCCACCATGGTTGTCCCTGTCTTGAAATTTGTCCTGATCCCTATTTCATTCTACTCTTTTTTTTTTTTTTTTTTTTTTTTTACCCCCAAAGCATGAAATGTTTACATCTGGCCTTTAATGAGAACAATTTGCTGATCTATACTTTAGTTTTCTGAGCATGCCATTTCGCCCTTTCTTTTTTCTTTTTTTTTTTTTTTTTTTTTTTTTGAGACAGCGTCTTGCTATGTAGCCCAGGCTGGCCTCAAACTCCCAGTGATCCTCCTGCCTCAGCCTCCGGGGTGCCGGGAGTGCAGGTGTATGCCACCATTCCCGGCCCCCATCTCATTCTAGAAGAAAACAATCATCACCCTTGGATATGTGCACTGATTGAAAAATACCACCAACATCCACCTCATTAGCTGACGTTCTCCAGTTGTTCTACTTTTTATGCCTAATATTTATTTATTAAAATATGTAATTGTTATTAACTTATTTTAAAACTTTGTGCTGTTTTGATTCATTGCATTCATCCATAATTAGAAAGAGTAATTCAATCCATAAGCTGTCTCAATAAACTTAAGCCTTATAAAATTGTGTGTCATTTTGTGAGAAAAAGTTTAATAATGTGAGCAATGAAATTTTTAACCAGGGCAGATGTAGTGGCACGCACCCGTAGTCCCAGCACTAGGGAGGCTGAGGCAGGAGGATCACCATGAGTTCAAGGCCAGACTGGGCTACATAGTGAGTTCATGTCCAGCCTGAACTACATAGCAATACCTTGTCTCAAAAAGAAAAAAAAAATTAAGCATAAAAATATATTAGGCAATGATAAAATTCTAGGTTGAAAGTAGACAGAAACATGGGGAAGGGATGATGTTAAAATTCTGACTGTCAAAATCTTACAAGGGGCTGCAAACGCAGGTGTAGAGAACTTGCTGAACATGTGAGGTCCTGGGTTCTGCCCCAAGTGCCACCAAAAACAAACATATCTATATGTCCACATTTTCCATTATGTTCACTTCCTGGTAAACAAAATTAATAGTCCCACTGGTCAATCCAAATCTCTTAGGAAGGCATTACAAGCTAGATTGTATTTTCCCCAGATCTTACGAGTTGGAGTCCTAGCCCCCAATATGACTTTTGGAAACTGAGTCTTTAAAGAGATCCTCAAACAAGGTTATAAGGGGTGGGGCCCTAACCCCAACCTAGGTAATTCAGGGAGGCCCTGTCTGAAAATAGGAATTTTAGAAATAAATTTTATTTTATTTTATCCCGTTCCCTCCCTCCAGCCCTTCCCCTCCCTCTGTGCAAAAGCTTTGTTTCCATTTTTTTGTCTCTGGAAAGTAAGAATTTTTAAAGGGCTGGGGCTGTAGCAAAGTGGTAGCCACTCCAACCTGCCGGGCCTTCTGATATGGGCCTCCCGCCCCACCTCCGCCTTCTCCCAGTTTCCTGCCCTGCAGGCGAAGCAGCAAGAAGAGGCCAGGGAGGGCTCCTGCCACTGTCACAGCCCCTGTGGTCCGCACAGGGAGAACAGCTCCTGTGTGATTTATGATTTGCCTCATTACCAATCAGAGACGGGTTTCAGGAGCTCCAATCCCATTTGGGAGGGAAGAGAGGCCCTTGGAGTTCAGCTTCCGAGACTGAGTTACTGTAGGTGTTATCCTTAGCTCCGGAGGTGCTCGGGAGACCTCACTAACCAGGAGTGGTTCGTCAGGAGTTCGAGGGCACTGATGCTGCAGAGGTAACTGCGCAGATCAGAGGGGCCCAGCGAGGAATCCGCCCTCGCCCCATTCCTCTGAGAGCTTCTCACAGGTGCTCTCACCTGAGCCCCGTTAGTTACGCTGGTTAAACTGCCGTGCTGGAGAAGTCACAGGGATGAAGGGAGGTTTCCGGGGACAGAGGTTGAGGCCTGAGGGGACACGGAGAGGGACGCCGGAGGGCAACGGCCGGAAAGGTGCAGGCGGTGTACCCTGCACAGTGAGGGTTTCTTCTACAGGTGTCCAAGGCCGCATGCGGTCCTAGGCGGGACACTGGGAAGGTGACTGGATTAGGGGAGCGTTGTATGTGCCTCCTCCCTTACGTGGTGGGTGCCGGGCATTTTGTCCCAGAGATGAAGCAATAACTCCTGTTAGCTGCCTTACAGAGCAGCCACTGAGCAAGCGAATAGCTCTGGCAGGGGAAGGCGAGGACGGGCTGAAAGGGCTGCTGTCTCTTTTCTTCTTTCTTGTGTGTGTGTGTGTGTGTGTGTGTGTGTGTGTGTGTGTGTGTGTGTGTGTGTGGTGTGTGGTAGCGGGGATCGAATTTAGGACCCTGTGCTTGGGAGGCAGGAAGTGGATCCACTGAGCTAAATCCCTGGCCCTATTGACTCATAATATTTGTTACTCAGTTCCTTGGGGAAATCCCTTTTGTTAATCTCAGTATTTCAACTAAAATGGGGGCGGGGTAATTTTACAAGAGAAGCAGGGTCTTAATTACAAAAATCACAGCTCAAATAATCCACTGTCCCTGAGCAGAGAGGACGGAACAAAAGGGTCGGTAATGACCTGAACCTCCAGGGGGCAGTAGAGCCTAAGCGCTGCCTGACACTTCTGGGCAGTTCTAGAAACTTCAATCTGTCAGGAAATACTCAGCCCTGGGCCTGTCTCGCAAGAGAAAGGGTATAGTTAACAGGAAGGAAGAACTAAAAAAAAAAAAAAAATCTAAATTGGGAAAGAAAGCAGTGGAGCAGACGACCAGTCAGTAAGAAGCCAAGAGCAGGGAGATGCAGCCAGCCCGGACGTTTGTGTCCGGAATCCCTGGCTCAGGGTGGGCTGGGACTGAGGGGAAGAACCCTGCAGGCCCGTCCCAGACCTAAGCATGGCAGAAGCCACACAGACAACCCCAGCCCGAGTCAAAGTAAAACCTATCACAAGATGTAGGACTGTCAGGCTTGGACTGCTGTTCCCGTGCTAAAAGTTACCACATTGTGACCTTTCACGCCTATACATTTAATGTTGCCTTCAGAGCATTATCTATCTATTAAAAGATAAAAAAAGAAATAGAAGTGGCTACACTCATTGTTTTCTTTTGTTAAATCGACCCTAACTCACCATTTTGTTCTATTTTATTGTTTTATTTTGGTGCCGCTGGGAATGGGCTTGAACCCAGGGCTAAGTACAAGCTCCACTACTCTACCACAAACTACTACCCCAGCCTTTCTTTCTTCATATTTGAACTGCAAGGCTGCTTGGCATCACTCCTGGATGAAAGCCCCAATGTTTGCAAAAAGGCTTCTAAAATGAAAGCAAATGTAGCCATTTCCCAGGACTGTTCCCCGGGCTGAGGCAACAGCACAAGCTGAGAACTGGCTGCCTGGGCCAGGTCCTGGAGGACCAAGGACTCGGCTGGCAGCACAGCTCAGGCCTCCCTCCCATGAGCTCCGCCACCCAGGCCCTGAGGAGCTGATCCCACAGCAATCTCACCTCCCCTCATTCTGCCGCTAACCTACTCCCCTCTCCCTGCTCTCAGCCAGAGTCTCACCTGGGCATGCACGGGAACAAAGGTGCTGTACTCACTGGTGAGGGACACACTGGAAAGGAGCAGGTGTCACTGACAAAGAAGATTCTCCTCTCCCAGCACCTCCCCTCCACCCTTTGGCTTCCTCACATCCTTCAGAGTCATTGTGTTTTGCTGCTTTTTAATTTTTTTTTTTTTATTTTTTTTGTACCAGGGATCGAACTCTGGTCCTTGTGCTTGTGAGGCAGGCGGTGGAATCACTGAGCTAAATCCCTGGCCTATGTTTTGCTGCTTTTAAAACAAAAAGCAGTGTGAGAGGTAAAGCCCAACACTGCTCTCCCCATGACTGAACCCAGGACCTTCTCACTGAGCTACATTCCCAGACTTTATTATTATTATTATTATTATTATTATTATTATTATTATTATCATTATTATTTCAAGGCAGGGTCTCCCTAAATTGCTAACTTGCCTAGACGGGACTTGAATTTGCAATCCTCCTGCCTCAGCCTCTCAAAGTGCTGGGAGGAGAAGCACCAACAGGCCACACCACAGTTTCTCCTTGGAGCTCCTACTGGAGCTGTTTCCCATCTTTGTCCAGCTCTGACCATGAGCTCCGTACCCCTGGGAGTCAGACACCTTTGGCCATCTGTATAAACATGCCACTCCCTTGCCTCTGAATGAAAACCTTTTTCTGCTCAAAGCAGAGGCTTTTTTCCAACTCTGAAACCCAGACCACGGCCACTTCCATGTGGCTGACAGGAGGGGGCCTGGGCAAGAGAGGGAAGGGCGTCCTGGGGAGAAGGCAGCGCGGACAGAGTCCGCTGTCCCAACCCAGCGCAGAGAACAGTGAAAAGAGCTGCGTTGGATGGGTCAGCAAAGGCAGTGCCGTAAGACAAGATACTGGGGAGAAGGGAAATAAACTAACCAGAGGTTAAGATCTGGAACTTCTGACTTATGGTCAGGAGCTGAAGCTGAGTTTAGGGGTGACAGGCTGAGGGCCACGGCAAAAGTAAGCAGAAGTCATACTTACAGTTATGGTCAGCAGCCAGGGTGCAGGCAGAAAGTCAGAGATTGCTGCATCTGTACTTACTACAAGGGAGATGCACTGTAAGCCGGCCTTTTTCAATCCAGAAAGTTCTAGCAAGTTCTGGGTCTTGTCTTTGGTCTCCATAGTAACCGTGAATTTCTGCCAGCTGCCAGCTCTCAGATCCAAACAAACCTCCTGAGTGGAGGGGAAGTTCAGCTGGGCCGGGAATGTTACCAGGTAATTTCTATTAAGGGAACAAAAGAATTTCAAAGTAGTAAGGAGTCACTCCTTCAGTGAAAAACGAAACGCTTTTCTTAGTGCTCTGTGGATAGCAGTGAATTAAACAGACCAAGACCCCGGCTCTGTGGACCTCAGTTTCTGCCAGGGAGAAGAGGACAAGCAGAGCTCTCTTCACAGTCAGAAGTCTCTCCCCACCACACCCTGAGGACGGGGCACCGAGCCGGGTGTACTGCTGAGGCTGGGCTCCAAGGCGTCCACTACATCTTAACATTTACCTTGTTTTCATAAACTTCTTCGTGGTTCCTCAGCTTTCCTCTCCGAGTAGAGGACCGGTGGGACCAAAGAAGGGAAAAGATGACACAGAAATTAAGGCAAAGGCAGAAAGAAAGGCAAAGAAGCCACCTGCGCCTGTAGGGAAAGCAGGGGTCAGGCGGGGAGAGGTGAGGACCTTATGAGGTTTCTGGCAAATAAAGAGTGAAACCCGTCCTAGAGAGAGAGGGAGAGACAGAGACAGAGAAAAGCAGAAGGCTGAGGGCCAGGGCCCCAATCCCCTCCTAACCCTCTCCAGTTAAGCAGAAGGAGACGAAGTGGGAGGGGCTATATTATCTGAAAAACTCAGTACATAAAACACATACTCGCACCAATATATAAATACACCCATGCATTACCATTCTCTCACCATATTAATATGCTACAATACCCATGTATCCTTTTTTGCCTCCAAGGCAAAGCTCTGCTACAAACCTCACAAATGTCACCTGGACAAAACAAGGAGGGCTCATCGGAGACAGTGGGTGTGGGCAGTGGGAAAGCATGGCCAAGCCGGGGTCGCAGAGCCCAGAATAGCAATCAAGGTACAGCGACCCTCAAAGGGAGTAGGCCCTTTCTCAACCCATAATAAAAGGCTAAGTAAGGACCAGACCCAGTGCAGCTCCGGCCTCCCCACCTTACTCTGAAAAGGTAGCTGTCCAGCTCCGTAGTTCTCTCCCTTTTCCCATAAAGTGATTCTGCTTCTCCTTCTAAACTTCCGTCTCTAATGCTTTTTTTTTTTCTTCTTCGAACTCAGGACCCTGCTTCGGCCAGAAAGTCCGGCAAGAGCGGAGCCCATGTCTCTGGGGCGCTGGGGGCCTTAGTCTGCTCCCCACCTGGCTCCCGTCCTCCCCCCAAGGGTCCAGCCTAGGACAAGGTGGGGGGCCAGACTGGCGCCCCTGCACAGTCCCCAAATCTGTCTCTCCCCACATTCTGCCCAGATCCTGATACCAGGTATGGGCGAGGCCAGAGCCCAGTGTTCTTCCAGGGAAGCTCTCGGAACACATTTAGGATACCTCCCGTTTCCTTTTTCCCCTGCTTGGTTTCATTCCCATTCTTGCTGGGTCTCCTTTCTCTCCTTTTATTAGCCCACTAAGGCGCACTTGAGAACTCAGGTGTCGGGACAGTGCCAGTAGAAAAGCAATAAACCTCTATCTAATTGGGAATTTTAAAAAAAATTATAGTATTCAGGACTGTTGTGAGTGTATGGAAAACGTCGTAGACAAGCCCAGAGAAAACAAACCGGCCAACTGACGGAGGGCAGTTTCACAGTACACATCAGAGCCTTCATGCACAGGTTCTTCGCGGAACTCTGGAAAGGTATCTTCGGGAGGAAAAGGCCAGGAGATGTCGCTACACTGTTTCTTGAAGACCTTGAAACTACCTGGAATACAAACGGGTGCGGATGCTTTCCTAGACCGGTAACTGACCCACATCAAGATCTTGGAAGAAGAGGGAAAGAACCAGTGAAAAGTTTGAAGAGGTGATCATTGAAACTTTATCAAACACCAGCCTCAGGACTTCCAAGCAGGATAAAGACTAAAACAAACACATTTTACTCAGGCTGCTACAAATCAGGGGTAAAGAGAAACTCCTCAAAGTGGCCAGAGGAAAAAAAGACACATTACACATAGAAGAACAAATACACGAAGTTACGGCAAACGCCTCACGTTGCAGAATTCCGAAAGGCCAAGAGAGACCAAATGGGAACCAGGAGGGTTTTATTAGGTGTACACCTGACCCAGCCACGTTCGAGTCCAAAGTGCTGAGCCACTGAACAAAAGACAGTTCCAGTTTTCATGTTCAGTCGCAGGGGAGTGGTCTTTCTAGTAACGCGGCGAGTTTACAGGAATCGAACAAAGACAAACAGTTCCGTAGCTTAGCTTTGTAAGAAGACAGTGTTATGAATCATATAAGAACAGAGTGTTATGAACTTTGTTTATAGGACATCCTCGGGGTTACAAAACTTCCTTTACAGGAATGTGAGTGTCTACCTTATCAGTGCCAGAGGAAGGTCAGTAGTTACAAGAAAGGGAGGGGGACGGAACCCAAGCTGGGAGATGCTACACTGCTTTCAGCTAGGAGAACCGAGTTTCTTTTACATTCTGCTTTACTCAGAAGAAGGGGGGAAAAAGACAGAAAGCAATGGGCTGACATCCTTTAAAACAAAGCGAAAAGCCTTGAAATTCAAAATTTTGCACACAGCCGGGCGTGGTGGCGCACTCCTGTAATCCCTGCCCTCGGGAGGTTGAGGCAGAAGGATCGCTGTGAGTTCGAGACCAGCCTGAGTTACATAGTGAGTTCCAGGTCAGTCTCAACTACATAGTTGAGGCCCTGTCTCAAATAACAAAGAAACAAACAAAATTTTGCACACAGCAAAAGTATCTTTCAGAAGTGAGGAGGTAAGAGAGAAACCACCGAGTGAAACTAAGTGAAGAGATAACCCATAGAATGGGGGAAAAAACTTTTTTTTAACCACCTATTCCTCAAAGGATTAATATGTAGAATATATAAATAACTAAAAAAAAAAAAAAATCAAAGCCCCCAAGTTTAAAGACCCAGGGGCCAGGGATTTAGCTCAGCTCTACCACCTGCCTTGCAAGAGCAAAGACCTGAGTTCAATCCCCAGTACAAAAAAAAAAAAGAAAGAAAGTTTTAAAGACCCAATCTGAAAACTGGCATCTGAAATGAATAGAAACTTCTCAGATGAAGAAGTGCTAATGGCAAATATGTAGGTGAAAAAATTTGACCATTACTGGTCATTTAAGAAATGCAAATTAAAACAACGCTGAGATTCCATCTCCAGAGTGGCTGTTATCAAGAAATTAACCAATAACAAGTGCTGGCGGGGGTCGTGGAGAGAAAGGAACCCTTCTCCATTGTTGGTGGGAGAGCAGACTGGCGCAACTGCCGTGGAAATCAGCATGGAGAGACCTCAGAACACTAGGACTGGAGGCCCCATTTGACCCAGCGGGCCTCTGCTGGGTGTCTTCCCCAAAGAATTAAAAGAATCACACCACAGGGATATGTGTGCACCCACGTGCAGAGGGCTGTGACATCGACGATCTGAACCCACAAACGGCTCTTTTACGGAAGTGCGTCCGGCCGAAGCCTAAGTGCTGAGGTCAGAGTAACTCGCACCCGCATTCCGTTCCCACCACGAAAACCTTCAGGTCAATCTGCGTCCATCGTGGGGGCTTGAAGCACAAGCTATCTCCTGCTCAGTGAGGAACTCAGGATAAAAAGCAAAAGAGAAAAAGAAAGAAAAGAATCGACAAGCAGCGCACCTCGCATCAAGGCCAAGGCCAAGCACAAAGTCCAGGGGGAAAAAAAGAGGCAGGCAGATACTTCAGAGGGGGCAGGGAGGAGGAGGAGCCCGCTGGGGCTAAAGCACAGGGTAAGCAATTTCGGCCCAAGCTGGCCTGCGGTGTTGGAATAAAGGCTGCAAAAGAAACATAATCATCGTTTTTCACAAACAAGAACTTTCGATATGGAACTCGGAGAGGGGGTCAAATCCAGACGGCTCAACAAAGCAGAAAAGTTATCTCCCTTGGGACTTTTTAAACAACTTTTTGGTACCAGGGATCAAACTCAGGACCTCGCTCTAGCAAGGCAGGTTCTAGAACCCCTGAGCTAAATCCCCAGCCCTTTGGTACCAGGGATCGAACTCGGAACCTTGTGCTTGCAAGGCAGGTGGGAGAACCACCGAGCTAAACCCCCAGCCCCCTTGGGACTTTAACTGAGACCTTGACAACTTGAAGCCTGTGTGCTCTGCTCTGAGGGCTGAACGACCGGGCTTGGGAGCCGCTCAAACTTCCGCTCCATGACAATCCGTTTAGTTAGTTTCGGTCTCAGAACAACTGCTTGCCACATCTGCTGTCTTTCACAAGGTGGACTCTTGGAAAATGTGATGCGGTTACAGGCAAACCCCAGGGCTTCCCCTCTGGAGGAGGTCGACCCGCCTCCCCCTCTGCTTGAGTTGCCAAGACCACAGGGGCGCAGGAGGTCGGGGGAAAAGCACGAGGAGAACCGCCCGGCTTCAGCGCACTGGGAAGGGCCGTGGTCACACAGAGAGCGTGGAGCAGGACTTGCACTCGGCTTGGAGAGACCTAAAACGAGAAAATAAGTAATGGGCTGAAAGCAGCCGGGAAAGCTCTGAAAAGCATACAGCAAAACAGAGAGAAAAAACACTCTTGGCTTTAAGAGCCGAAAGGCCAGACCGGCGTGGTGGCTCATGCCTGTAATCCCAGCACTGGGGAGCCTGAGGCAGGAGGATCGCCGAGTTCGAGACCAGCCTGGACTACATAGTGAGTTCCAGGTCAGTCTCAAATATATAGTGAGACCCTGTCTCAAAAAACAAACAAACAAACAAAAAGAGCCGAAAGGCCAGTGTTGTGTTATCAGCTTGATGCTGCCTGACAAGGTAGGGAATCCAAAACAAAGCCGGAGAAACTGCAATTGCTCTACCGGACATCAAGAGATTTTACAAGAAAAATGAAGTTACAAATTTTAGCTAATTGATAAATGTATCTTTGTTTCAACTTGAGTTGGTGTTTAGTTGGTGTGCTTAATAAAATTTCCTGTGCATTGCAAATTCTTGAATTATGATCATAGGGTGAACTTGCTCTTTTTGGTACTTTGTTGATGAAAAACTCAAGACTACTACTGTCCTATTGGCAGTCAAGTTTTAAAATGTAACAATCTGAGAACAGAAGAAAAAAAGGGGACGCTTTAAAGTTTTAACAGCTGAAGACAGGTTTGTTATAGAAGGTGTGTAGTTAAGTGAGATGGAAGAAAAATATTAAGAAAGCTCTAAGTAGAAGAAATACACTTTTGAGCCAGGGTTTTAGCTCAGTGGTTCTGCCACCTGCTTCACAAGCCCAAGTTCGATCCCCAGAACAACAACAACAACAACAACAAAAAAAAAAAAAATAGAAGAAGAGATACAGTTTTGATATGAAAGGATTTTGTATGTTTGTCTTGTTAGAAGGCTAAAGAGAGATATACAAGACCAGAAGGCCTAGGTATGTCGAGGTGTGTGGAAGTGATTTATCAAGGAAATATACATTTGCTTGTTTCAAGTTTGTTACAAAAGGTGTGCATTTACAGGCATAAAGAGACAGCAATGAATATCACATAAATATGTTATTGTAATATGTTTACATTGGTTGTCATCAAAGGGTTAAGTTCTAAATATGCTATTGGGATATGTTTACACTGGTCATCTTCAAAAGATTAAAATTTCTGTGATAAAAAACAAGGTTTTATTGAAAAGATGGTTTTGATTCCAAATTAAAGGGCATAAGGTGTCATATATATAATTGTGGTAATTATTATTGCTAATTTTCTGGTGTACCAAATGAATCCATGCTTTCTGGCTGTACAGGCTTTCTAATATATTGTTTACAATAATAACCTCCTTTTGATTCAAGTATTCACCTTTCTCTTACACTCCCACTAATTATGATAACAGGTATACTTCTAGGCTGATGCATTTTCTTTAGATAGCATCCTGTCAAAGGATAACAATTCAGATGAAAATTTTTTGTGCTTTTGGAGGAGAATGAGTGTGTTTAACAATGGCTATTTTATATTAAGATGGACATTTAAGTGAGTCACAAAGATAATGTCATCATAATTGTCATGCTAACGTTATGTGTGGCTCTTGATTTGGAGTCTTTCTTCTGTTAACATTTTACAGGAATTCAACTACTAGAACAAACATGAATGATTAAAAAATAATTCTAACTATATTTTATATCTTGAAATGCTTTATATCCAGATACAGTTATAATAATTAAGTTCACTCTTCCCATTGCAATGCTAGTGTTATTGATCTTCTCTTCTGGGTTTTCAACAACTAAAGCTTAGAGACTAGAATGAGAAAGGTAACTGGGCTACGACAGCCAATATTTTGGCCCTGGCCCTTCAAGTTCTGCAAACAACTCAGGATGTGAAGAACCTTTTCTACAAGATCCTACAACTTTGGTAAGTCACCCAACCTCCTAAACGGGGAGATTGTTGGACACCAAAAAGATAACAATCAAGAGTGTGCCAAAGGAGGGCCACTTGTAGGGAAAATTCTCCCACGCTTTCACAGAAAGCAACACGGTCAAGCAAGGCCATGACCCAGCCTGATGGCTCACACTGATGGGAACTGAAAAGCTCTTTACGAGGTTCACAGTAATGCCTGTGGAGACTTAATTGACCTCGATAGACAGCAAGAGGTTAATTTTAATTAATACAGGTCTCACCTTAACTTGGGCTTAGACACCCAGTAGAAAAGTATAATCCAAAGACCCTAGTAATGAAGCTGGATATAAGAAGGGCCTCCAATTGCTGGCCCCTACCGGCAGTTTCCAACTATACTGGTGACTCACTTCTGCTATGGGTCATTAGAAAAAAAAAACTTGGAAAAATTTGTAGACCTCAACAAGAGTATTTTAAGTTTTTAGCTAAAATTGTTTTTTAAAATTATTAAATATTCAAACTTTTTACAACTAAAATTAAAAGAAAAATTATGACAAATATCAGACTTCTAGATAACCTCCAGTAATAAAAGGGTCTAAGAGCCTGTAGGTTACAACCACTATTTTAGTCCTTTAAAAGCAGTTTAACAGGTATGCTTGATTTTTCAACCAAAATCTACCAGACTGACTTTATACAGAGTTTATACTTGCAAAATTTTTTTTTTTTTTTTTTTTTTTTTTAGTACCAGGGATCAAACTCAGGTCCTTGTACTTGCAACGCAGGCAGCGGAAGCACTGAGCTAAATCCCCAGCCCTATGCAACATAATTTTTATCAAAGGCCTATTAAATTAGCTCCCTGAAAAGAGCACCTAACCTCGGTCTTCTCTGCACTGACCCTTCACAACTCAAAGCAGTTGGATTGAAACTCCACTGCAGTAGGAGATGCTCTTCATAAAGGAAATTATTATAGACAGCTGAGTCAGCTAGACACAGTATAAATCCTGTGACACAGGTTCATTGGGTAATTCACGGGGCCAAAGCATTGTAGGACGTACTCACCCTTCCCTAAAGGCACAATTACATAAACAAAAAGGGTGTACAGCCTCCTCCACAGGCTCAATTAGATCTTGTTACTCTCACTTTAAATTTTTTAGATCCACTTATGGAAAGTAAAGGTATACAAAGACAGATCTACAGACACATCCTAGACACTAGTCTTGTCAAAGTTCATCCTAACTAAAAGGTAAATGGCTCAACACAATTAATAACATAGGGGCCTGGGTATGCTTATTTTATAACAGAAGATAAAAAAATCCTGTGGCCACCATCCCAGAACGCACCACCATGGACCAAGACGGACTCGCTGTGAGCAGCACGACGTGACACCCTGCTGGGAGCCACGCAAAGGCTGCATCTGAGCGACTCCGCTCGCCTGTGAGCCTGGGACCTGCAAAGACCATCAGACCTGATGCAGATGCTGTTTTTCAGAAAGGGGAGATGCAGAGGACCATAATACTGACGATGCCCACACAGCCTGTGAAGAGTTAGCCCCACAACTGGTTCGTTTATGGAAGGGAGTCTGGCTGAAGCCAACAAGCCAAGGTCAGAGTAAGTTGCACCCGAATCCCATTCCCACCTCGAAAACCTTCAGACTAGGACAGTGTTCTAATTACAATTATGTATTTTGTCTATCCTGTTCCTAATTCGAGAATGCTTTGTCTTGTCCTTTATGAGCCTTGTTTGCATTAATTTCTGTAGAATCCACACGTCGCCTTTACCCCGATTGCCAATAAAAGTCAGTGCCTGGGACTGTGCAGCGCCTCTGTCAGTTGCACCGGCATTGGTTGTCCTGGCTCGTGCTTTCTCTCTCCTAGTTCTGTTTCTCAGTGTGCACTGGGCAGCTGGGGACTGGAACCTGACTGCAAGGGGCCTCCTGGCACCATGTTCATAGCAGCATGGTTTGTAGTAGCTAAAGCTTAGAAACAGCCTAGATGCCCATCGATGGATAAACAAATAAAGAAAATGTGGGTTTTACATACAGTGGAGTACTACTCTGCCATAAAGAAGGATAAACTTGAGATATCTTTAGGTAAATGGGTGCACCTGGAGACCATGCTTTTAAGTGAAATAAATCGGATACATATGTTTAAGTATCACATTGTTTCCCTTGAGAAACCATAAGAATATATAAGGACCAAAATGGATGATAGATATTGGGAAGTAGGAAGAAAATGTTCAAATGAGAAGAACAAGGGGCGGGGGGAAAAAGGGAAAAGGAAAAAAAATAAAGAGATTAGAGGGGAAAAAACAGAAGCAAAGCTTTTATAAATAAGCTAGGGTGAAGGGAAGGGGGAATGGGGATAAAAGAAGAACCAAGATCCGTGGTGTACATCATGTCCATATCCCTATGATGAATGTGAGCATTGTGAATATCACAAGTGTAGCAATTAAAATAATTCTTAAAAATAATGGTCAGTGGAGTTCAGTGAAGAGGTCTTGCATAACTTTCATTGAATTTATTTTAATTGTGTTTTTAATGTTATTTAAAATGGTACTGCTTTAAAATCAGCTACTACTCACTAATCGTTTGTTGCTCACATAAATGAAGATAGTTGAAAGGCCCGGGATTTAGCTCAGTGGTTCCACCACCTGCCTCGAAAACGCAAGGACCCGAGTTCAATCCCCGGTACCAAAAAAAAAAAAGACAGTTGATTTTTGTGCATCAACTTTGTACCCTGTGACCTTGCTAAATCTATTGAGATTTACTAAATTCTGCTAAATGTGTTTTCAGATTTGTGAGGAATTTTTCTTTTTATATTTTTTCCATTAAGTTTATTGGTACATTTTAGGTATACAATATGCCAGCGTTCATCATTGGGATCTTGTACCTTTATATGATGCATCTTGGTTCTTATTTTTCCCCACAACCCTGCCCTCCCTTCACCCCCTCCACCGCTCCCTATTTACTAAGACTTTGTTTCCATTTTTTCCTTTTCTCATATTTTTTCTTTTCCCTTCTTTCCTTTCCCTACCCTTCCCACTTCCCCTATCCCTTTAGCCCTTTTTTCCTATTTTACATTATCTATTTTGCAATTTGAACCTTATTTACACTTTTAGTTTTTCACACCAGAGAAACTATTCAGCATATACACACGTGTCCTGTTTATTTCACATAAGAGTGTGGGCACAATGTGCATCCATTTAGCTATAAATGTCTCATTGTTTATGGCTGAGTAGTACTCCATTTTATAGAAAAAACACATCTTCTTTATCCAGTCCCCAGTTGATGGGCATGTGAGGAATTTTTTAAATGAGGGTGATCATATTACATACAATACAGCATGTTTTACTTCATCTTTCCAACCTGTATCCTCTTTATTTCTGCTTTTTGCCTTTTCTACAAGCTAGGGCCTTTTATCCAAAAGGAAAAGAAGTGGTGAAAGTGGACATTCTTGCTTTTTAAATATTATATGGGGGAAATTGTTCAATAGTTCATGGTCACTATGGGAATTTTACTGGTGCTCTCTATTAGTACGAGGAGGCCCCTTCAATTCAAAGTTGCTTATGCCGGGTGTGGTGGCGCACGCCTGTAATCCCAGCACTCAGGAGGCTGAGGCAGGAGGATCGCTGTTGAGTTCAAGACCAGCCTGGGCTACATAGTGAGTTCCAGGTTAGTCTCAACTACATAGTGAGACCCTGTCTCAAAAAAAAAAAAAAAAAAAAAAAAAGTTAAAACATTTAAAACAACTCTCAATTGCTGTAAATGACAAGCGACTGCCTAAAGCAAAACGAGCTCATTCTCAGCCCTGGTTTGAGGAATAAGACTTTTTTTTTACACATCAAGACGAATGGGATGAAACTGAAAAGGGTTCTCAGGGAGGGATGAGAGCAGAGACGGCTTGGTGCTAGCACCATGGGCACTCGGGAGCCAATAACTTTAGTCACTGGATGAGAACCAAAGCCACACATAAGCTTCGAAGGAGACTTTTCTTTCTTTTTCTCCTTCTTTCTTTCTTGTTTTTTTTTTTTTTTTTTTTTTTGGTACTGGGGACCAAACTCAGGACCTTGCGCTTGTGAGGCAGGCGGCGGCCCCTCCCTTTTCTCTCTTTGAGTCCTAGCAGCCAGGAGGTGAGCAGATTTGCCCTAGCACACACTTCCCACCTCAACACAAGGCTCAGAGCAACAGACCCAGCTGACCATGGACCGAACCTTTGAAGCCATGCGTCAAAGTAAACTTTCCTTCTAAGTTGTTCTCAGGCATTCTGTCAGAGAGAGGAAAAGCTGACTCACACGTACAGCAAATCTTCCTTTTCGTACCTTTCCCTTCTGGAGGTGTCTGTGAGGGTTGGGTGTTCAGGTGGCTTTTAACTGCTGATAGGACCAGCTTTGCCTTTGAAGCTCCGAATGTGTTTCCGCAGTTACATACACCGATTAGGTACACATACTTTCCAATCAGTTATACTTGCTGATGTAACTAGTAACCATTTTTAATTAGCATCTGGAAATCTCTCCACCTCTGCTCTCAGTTTGACTAAACTTCTGCTAACATTAAAGCTCAGAGCATGGACGGTCCCACAGGGCTGCTGGGTGTGGTTTGACCACAGCACTGGTACTCAGTAGCAATGATAATGGGCACTGGGTGGTGGCCTCTGGGTTTTCTTTGTCCCCGGACTCTGCTTCTGCTTTCTACATAAGGGGCATTGCCTAGGTCCTTCAACACCAACCCCTCTGTAGGAGGCCACCTGGTCCTCCTGGGAGGGCCTTTTGTCTCCTTACCACGTCTGTCAGACAGCTTGGCCAGTAATGATTTTGATCTCTTCTGATCTACTTTAAAATCTTTTCAAATGCAGTTATTAGCCAGACAATCTGCCTAGAATTTGAGGGAGGAAACATCCAGGGTTTAATGATGTCCACCCTGTTCCTGGCATATCGTGTGGCACACGGAGACAAAACTGAGTACCACAGGACCGTGACCCAGAAATCCCACTGTCGGATACATATCCAAAGGAAACGAAACCAGTCTGTTGAAGAAGTAACTGCACTTTCACGCTTATTGCAGCACTGTTCATAATAGACAAGAAATACAAATAACTAGCTGTCCACCAGTGGATGCATGGAAAAAGAAACATAGGAGGCACATATAGGATGGTGATCAGTCCTTCCACTGCCTAGAAAAGGGGATGGTGAGGGCTAAAGAAAGAAAACAGGCACTCGCATAGTTTCAAAGTATACGTGTGGCTGAGAGGTCAGTGCCTCGGAGGGGCAAAGACAAGACTTTGAGCTCGTCACCGTCACCGTTTACTGGGCTCACGGGGAGTGCCACGTGACTCGGGGGGCGGCGACAACCCCAGCGATCAGGACCTTATAATCGAGGAAGAACCAGAGCATCAGATGACTCCGAAGCGGGGTCATCCGATGCCGATGAGGATCTTAGGTCCACGAAGATGAGCAAAATATTCTTACAACAGTCTGTGGGTTGAGTTAAGCCGATAAGGAATTTGTCCCTCCCAGGTGAAAACCGATCTCTTTTTGTATTACTACTCAAAGAAGCAGTATGTCTTCAGCTGATGTCATCTTGCCCTTGAGCGTCAGAGTCACCGGTCTATTGACAGCCCTAATCACAATTTAATTGTGAAATGATTTTTCCCCAAAATTGTGTAGAATGGCTCCCAACAGGCACGTGTACCTAAGGGAATACTATTAAGCCATAAAAGGAGGAAATCCTGTTATTTGCAGCAACATAGATGGAACTGGAGAGCATTACGTTAAGTGAAATAAGTGAGGCATAGAAAGACAAGTACTATACGATCTCACTCAGATGTGGGTTCTGAAGAAACTGATCCCCACCGGGCCTGGTGGTGCACACCTGCAATCCTAGCACTCAGAAGGCTGAGGCGGGGGGATGGCCATGAATTCAAGGCCGCCTGGGCTACACAATGAGAACCTGTCCCCCCAACAGGCCCACCACAGATAAATTAATAAATCTCAGAGAGGTTGAAAGTAGAATGGTGGTTACTAGATCCAGGGAGAGTTGGGTCGGGGGAGGGATGAGAAAAGGGTGATGAATGGGCACTAATGAGAGAGCAGCAAGGTCTGGTGCACTATAGAGAACAATAAAGTACTGTACATCACTCAAGCTAGGTGAAAAAGAATTTTTTTTTTTTGAGACAGCATCTCCCTAAATTGCTAAGTTGCCGATCCTCTTGCCTCAGCCTTCCAGAGTGCTAGTATTACACGCATGCACCACCATGCCCAGCTGAAAAAGGATTTTGAAAGTTTTCACCACAAAGAAATAATAAATGCTTGAGCAGACAGATATGTTTCACCTCATTTAAACATTACAGTGTATTCACGTATCAGACCATGCCATGGCTGCCCACTAATGAGAGCAGCCTTTATCTTGTGCTCTGCCATGGTTTGGAAAAGTGCCCTCCACATATGCACCCATGCGTTAAATGTTTGGACTGTGGGGTGGCCCTGCGGGGAGGCAGGCAGTGGTACCACTGAGCTAATCCCTGGCCCTCAGCAGGACATTGTTGGGTCCCTGTGCCCCTGAGGTGTCTGCAGATCCTGGCCTCTTTCGTTTTGCCTCCCAGCCTGGAGGTGAGCAGTGCTGTTCACCACCGCCAATGGGCCAGTGCATCGAAGACCTGGAGGAACAGGCTCTAGAAGCCACAAAACTATGAGCAAAAATAAATCTTTTTTTTTTTTTTTTTTTTTTTTT
>NW_022900931.1:24625771-24677481 GCF_012274545.1 Fukomys damarensis | reverse complement strand
CTCCCAGCGATCCTCCTGCCTCAGCCTCCCAAGTGCTGGGATTACAGGCGTGCACCACCATGCCCGACAAGCAAAAATAAATCTTTCCCAGATGTTGCTGCTCTCTCATTAGTGCCCATTCATCACCCTTTTCTCATCCCTCCCCCCGACCCAACTCTCCCTGGATCTAGTAACCACCATTCTACTTTCAACCTCTCTGAGATTTATTAATTTATCTGTGGTGGGCCTGTTGGGGGGAC
This sequence comes from Fukomys damarensis, assembly GCF_012274545.1. Classification (NCBI taxonomy): domain Eukaryota; kingdom Metazoa; phylum Chordata; class Mammalia; order Rodentia; family Bathyergidae; genus Fukomys; species Fukomys damarensis. Next base: position 24,677,242 of record NW_022900931.1, on the reverse strand, counting down.
AGGTTCTCATTGTGTAGCCCAGGCGGCCTTGAATTCATGGTCATCCCCCCGCCTCAGCCTTCTGAGTGCTAGGATTGCAGGTGTGCACCACCAGGCCCGGTGGGGATCAGTTTCTTTAGAGCCCACATCTGAGTGAGATAGTAAGTCAATTATCTCAGATATTTTGATATAGTGACATAAAACTCATGCTATGTACTATTTTAGGCATAAATAACCTCTAATTGTGATTCAGATGTAGTGATATAAATTTCCAATTTATCCTAAGAAATCAGCAGTGTGAACCTTTTTTTTCCCCCTCTCATGGTGCTGGGGATCAAACCTAGGGCCCTGGACATGCCAGGCTAGCTACCATCGATGAGCCCAGTAGTGCCCGCTTTATTAATAGGTACAGCTAAGGAAAATGTCTTTGTTCTGATATGTTTAGAACTCTTTATGTTATTCCAACCTTCCCAGTACTTTATATTATGTCCCATGCCATTCTGCTCAGCTATTATTTTTCATTTCAAAATTATGTCTACTTTTTCATATACAGTCTTCGGTCTTCTGTTAACATTTTCTGACTATTCTACCTTCTGTCACATGCTTCCCAAGCAGTTATTAACCTGATTTACTAGTAGCGTCCAGGAGATAGCGTGGTGCTGCCTGCTTGAGGATGCATTCTCTGAGAGCCATTTTCCTTCTGTCCTTCCAGAAGAGGCCAGAGGAGAGGGGCCTGCTTCTGTCGCACCCCAGGCCTGCTGATTTGTGGGCTCTGCCTCCAGAGAGCAGGGAGGCGATGGAAGCAGCTGAAGCGTGGGCCACTCTGTGTTCCCTCCACCCCCCTTCCTAGTGACGCTCTTTACCTGACTCCCTTTCCAAATCCATTCCAAAGAAGTACGCCGTGTGCCAAAGTTCGCAAGTGAAGGCATCAAGGAAACGAAAGCGTCCACACTACCTTGCCCAAGCTGAGACAGCACACGACTCCACATCTAGTTTTCAAAAGAAATGAAATAAAACTCATGATCAAATTAGATATCAGAATATATATATATATATATATAAATAATATATATAATAACATAAAGAGTTCTAAACATATCAGAACAAAGACATTTTCCTTAGCTGTACTGATTAATAAAGCAGGCACTATTGGGCTCATCAGTGGTAGTGCTAGCCTGGCACATACATGTAAATGTGTGTGTGTGTATATATGATTTTTTGTTTGTTTCTCTAAAGAACACTGATGAATACAAACACCTTCAGCATATTAGATACTACAGGGAATATATGCGATGATATCTGATGTTTTCTTTGACTAAGGAACATATTTTAGAGCATAATATATTCACATCTGAAAAATCCAATAACAACAAAAAAAAAGTACCAAAGAAATGACACTGAACAGCATATGACGTATTGCCTAAACTCTGCTACTAATGATTAGTATTACTCACTTAGAAGACTGTGTGGGCTGGGTTAGAGTTGTCAGGAAAGTTTGCATTTACTTAAGCATGTTCTATGAGCTAGTCTGCGGTCTATTTTTTTGAGACAGGGTCTCGCTTGTAGTCCAGACTAGCCTGAACTCATGGCGATTCTCCGGCCTCTGCCTCCCAAGTGCTGGGATAATAGGCGTGCACCAACATGCTCGGCATGTGGTCTATTTTGGAACAAGCCCTTTGTGCAGCTAAGAATGTATATTCCGATGTTGTGGGCTGGAGCACTCTGTAGATATCTACTAAGTCCATTTGTTGGAAATTTTGGTTTAGGTCTGATGTTTCTTTGTTGTTTTTTGTCTAGTTGATCTATCTGTGACAGTAAGTTATGGAAGTCCTCATTACAATTGTATTAGTACTATTTTGATTTTTCATGTCCATTGCTTGTTTTATATTGTTGGATGTGCTGGTATTTGGTGCATATATAATTATTATCTCTTCCTCATGGACTGTTCCCTTAACAAGTATGTAGTGACCTTGTCTCTCTTGATGGGTCTTGGCTTTAATACACTTTGTGTGCAAGTAGAATAGCTACCCCTGCTTTTTTCTGGGTTCCTGCTGCATGGATTATAGTTTTCCATTCTTTGACTTTCAGTCTATGGGTGAGTTAAATGTGTTTGTTGTATGCAGTATATTGCTGGATGTTGTTTTTTGAACCATTCTGCCCATCTGTTTCTTTTACTTATTTATTCATTCATTTATTTTTCTCTGTCTTTCGTACTGGGGAATCAAACTTGGGTCCTTGCGTTTGCAAAGCAGGCAGCGGCACCACTGAGCTAAATCCCCAGCCCCCATCTGTTTCTTTTGATTGGTGAATTGTGACCATTTACATTGATGGTTATAACTGATAAGTGTTGACTTACCCTTGTCACATGATTTTCCTATTGTTGGCTCCCTTTCTTTCCCCTCTAATCAACTGGTTCTCTTGCCTGATGGGATTTATTTTATGGGGGTTCATGGAATTGTACTCTTTATCTCTTTCTACAATGTCCTTCAGAAAATTCTGGAGTGCTGGTTTGGTGGTCATAAATTTCTTCAGATGTTCTCTATCATGAAAGTATCTTATATCTGCATCCATATTGATAGTTTTGGAAGGGACATCAATCTGGGCTGGAGGTTATTTTCTTTCAGGGCTTGAAATACTTCACTCCAATCTCTCCTTGACTTAGAAGTTTATATTGAAAAGGGTTTGTGCTGTGATTCTGATGAATTTTCCTTTATGTTTATTTTCTTTAACAGCCTTCACTATTCTCTTCTGATGCTGACTTCTATTATATGTCTTGGAGTACATTTTTTTTTTTTTTAATCATGGCTAATTGGAGTTCTGTATGTCTCACTTATCTGTATGTCAAATTCTTTTTCCATGCTTGGGAAGTTTTCTGCCATTACTTCTGTGAACAGGTTAAATCACTGGCACTTTCTCCTGCTTTTTCATTGATTACAATCAATCTTGTTATTCTTTTTTGCATTGTCTAGCAGCTGTTGGATTGACTTCTCTGCTATTTTTAAGAAGTGTTTTATGATCACTAACTGCAAACCTGTCTTCTAGATGTGATATTCTGTACTCACATGGGTTATCCTGCTGCATATATTCTCAATAGAAATTTTTTTTTTTGAGACAGGGTCTTACTATGTAGTTGAGACTGAACTGGAACTCACTTTGTAGCCCAGGCTGGTCTAAAACTCAGAGATCCTCCTGCCTCAGCCTCCCTAGTGCTGGGATTACAGGCGTATGCCACCACGCCCAGCCCTTTCAATAGAACTTTTAATCTCTTGGGTAACTGTTTGAATCTGCTTCATAGATTCCATTTCTTTCTTTCTTTTTTTTTTAATTTTATTGAGTTTATTGGTACATTTTAGGGATACAGTACAGTTACATTCATTGTTGGGATCATGTACCTCTACATGGCAAGTCTTGATTCTCATTTTTTCCCCTTACCTCTGCCCTCCCTTCACCCCCTCCTCCCCTCCCCATCTACAAACACTTTATTTTCATCTTTTCATTCTCTCACATTTTTTTCTTTTCCCTTTTTACTCTTCCCCTACCCATCCCACCTTCCCTACACCTTTAGCTCCTTTCTTCAAATTTCTAAATGTCAGTAATCTTATTAGAATCTTATGCATTGTTGCAGAATATTCACACCAGGGAAACTATTTGGTATTTACACATGTGGGACTTATTTATTTCACTTAGGAGTATATCTTCAATATGTATCCATTTTCCTATGAATGAATCTATTCTCTCGCTCTTTATGGCTGAGTAATATTCCATTTTATAGAAAAACCACAACTTCTTTATCCAGTTTCCAACGGATGGGCAAATAGGTTGTTTCCAAGATTTAGCTATTACAAACTGTGCCGCTATAAACATGGGTGCACATACTTCTCTGTGATATGATTCTTTTAGTTCTCTTGGAAAGATACCCAACAGAGGGATGGCTGGGTCAAATGGAACCTCCAGTCCAAGCTCTTTGAGGTATCTCCATATTGATTTCCATAGTGGTTGCACTAGTCTGCACTCCCACCAACAATGGAGGAGGGTTCCTTTCTCCCCACAACCCCGCCAACATTTGTTATTGTGTGATTTCTTGATAGCAGCCATTCTTTGTGGGGTGAGGTGGAATCTCAGTGTTGTTTTCATCTGCATCTCTCGAATGACCAGTGATGTGGAACATTTTTTCATATATTTTCTTGCTGCTTTCACTTCTTTGTATGAGAAATGTCTGTTCATTTCGGATGCCCATTTTTGGATCGGGTCTTTATATTTGGGGGGACTGATTGTTTTGAGTTCTTTATATATCCTTGATAATAGTCCTTTGTCTGAGGTACAGCTGGTAAAAATTTTTTCCCACATTGTAGATTGTCTCTTAGTTCTGCTGATGGTTTCTTTTGAAGTACAGAAGCTTTTTAGTAAGATGAGATCCCAGTTGTTGATTCTATCTGCTAGTTCCCGTGCTACTGAGGATTTGTTCATAAAGTCTTTTCCTATACCAATGTCTTCCAGAGTTCTGCCTAACTTACCTTCCAGCAAGTTTAATGTTTCTGTTTTAATATTTAGATCTTTAATCCATTTGGATTTTAATTTAGTGCATGGCGAAAGATAAGGGTCTAATTTTAATCTGTGGCAGGTTGACATCCAGTTTTTCCAGCACCATTTATTAAAGAGGCTATCTTTCCTCCACTGAGGATGGTCAGCTCCTTTGTCAAAGATGAGGTAGCTGAGTACATCTGCATTTGTTTTTGTGTCTTCCAGTCTGTTCCACTGATCCTCAGGCCTGTTTCTTTGCCAGTACCATGCTGTTTTTATCACAGTGGCTTTGTAGTATATCCATTTCTTTCTTATGTCGGCATTCATGGTTTCCATTACTTTCCTAAGGTTTTTTTTTTTTTAAAAATCTGTATCTAGATTCACTAAATCACATCCTCCATTATGTTCATCATCTTTTTAGTTATCTGAGAAATTATTTCTGATTTTTTTTCTAGAACCTCATTCATCCACTTTGTTAATTCTGTTACAATTTCAGAGAGTTCAGGTGGGTGGCTTTTGATCTGTTCCCCTTCACTGCCCCCTGGGTTTCCCTTGGAGGTCTGGGGTTGCATCATGCTTGTCTTCCCATTTTTTATTTCTTAACATTTATTTTCTGTGTTGATGCTTGTAAATTGCTTATGACAGGTTTATTCCTAGTATTTAGAACTCCTTAGAAAATGTCTACTTTTCAGTTGTAGTCTTCTAGGTGTTGCAGGTTACTGACTCCTATCTTCAATTTATTAGGGATGAGAAGTTGCTATTTGGCCTAGCCAACCATACTTGAAAAGAAAAAAGAAGGGAAGGACAGAAAGAGGAACAAAGGGAGGGAGGAAAGAAGGAAGAGGGAGGAGAGAGTGACAGAGAGGGAGCGGGAGGAGGAGGAGGAGAAAATTCTTCACTTCTGGAGTAGTGACTAAAAACTAAAGGCATTTCTGTTGTTTCAGCTTTACTACTATGTGACCATTTGGAAGCTCATTTGATTTAAATGTTTCCTTTATATATGTATATATAAATTAAAAGACATCTCCAGCCCTTTGTTATTATTTTGATTTGCTTTTTGGGGATGTGTTCTATGTAGTTTGGGCTGGCCTTGAACTCACTATGTAGCCCAGGCTGGCCTCGAACTCATGGCGATTCTCTTGCCTCAGCTTTTTTAGTTCTAGAATTGTACGCGTACACTATAATGCCCAGCCCAATAATTTTGAGATACAGTCTCACTAAGTTGCCCAGGCTGGGCTCTAACTCTCTATCCTCATGCCTCAGCCTCCAGAGTGCTGGGGTTATAGGTCTGTGTCAAGATGGCCCACTTATCATGATCTTTTAAATATTGTCTGCGTGGGCTGGGGATTTAGCTCAGTGGTGCCACCACTTGTCTTTCGCAAGCTCAAGGTTCAGAGTTCGATCCCCAGGACAAAAAAAAATGCCTGCAACAAAATCAGAGATTATATTAATATTCACCAACCATTTTCTTTCCATTATCTGTTCTATTCCTCTGCAGAGAAAACAACATTGCCTCATCCCCTTTACCTTGTGGGAAACTCACTCTAGGTGTACCAAGAGGGCTAACCTATGCCTAACTATGGAACTTCACTCTTTTGGACACCATGGAGAACAAGATTAGGAATGCTATGGGTGTGAGACCTAGCCCAGGACAAGAGAGACTCCTTCCCAGTGCCCTCCTAGCTTTTTAAAAAAGCACTTTAAATAAAACAGCTGAAACTAAAAAGCTTAGATGATAGAACCAGGTATGATGCACACATACCTGTAACCCAAGCACTAGGGAGGGTGAGGCAGGAGGATGGTCACAAGGCCTGCCTGGGCTCTATAGTGAGTTCAAGGCCAGGCTGAACTACATAGCAATAGCCTGTCTCAAAAGAAACAAAAACAATAAAACATTAGCATATAGATTGTCCATAAACCCTTAAGGATGACCTGTCCATCAGTGTTGTGTTCAAATAATTTTCCATTGGCTGTCCTAAGCAAATATGATAAGTAAAGCTTACCTCATTCCAAGACCCTTCTCTGGTATTAGAATTCTTTGGCTACATGTTACAGGGGGGAAGAAAAAAAGAAAGAAAGAAATTAAGCAAAGGGAAAGTTTATTGGAAGGAAACTGGGATATTTTAGTGTAAGTAAACCAAAGATGCAAATTATGGTAGAAACAAAGGAATTTTGTTTGCTTTTGTGTTTTTGGCAATGGGGATCAAACTCAGGTCCTGTGCTTGCAAAGCAGGCAGTAGAATCACTGAGCTAAATCCCCGGCCCACAAAGGAATTTTATGTAGCTGTTTAAACACTGAGGTAACAGTACATCTGTTTGTATGCCAAACTACCCCTTTTTTTTTCTTCATACTGGAGACTGAACCCAGGGATATAGCTCCAGCCCCCCGCCACCGTTTATTGGTACATTTAAGGTTAAACAAGTTACATTCATCACTGGGATCTTGTACATTTACATGATGTATCCTGGTTATTTTTTTCCTCATTATCCCTAGCCTTTTAAAAATATTTGAGACAAATTGCCTGGGCTGGACTCAAACTTAAAATCTTCTTGGCTCAGCCTTCCAGAGGGCTGAGATTATAGATATGCACCCTCAAGATAGAGGGACCTGGAGCTGGGAAATTAGCTCAGTGGCATTGTGCCTGCCTTGCAAGTGCAAGGTCCAGAGTTCAATCTCTAGTATAGGGGGGAAAATCAAGCTACCAGTGTAACCCATTACATAAACTATATGTTAACTGGGCAAGGCGAGCGTATGGCAGAGAGCACAACAGAAACCCTGCTGAGATATGGGTTCTTGAGTGTGGGAAATAAACTCTACAAAGATTGGATCTGTGGTTCCTATAAGTTTTTTAGGAAACCAGTGGTTGGGGTATGTTGGTCTGGCACCTACACAGAGTAAAAGTCAAATTGGTTCACTTCGTATCACTTACAAGCACAACTGAACAGCTCTTACTAGATTCTGAAGGCAACACATCCCACTGAGAAACACAGCCCAACTACTAAGCATGAAATGCTGCTCAGTTTGAGGAGGGGCCTGGAGCAAGAAAGGGCTCCGTAGTCTTGCTGAAAACTGGGCTTAGAGTAAATCTTGCAGTATGCAAGGTGTCGATGAGAACAACACACACAACATTGAATTTGTCAGGGCATTTTGGACTGTGGAGGGTTACCAAACTGTGTGGAGTGCATGTGCAGTGTTAAGGGGTAGAATGCAGTTGTCATGGAGCTGTGCCACCCCGATGTCTTCAAGAAAACCGTATGACATCAACATCTGGTTGACAGCCTCCAGCTTCCACTACTGACCTACTGCTGCTTGCATATGGGAGCCAGGCTTTCTCCCCGGGCCACTTCTGCCCCACAGTACTCTCAATGGGCAATCTGCTCTGAGTCCTCGCCAGATCGGCAGACTCCTGAGAAGTAGACATTTGCAGCTTTCTACTAGATTCCCATCTTCTCTTCTGTCAGTTGTTCTCTGACGGCACTCCCTGCCTACTGCTCCCTCAGCCTTGTATCCTTCACAGGTACCATCCTCAGTACATCTCCATCCTATCTGACTCCACCTTGTTGCCTGCCTTTTGGAGGGTCCAAGATGACACTAGCACGGCTACTTAACAAACCTGTTCCAATAATCAATAAATCACTGGGATAGTCTTACTTTTCTCATTGCTGTGATGAAATACCTGACACCTAAAGATAAAGGGAGAAAGGTTTATTTGGCTTACAGTTCATAAGAGGTTTCAGTCTATACTTGGCTGGCTCCAAGGCACAGCAGCAGGCAGGCAGCAAAAACAAGCCTCTTCCTGTCCCTTATACCCAGATTACCAGGATTAGGGCAGTGCCAAACCAGTATGTTGATTTAGTAACCACACAACCTTAATCCCCGCATCATACAAGATAAGCCACCTCTGAAATGCCCCAGCTATGACAAGGCTTGGGGATGGGGGGGCACATCTAAATATGAGCCCTAACAGATGTGTTTCTCCAAAACCAGATCCTTGACTACCCAACTTTCAGGAAAAGAAATTTCACTGACCGTATCCATGCTCTCTCTAGCCTATACTGGCTAACTTTATATGTCACAGAACATCAACAACAAAGTACTGTGTGGCTCCTGCAGAGGTTGCTTCATGAAGCCTTACACTGTAATGAATCTTCCTGCCCAACTGACAGTGGACTATAGAACTACAAAATAAAACTTTAATGGTCTGTCAAAAGCTGTTTTAAATGAAGTCAACCTTTACTGAGCTTTTTAAGTCTTAAAAACTTGGAAGGATTCAGTGCCTTCTTTTTGGTTATACAAGTCCTGCTTAATATTAACATAGATGTTGTTCCGGTTGGGACGACTTTCACAAGAATTATCAACTCTTACCTTTCTGCACTTTTTTTGTACCAGAAATTGAACTCAGGACCTTGAACTTGCCAGGCAGGTGTGGTGCCACTGAGCTACATCCTGGGCCCAGTGTCTGCACTTATTTTTAATCAAAGCATCACTCTTGGTTCCCTGCACAAGACTTCAACATAGCCATTTTCCTACCTGAGCAAGTGATTTCACACTGTACTACTGCCAAAGTTTCAATTTAAAGTACTGATTTAATGGATAATTGTGGATTGACATACCAAAAGCCTGTGTTTTGTACAACCTATGGAGCTGAGTGACTTTTAAATTTTAAGAATGTTTTTAAAATATCACTTGTTCTTTTAGAGGAAACTGGCCAATCTCTATCCCAGAGCAAAGTTGTTTTGGTTTTGTTCTATTCCCAGTACTGGGGATTGAACCCAGGACCCACACATGCTAGGTAAGGGCTCTAGTAATAAAATTTCTTAAGGACACCAGGGCTGACAAGATTCAGAGCAGTGCTAGTCAAACAACAGTATCACTTGCTCTTTGTCAAAATGCACATTCTTGGCAACTCAATGATTCAGGTGGAAGTGGGGACCCTAGAATATGCATTCTAAACAAATAACCCAAGTATGATGAGGATGGTTTTAGGAAACTTTGAGAAAACATTCTCTGGATATTCTACAATTTACTGTGGGGTCAACTTCAGACCATTAAGAGGACTGAACTTCTTGGCTTGTTACAATGTTATAAATCTTGAATAGTTGTACTATCCTAAATTATTCCTTACTGTACATTGTATGCATATTCCTTAAGCCAAGAGATTTAGCTTTCCCGGCAGAAGAGCAGAAAATAATTTTGTGTGATGAGCAGTTGACAGGCAAGTAGGAGGAAAAAATGAGATCTTTTTCTTGCATAAAATTCCACAGCCAACAAAATATGGAGATAAGTATTTATCAGTCTATATGACTAAGTGCTACAACTCCACATATACAATGTTCCATCCAACAAGAGTTTGTGAAGGAAGTTTAAGTAGAAAACCTGAAAGACAACTGAGAAAAGCTTAATAGTTCATTCAGCCTTAGAGTTCAGTACCTTTGAATAAGGTCTCAATAACCAATGTGTACAGAATGGACAGTATTTATTAAATACTCAACTATGTGCTAAGCACTATACATATATTATAATAATTAGGCTAATAAACCTAGTTATTGCATTTTCATTTTTAACAAATACTGTTTTGAAGAGGGTGACTTTTCCACACAATCATTAAGTGACACAAGCAGAGTATGAAAACCTGACTACAGAAAGTAGAAAAAGTATATTCCTTGTCAGAAGTATTCTTCAGCGATTAAAGAATATAATACTCATTTAGCACAGACAAAGTGTAAAGAAAGGGACAGGGAGAAATTCATCTAATACATATTTTAGCGCCTGCTTATGTGCCAAGGGAACAATCCTTTCTGAAGATATTACAGAGAGATCAGTCAGATACCAAGAAACAAAGGAATCAAGAATTCCAACTTGCAGAAGGTGAGGAGTGGAAAAGGGTGCGGGGGAGAGACGTGTGCTGGTCATCAAGTCTAGATATCCAGACCTCAGGAAATTCATACAGGACAGGGTAGGTACAAACAGCTGTCAAAAGAACAAGTTCATGCTCCATGCTATTTCACTGCCAGTTCATGGTGTTTTTATTTTAGAAAACATTGAATCACACAAGTTAGAATGACAGCTTTCTTGTTCTGTGTATTTCTATTCTCCACTTGAGAAAAGAGAGTCAGATCCATCTTCATCCATTCTGTCACTGAAGTAAGCAAGGATCACCAGTTACTCCAAGAGAACCTGGGGAAAAACCACATACATTTAACTTAATCACAGATTTAAATAGTTCTCTATAGTCAGGACAGAGAAATAAAAAGAAAATCAACTAATGTGACAATAAAATATTTAAAAATTGGCTAGACTACCAAAAACTAGCATCAGTTTGTTCTTGTGGTCTCACCTAACAAAGGTATACTCTGATTCTGACTTAGAAGATATTTGATATTCTTACCATTAAATTAAAAGCTATTTGTATTCCTATTTTGAAAGAGCAAGTTTACCCACAAATTTATTTGATCTTTCTCCATGAGAAACAATTGTAAACTGTCAGAGTTAATTCTCTCTAGGGGCTAAACAGTCACTGGCTCAATTTAACATTGCCACTGAGACACTGTCAACACAAGAGCTCATATTTTTCTTTTCCTTGAGTTTGTGAATTATTTTAGACAGATACCTAGTTGAGTGTACTTTCCTAGGAATTAACTGAAACTGTTCCTTAGAAATAACTTAGATTTTGTAAAGAAAAATCAACCTAAATGGAAACACTAAGTATCTGTAAGGATTTAAAAAATACGATCATACAAAGATGTTTCACTAGTATTTCTTAACAATATAACAGGCTGGGTTTGGTGGCATAAGCCTTAATCCCAGCAGGATGGCTACAAATTGAAGGCTAGCTTAGGCAACTCAGGGAGACTTGTCTCAAACAGAAATAAAGGGGGGGGGGGCTGGGGGGGATGGCTTTTCTGTAATCCCAGCATTCAGGAGGCTGAGGCAGGAGAATCACTGCAAGTTCGAGGTCAGCCCAGGCTACACAGTGAGTTCAAGGCTAGCCTGGAATACATAGCAAGATCTTGTCTCAAGAAACAAACAAAAAGAGCTAGAGAAGTCACCAGCACTCCCTGGGTTCAATCCCTGTACAAAATAAATAAACACAACACCAACAACAGGTTGAAAGTAAAGTCTAAATACGGCTTGGGGTGTGGCTTACCTTGCATGCACAAGGCCCTGGATTTGATACCTAGCACTCGAAAACTTAAGAACCATGTGTTTTTCATTTCTGTTCCAATGATTTTATATAGTTTGGTTGCCAGGAGAAATGAAGATACTACAATTCAATAGTAAGTGAATTAAGAATTCTACATCTTACTATAAATTTAAGAATTAATATTAATACTCTTTAATTCTGGGCAACTTTAAAATACCATTTTCTGTCTTTTATTGAGCCTTGCTAAATTCTAAATGTAAGGAATCACAATTTGGGTACTATGGTTCACATCTGTAAAGTCAATGTAGATGCCCAGGCATAATGACACAAAAATGCAAATGGAGAAGAGAAAAGAGGGAGGGGGGAGGGGGAAGCGGGGGAGGGAGAGGGAAAGACTTCCAAAGAGGCAGGCAGAGTTAGAGAATGGCAAAATAGGGCAAGTAAGTTCAGAAAGAAAAAGAAAAGAAACCAGACAAACTGAGGCCAGAGGTAGAGTCAGAGAAGAAAAAAGGGGAAAAAAGCCAGATAAGAGAGTGGAACTGATAGGCACGCACAGTGACAAGGACATGGGATTAGATCAAAAAGAGCCAGCAGAAGAACAGATCTCATTATTTCTATGATTTTTTTTTCAAGTTATATACTTTAGTTGTTCCTTCAGTATTCCTACAAAGAACAGTCTTAATTTTATAAAATGGTTAACTGCATATTTCTCTTACAGGGCCTTTAAAAAAATCAAATTAATCTAGACTACAATTTTTGGCATCACTAAAGGTCACCAGTGTATTGGATTTAAAAACTCAATTTGCATATCAGCAGTTATTTTTCAAAGTAAAGAATGGTAATATACCAGATTAAATCAAATTCAACCTACAGCAAAGATCTTGTAGGCATTTATAATTATGTGTCATAGTATGTAATCATGTAACATATAACACCAATACCAGATTAAAAACATATTATTAATTGCAAATAACTTACCATTTAAAGTCAAACTCCAGTAATTTTCAGTCTTTTTCTACTTCTTTGTCTCCCTTGCTTCACTTGGTATTGTCATGTCAGTAGCCATCAATCTGAAGAATTCCTTCCTCTGCTGCCACCTACCAGTTTATTTCTCTGCTGCAGCAGAAGGGTATATAGAAAAAGTTCTTGCTTACTGCTTAGATTTAATAGAAAAAATTTCATATTTTCACATGTGCACCAAGTTTTCCATGTCTGCTCCAGATATACCCCCCCAAGAATATCAGAAACAAAAATCTCTATTGCAGGAAAAAAAAAATCAAACAATGTATGTATGATCATTGCTCATGCTAAACTAGGAAAATTTAAAAAAGAAAGGAAGTGGAAAGATTTAGACACCGAGCAGCTGCCACCTCAAGGAACCATCCCTGTTCTGTCACAGCTTCCTTCTTTACCTACCCCTACTATCTATCAACATGTACATAATCCACAATTCTGTCTAGGGAGTTTACAACTCCTGCAAAATTCAAGTTCAGAGATTACAAAGAAATTCTGTGAAAAATGCATCATTATAAAAGAAATTTTTAAAGTAATTCTAGAAACTAGGGGTGTTAGGTGCTTTACCTGTTTGAGTTTTCAATGTTCGGGACTGCTTATTGCCCAATGGCTCTGAATACATTAAAACTCGAACACATACACCACCTATATTTAAAATAGGGTAGCATTTGTATGCCCATATAAGCACTAGGTTTTGCTTTTGTTTTTTTGCAAGAGAATAAATTCATTAAGTCCTTTAAAAAGGGCTAACCTTTAAAGCATATTTCCTCAGACTGTATATACATACATAGAAAAATCAGGGGGAAAAAACAGAGACAGAATGACAAAATTACAGCAGTTGTAGAACTGGGCATTAGCACAGCATAAATGTTCTCTGCTTGTTAAAATCTAAGATTCATTTAGTCCCATTGCTTTTTTTTCTTTCTTTCTGGTACTGGGGATCGAACTCGGGTCCTTGAGCTTGTGAGGCAGGCGGCGGAACCACTGAGCTAAATCCCCGGCCCGGCCCCATTCTTTGTCATTGGATTCCACATCAAATTTATTGTACATTAGCTAGTAAGGAACAGTATCTAGTAATGAGCTAACGAGAACAGTAGTGACTTGTTTTTCCACCCTCCCACTACCTTTACCCCAAAATAAATTTTTGTATAACTTTGCCAACTTATTTTTTAAAATAGCAAGAAAAAAAACTGTGATAAATACCAAAAGTTAGTCAACAGTGGCACTGCAATATCATTTCTACTTTCTCATTTCTTCCCCATCTCAAACCCCGCCCTTTTGACCTCAGTATATGGGATGAGCCTGAGCAGGAGAAGTTGGTGATGTCAGGACTGCGCCGTTCCCACGGATGCTCCTACAGGCCTGCTGTGCTTCTGGGAACTGGGGCACAGGGAAGTCTGTCTGACTGAAACCCAAAACAACAACAGTTCACCCCACCCCTCATGTTCCCAAACCCCACAGTAGCAGCCAAGTATATATACTACATAAATAAGGTCCACCTAGTAAATGTGAAGAAGATGGTAAAATGTGAGATGATTCTTTACAAACCAGCAGTACTCAGTGTGGGAAACAGAATGGAAGCCATTAAAACTCCCCATGCCCTGTGTGGTCACACAGTCTACATATTCTAATAGTGGCCATTCTTATTAAAAGAGAAGAAAGGTCTCCTGAGTGAGCGTGAATATACATCATCAATTCTTGCAGCAGTATAGATGGGACCCTTTTATTAGTATATTTCAGTTCAACAGATAATTACTTCTGACTAAAGGTGTTTAGTAGACCGTCCCTATCTTATGAGTCTAGTGAAGCACAGAACAGGCCAGTGACCTATATTACATGCTCTCCTTTACTGTAAAAAGAGCATCAATGGCCAGGATTTCCTAGTTACTAGTAATCTAGTGACTTTGAGCCACTTTGGATAGGACATTTAAAGTCACAAAATAAAATTATGCAGGAGCACATGTTGGAAAAGGTCCTGGCTACTTCCATTGAAATCTTATCTCCTAGAAAGAGGATTATTGCCCAAAATAATGTAGGAATTTTAACTGATGGCTGAGGACAGCAGAAAGGAGAAAAAGGTAGGTGGACTAGAAAGGACAACCTTCCAGTTTTACTAACAGGAAGGCTATCAAAATGAACAAGCTATATTCCTGTTCCTGCCACTAATAGCATGATCTTAGTTTAGTCTGTTTAACCATGCTGTGCTTCAGAAATACTTCCCTGCTTCAAACTGTAATTTGTGAGTGTTTAAGTCATGATTTTACAATAACCTCAAATTGCTCACATTTATTTCTTTGACATGGTGTCTCAGAAATGCTAAAATGACTGGTTCTGATGTATTGCTAATATGAAAGAAAATTCTATTAATCCATTTTTCACCATTCTCTTTCACTTTTATAATGATGTCACAAAAAAGCACTAAAGTTAACTTAATACTATGGTGAGTTCTTACCATAAATATAACCTAGAACCTAATTTTACCTTTTCAAAACTCTAGTTTTCCATACCTGTCAACTCCTAATTGATGTCTTTATACTGTGAGCTCACTGTGTATTCGGAACACCAATCCCTGAAAAAGCTTAAGCCAGAGTAGCACAATCGAAGAAACAAACAAACCCAATACAAAAACAAAGCCAAAAAAGCCACACTCCGAAATACTTATAGACATATATGCAAGGAATGGAGTTATCTAAATGCCTAAACAAAATCCCCATCCTGAGTTCATCCCAATCAACTTAAACTTTATTCCCAAAGGCTCTTCTTCAATCATAGTATTTGGTGGATATATTTATGCTTTTTTTCTTTTAAAGTGAGAGTTAAGACAAACTCTGGTTGCCTTTAAAATCCACGAAGGGAAATGTTTCTACAAAAGAAAGTAAAGTTAGCCTTGTGGCGGAAAGAAAGGAGAAAGAGTCAAATTACCTGCCAGCCGGCTCAGGCTGTGACTGAATCCAAACCGCTGCATTTAGCATTCATTACACAGCTGCATTATTGGGGGAAGGGGAGTTTAGAAGGGCACTGACCCCGAAAGTTCTCAATACTTCTCACTCATCATCAGGAAGGGGGAAGAAGGAAAGTTTTTTCTCTGGGTATATTTTTGTTTGTTTGTATTTGTTTTTTTTGGCTCCTGAAAAGGCTGGCAAAGAACAGTAACAGTGCAGTTAGAATATTTCTTTAAAAATAATTTTTAAAATGTAAAACATTTAAGGAATTTTAAAAGCCAAACTTTCATTAATATAGAAAAAACTTTCACTAGAGTTAGGCAGCCACCCCAAAACAGCATGGCAAAATAGTACTGTTATAAAGGAAATAAAATAGCACACAAAAATCCAAAACAAAACTAAAAACATTTCAAATTAAACTTGAAAGACTAGAAGATTCCAACAGCAAATTCTGTCCACTATTGAAACATTACCAAATCCAAGCTTCAAAGGTGCCTAAGTTGTATGTTAAATGAAACTTTTTTTAAGAAAGAAAAAAGAAAGCAGTGAACCTGGTTATAAATCCTGCAATATATTACATTTTTTAAAGTCCTAGTACAATAAAACAAAATTTAAATAAAATTAAACAAACAAACAAATGAAAACAGTAGCAGCAGAGGTTACCTGTCTGAGCACCTACATTTTCTTAGGAGGGGATCGTGTCTCACCAGCCAAATAGCCCATTAACCTTCTCAAAAAAAGCGAGCCAGGAGAAAAATATAACACAAGATTTGATTTCACAATGTCACTAAGCTCCCCCAAGCCCAAATTGGGGATGCACTGAATGAACAGAATTTTCCCATTGCTTTCTTCTTGAGAAAAAGAAGAGAAGATTTTGAAAGTCAATGACTTTTTTTTTCAATGCCTTCGATACCTTTGCTCACAGTCTGGTAAAGTGCTTGATGAAAGCAAGTTTCTTGTCGGCTTTTTCTAATGTTCCAGGGTACTTTTCTTATTGACAGCATATACAGAAAGATTTCAGAGTTCACTGGAGAAAAGCCAGCAGAAATAACCAATGATAGGCACCAAAAAAGAAAAAAGACTATTAAAAAAATTTTAAATGGAATAGTTCAAATGTATAGATATCAAAGTCCAGTTTTCATCATGGGTGACATAAAAACAACATCAGAAAGATTTAAAAAATACAATTTAGAATTACAATTTTTCAGAATTACAATTTTAACAATGTACAAAAATTTTACAGCATTCAGATTTTGGCATGATGATTATACACATTTGATAAATACATTGTTTCTCTCAAAAAGTAATCATTATACAAAAGTTATTAAACAATTACGAAAATTCAACTACCACTTAAATATTGAACGCTGTTTCTTTGAAGTGCGTTGAGTGATCTGTTCTTATTCTTTAATTTTAGAAGGAACTCAAGAAGATACCCATGTTTTGAAAGTCTCAAATGACCATTCCTGCCTTTTCACTCTAACGTGTTACTGTGAAATCCGCAAATAGGTTGGTTAAGCTACGTTTTAATATAATGTGAATGTACAGAAGATGGATAAACTGAATAAAACTGTAAGTAAAATAATTTCAAATATTTCTTCTAATATATAGTTGCCTAATTCGAGAAAAGTTAAAAAGCAGCTGACTACATTTCTCTTGGTCCTGTATCACACCGACACAAAATTAGTTTTTCATTAAATAAAAAGTTTCTATTTATTTTTAAATGCACTAACCTATATATATGTAAAATATAACTGTTTAAATAAAATGTATCCTTATATGTGACAATCAGATGGTCTCTACAAGAACATAGGAATGATGTCTTGATTAAGCAATTCTTTGTTTATTTCCTCTAAACCAAATAGTATGCACCCTCCAAAATATGGTCATTAGGCAAAAGTACCAAATATTGTTCTTCTGTTAATAATGCATCAGAGGCGCTTGTGTGAGGCCCCCACAGCTTTGTGCAAATTGTTTTAGATGCAGTTAGAATCTCCTGATGATTAGCGAATCCTCATGTATCTTTCTCTGAGGTGAATGAGACAGTGCACAGAGTAGAGGTGCTAGTCTATTTGCCAATAATATTACTTAATTCTACAGATAAAAACAACTTTTATTACATTCCTTTTTTAAATGAGGGGAAAACTGTACAAGTAAGCATGATAAAACCTCTGTTAGAGCTGGTTAATACTGATCTTTTATTATTGCCTCGAAGTCTCTCTACATAGCAGTGTCCAAGAAATTATGTTAAGGTCCATCTGAAGGAAAATATCACTGGAGAGGCAAGAAAGGGCTTGGGTAAAAGCTTCAGAGGATTTGTAGGGAGACAGAACTTGCTGTTTAAAAAATTAAGTTGAGCTCTGTAGCATCTCCATTTCTTAACGTACCCTCCAAACCCATCATTGGGATAGTTATTGTCCATATTTTAAAGGCTCATATGCAGTTTGGGGCTTGTATAAATCCAGAAAATAAAGGGAGTATAAAGAGTGGTCAGTATTGAAGGTGTAAAAGTAGGGCTGTATGAGACTCAATACTGCTAAATTCCCAAACCAAAAACAAGGCCACCACCCCCAAAATCCTGTGCAAAAAGAGAATGCATAGCCATAAGCACTGAAGGAAAGCATATGGCCTTGAATAAATCATACATGGAACAGTTGAAAAACAAAAAAATCGAACAACATACATATACACAAAGAAACATCTATTCTCCTACGTCTTCAGGTCAGTAAGTATTCCTACCCCAGGGAAGTGTAAGTCATGAAAACAACTCATCGGTTTTTTTAAAATAAAAAAAACTTTCCTGTCATGCTCTATTCTCTAGAATCTCGTTTTGTTTGGCTAGTATAAACAAAAAGCAAACCACATACACATGCATGCGTGCACACACACACACACACACACACACACACTCCCTTGTAAGATGTGAAAAATGCAAATACATAATGCTGGCATCAGAAACAACTTCAATTTTGTACTTCAGAACTTATAGGCCCTTGGCCTGCCCCCTAAAAATATTTTTCCTTGTCCTTATTATTTTTTTTTTTAATACCGGGGATTGAACTTGGGACCTTGCGCTCCTTGTCCTTATTCTTTAAATGTCCAACCACCGAAAGAAAAAAGAAAAGGCTTTAAATGTACATGTTTCAAGTCAGTGTCTTGTTGACAAAAAGGTCTCATTTTTCTCACTTTGGCCATTGTTAAAGATGCAGGCATAGAGCAGGGGAAGTTAGACTAGCATGAATTAAAAAAAAAAGCAACATTAACAGAGCATATATCTTTCAAAAAAGACTAAAGCACTAACACACACAAGTCAATGCACATATTTTAAACTAGAGTAACTTTATCTACATTGAGTAAATGTTATTTTGTATACCAGACATTGCAATACTGTTCATTTCCTTTCATCATGCAAACATGCCAATTGTCATTAAAAAGCCTTTATTGGGTTATATTCACTCTTCCCTCCCACCCAAATTAAGAGAAAAAACAAAGACAAAACACAAAGTTGAGAAATCCCAACCAAGAAGAGCCCTTTGAGATTTCCTAAACTATGAACTACTAGCTAACAGTGAAATGTCAGAATTTTCAGATGTCTAGAAAAATTTCTGTAACTTAGGTAGACATTTTCCCCACTTTTTATAGATCTCACAATACAATGTAAGGTTATGCCATCAGGTATCTGTACCTTAACATTTTTTCATATAAAAACAAAAGCAAGTGAACATGAAGAAAATGTTCACGTTCCTCATGGCATGGCCCAAGAGCATACAAATTTTGTAGTATTTCAGTTAATATGACAGCCTGACTATTTTATCACTGCTTCTACATCTCTGTAGCCTCCATAATGAAAGTCAGTACGTTACTAGCAGAATAACATTTATTCTCCCTTTTTCTAAGTCTACCAATTTTTCTCTCATCCTCCTAAGCATCTTCCATGAACAGCATTGCAAGCTGGTTAAAAAAGGAAAAAAAAAGAACTGAAAAGAAAATTTTACAAGGGTTTTGTTGGTTAATTACTGACTGGCGGAGTCACTCCACCAGGAGTTTGATCTCATTGGCTAGCAGCTGGTTCATGTTGAACAGGCCCCCTGGGAGCTTGGTGAGCAGCTCTCGCTCCGTGCTTTCAGGGTCGCTGTCGACAGAGCTGGAACTTGCGCTCATGTTGTCGACAGCAGTGCTGGCGGGGGGACCCAGCTCCGGCTCACTAGTCTCACTGGCCGTGGACACCACGGAGAGCAGGGACATACGCCGGGTGAGCCGGCCAGAGGGCAGAAGGGAGGCGGCATAGTCCGCTATGATACCAGCTACGTCTAGATTACAAGCCTTATCAAAGGCTATGAAACCTACATTTGCATTGGCCTCGCAGACACAGAAGGAGCCGTCATCTTTCATCAACAGGTCAATGCCACACACATCCATTCCCAGGATATTGGACACCTGGATAGCTAGCTGCTTCCCTTGTTCACTTAGTGAGCACATCACCCCCACACCACCTGGCAAAAGAAAAACAAACATGAGAAACTTCAGAGCAAAATTAAAATTGACCTTCTATGCTAACCCTCACTTAAAAGTCAACAGTGAAAAAAATTTGCTATTTATTCAAGCTTAAAATTGTGACTTTGACATGTAGACTCCCTTCTTTCCAGATTGTTTTTGTTTTTTCCTCTATTAGGGACTGTATCCCTACATGGTCTCTCAAAGAATCAATAATCTAGGATTTTGTCTTCTTTTTTCATGGGACTGGGGATTGAACCCAGAGCTTTCCCTACTAAGTTACATCCCCAGCCCATTTATCATTAAAGACATTCCTTGTTTAACAACCAAGTTCTGTCCCCATGACTAGGTCATTAAAATGGTCACTAAATGAGGAATTGTATATATTGCATACATTACAATATTCAGAACAAAGAAATGGTCTCCAACTTGACTTTGCTTTTGTTTGCCTAATTCCTACATGCAGTACTGTAATGTATAATAGTGTACATGTGCAGTACAATCAGTAAAAATGAGAGCATTGTATAAACAAGGTGTACTGTACAAAAAAGAGACTGAGACTCTATAAACAAGATGTACAGAACAGCATGAAAAAGACAGGTTGTTAAGTTCAGAAAGCAGGTTGTAGGTGCGCCTCAGTCCAAAGCCTGAAGAGTCAGTAAACAGGTAAGTTGTTATGATCATTATTAATACTGAGGCAGGATCTTGCTAAGTCATTAAATTGACAAGGCTTGCAATTCTCCTACCTCAACCTCCTAGTACTGGCATTCCAGGCTGCATCACAATGTCCAACTTTTTTTTTTTTAAGGAAGACTACTGAACTTTCCCTGAAGCTCATCTTATAATAATATGGACCAAATAGTGCTGCCCCTCATCCCTTGGCATCTATCTACAAATGAGCAGGTTCCAGGACTCACACAAGCATCAGAATCTGCAAATGCTGAAGCCCCTTATATAAAATGGTGGAGCAGTATTTGCATATTAGCTGCACACATCCTCCTCTATATTTTTCTTTCTTTTGAGATAGGGTCTCATGCTGGGCATGGTGGTGCACGCCTGTAATTCCAGCACTTGGGAGGAAGAGGCATGAGGATTGCTGTGAGTTCAAGACCAGCCTGGGCTACAGAGTGAGTTCCAGGTTAGTCTCAACTACATAGTGAGACCCTGTCTCAAAAAAAAAAGGAGACAGGGTCTATGTATTTCAGGCTGGCCTAGAACTCACAGTGATCCTCCTGCCTCAGTCTTCCGAGTGCTGTCATTACAGTCGTGTGCCACCACACCTGGCCTTCCTATATACTTCAGATCATCTCTAGATTACTTATAATATCTAATACAATGTAAACACTATGTTAAAAGCAGTTATATTGTTTAGGAATGGTAACAAGAAAAAAAAGGTCTGTGAATGTTTGGTACAGAGGTGAGACAATTACCACTATAGGACTGACTACACAGTACACAGGAGACTGCTGGAGAACAAGGCTCAGATAGTGTGTGTTGGAAAGAGAATGAAGTGCTGTGAGGCAGTGGAGGCTACAACAGGTATGCCAACACGTCATCGGGTTCACACAGATTCAGAACAGATTTGGACATTTAACTACAACAATCTTCAAGGTAGCTGAATTGAAGCTGGACTCTTACCATATGTTATGGTTTGGGTCTAGATGTCCCCCCAAAGCGTCATGGGGTCAAAGGTTGCTGAATGTAGAGTGTGTGATACTAGGATTAAGGGTGTGTAATCACTAAACTAAATGATGACTGGTTTGGCACCACCCTAATTCTGGATGGAATGAAAGGGGCAGAAAAACCCTGTTAAGGTTCCTTGTTACATTTGCCACCTTGTGCACACCATGTTGTTTCTCCTCTGAGATGCCCGTTTGCCATGCCTGCCTTGGAGCTGGCCAACTATGGACTGAAACCTCAACAAACTTTGCAAAAAAACCCTTTCCCCTTTAACTGCGGTGTCGGATATTTCATCTCAGCAATGAGAGAAAAGTAACTAAGACACCATGTGAAAACTTTATCTCAGCCAGGATACTGCTCTCACCTCACAGAAAGAGTAGCTGTTCACATTCCTACCAGGGAGAATTAAAGAGACATCAACATACTAATATATGACTAAGCACAAAGATAAAGACATAGGAAGATGAAGAGGGGGAGTAAACAACGGTGAAAATGAATTTTACAATCTAGGTAATTTTATATGCATGACAAAAGGACTATCTGGAAATGGATGATGTGAAATTAAAATAGAAAGAGATACAGTAAGAGATTCAAATCTAGATACAAACCAAAACTATTAAATGGTTTCAGCAAAACTCTGGATTATAGGGCTGGTGCTGTGGCACACACCTGTAATCCTAGCTATTCTGAAGGCTGAAATTAAAGGATCCCAACTTGAGGCCAGTCTGTCATAAAATAAAGAATTCTGGAGACGTAGCTCAGTGAAAGAATGCTTACATACCACGTGTAAGGCTCTGGGATCAATCCCCAGTACACACAGAAAAAAACCAGTGGATTATAAAGCCTATGAGAGCAGAAATTTGTTTTGTTCATAGTTACATAGAAACTACTGCTATAACAGGTACTTAGCCCATAGAATGTGCTCAAAACTACTTGTTCTGTGAATTAATCAACAGAAGTGGGGTAAAGTAAAGCTGTTCTGATCTTCTTGCTGAAGGTAGAGGAAGGACAGGATGATGCATGGGCATGTGCCACCATACCCAGCTTTGTTGTATTTGTTACTATAACATTTTATTGTCACTATAATGTTATTATACGTTACTATAATGTTACTGTGTTACTGTGACATTATAATGTTATAATTGTAACTTGTTTTAGGGAAAAAAAAAACAGCCATAAGTTGGACAAGCCTGTATAAATTAAGGCCAGAGCAGAAATCTTCAAGATTGGAGAACTGATAAATGTGAACAAACACTGCTATCACCAGGGTGTGAAAAAGCTGATGAGATTAGGACCATATGTAGGTTAACATCTCCATGAAAGCAGAAATTAGGAATCTAAGCAGCTCTGGTGCTGTACATCACAGCCATGAAGAACAGCCAGCCCATCTGGTCCACTATGGTGACTGACAGAGCACTGGGCAATAGTGAACACAGGAGTCCCAGGAATACTCTTGCTTCTGTCCACTGGCACTCACGCACCAGGCATTTTTGTCCTTCTTTAGCTTTGGCTGAGTTGGTTTACAGGTTTGCCTTTCTCTTCTAGTAGGGATCAGTTCAGCCAGTTCCACTGGGTCAGCTTCCTTTACTCACAGGAGCCCCACTGCCCTGTGCCATCCACAGATCCTTTGTGAGAAGACATGAGACTGGTACCCTAATACCTCCCTTGTTCAACTGAGGGAAAGGTTGGGGACTCTAAGCCCCAAAGGGCATAGATCTCCCTGCAATGGTAGACAAGGGACTGCTAGGAGCCAGGGAACATGGCTGCCCACCTGCACCAAGTCTGTTGCTCTGCAGGGTGCTTCAGAGACTACACACAATAGAAGGGCAGGAGATGTGTGCAACCCTATCTGAAAAGAAATTGAGAGCCCTTGCCAGGGGCTCACTGGAGCTGGGAAATTGAGGGTCCCGAGGCAGGGTGTCCCCTCGCTGTCAAATCCTCAGGCCTGGACTCGGCCTACCTAGGTCCAGGCACTGGGGCCCAACTCCACCCCACCTCACCCCAGCCCAGCCCAGGCCCCAAAAAAGCTACACCCCAGCCAGCAGACTCTACTGGGGTCCCAAGCATACATGCTACATTCTAAGGCACTAATGGTTAAGCCAGCTTCATTCCAATGTTACTTTGCCCATATAGAATGTACTTGAAAGACTAAAAGTTCAATACATCAAATCAAAACATTAAATAAGGGCTAGGGATTTAGTTTAGCAGCACAGCGCCTGCCTGTCAAGCGTGAGGTCATGAGTTTGATCACTGGCACCATAAATAATAAATAAAGCAAGCAAGCAAACAAGGCAGCATAACGTTACCACCAAATTTGATAAGTTTTAAAAATAACATTATGGGGCCAGGGATTTAGCTCAGTGGTTCGGTGGCCTGTCTTGCAAGCGCAAGGACCCAAGTTCAATCCCTGGTACCAAAATAAATAAATAAAATAAAAATAACATTATGGGGCCAGGGATTTAGCTCAGTGGTTCGGTGGCCTGTCTTGCAAGCGCAAGGACCCAAGTTCAATCCCTGGTACCAAAATAAATAAATAAAATAAAAATAACATTATGGGGCCAGGGATTTAGCTCAGTGGTTCGGTGGCCTGTCTTGCAAGCGCAAGGACCCAAGTTCAATCCCTGGTACCAAAATAAATAAATAAAATAAAAATAACATTATGATGAGTCAGGTGTGGTGGCACACGCCAGTAATACCAGCTCCTGGGAGGCTGAGGCAGGAGGATCACTGTGAGACCAGCCTGGGCTACATAGTGACTTCCAGGTCAGTCTCAACTACACAGTGAGACTTGTCTCAAAAAAACAAAAAAGTTAAAAAATAATAATAAAAACAAACAAACAATATTATGGATGGGGATGTAGCACAGTGGCCTACCTCACAAGTTCAAGGTCCTAAGTTAGATCCTGGTACCCACCCCCCAAAAAAAAGAAAAGAAAAAAAATAACATTATGGACCCATCTTACTTATGTAAACAGATATTATTGTTTTGAACAAAATAATTAAGAATTGAAACAAGAGAAGAAGTATTAGTGGTAAAAATGGTCAGATTTGGATTTTTGGGGGGGTACCAGGGATTGAACTCACAACCTTACGCTTGTGAGGCAGGCATGGCACCACTGAGCTAAATCCCCGGCCCAATATTATTTTCTTCTTTTTCCCTCCAGGTAAGGGAAATCAACTCAGGACCTTCTGCTTACCAGACAGATGCAACACCACTTAGCTACATTCCCCAGTCCCTTTGAATACATTTTTGAAAGAGCAGAAATTTCAAGGTATTCCAAACAGTTTGGGGTATAAGGATCAGCATGACTACACATTCTGATTTAACCTGTAAAACTAGAGCTGTCATTAAAATGACAGAAGAAGAATACCATGGGATGAATACATTGTACACAGAGGGAGTTAGGATTGGTGGCCATTTATGGAGACACATATTGAACTAGGAGTTCAGGGAAAAAGCTAAATTGGAGACAGTAATTTGAAAATAATAAGTACACAAATCGTACTTAGGAGGCATGTGCTGGATAGGCCTACTAAGAAAGAGGCAGGCACGGTGGCTATAATCCCAGCACTTAGGAGGCTGAGGCAGGAGGATCACTGCAAGTTCAAGACCAGCTTGGGTTACACAGGGAGTTGAAGGCCAGCCTCAGACTTGGGGTGGGGGCCTACTAAAAAGGGAATACAAATAGAGAAGAGGAAAACCCCCAAAACTAGGTCTAATGCATTCCAATAATATATCTCAGAAAAATACTTTTAAATGAACTTCACTTATACACTAAATAAGTGTATCACCAAAAAGAGGTGATATACTGGTCAAATATCTCATGCATAGAAGAATTTGCTTAAAATTGAATCTAGTGAATCAATGAGTCAGTGAAATCTAGTAACAGCCAGAACACAATAGGATATTAAACTGATGGTATGTTTACAAACTGTATTCACATGTGAAAAATAAGCTTTTCAACTCTGTTAAGTAAAAAGATCTAGTTATATATAAATTTTCACTAACAAGCTATAGTATTTATTGCTTTATATGCTAGAAAGACACCTGCATTATTCTTACCTAGTGAGCAGTTGCTCTGCATCCTCCCATCTGTGGAACAACGTAGCATAGTGCCGACAACACGGCCTCCCACAACAATGACACGCACATCCCGTCCGTGAGACTCCTTCACATACTTCTGAAACAGGTATGGAGCTTCATGGCGAATAAGATGGCTTAGATCAGCCAAATGGTGCTTGTCTCGTGCCAAGAAAACAGCTTTGCCTATGATTAAAAAAAACACATAAAATATACAGAATACATGAAAGTCATCAAACTGGGAAACTGATAACTATTACCTGAACATTCTTATGATCCAATCTGCTCTTTAAAGTTTTCTTGTACTGTTTTATTTATTGTTGCTTTTTTTCTTTTGGTACTGGGAATTGAACTTGGGCCCTTGCGCTTGGGGCAAGCAGAATCGCTGAGCCAAATCCCCTGCCCCAAAACTGTTTTAAAGTAATTTAGTTATGATAACTACTGAGATAATGAAAATTAAAACAAAGTTAACAAAATTCCACCTTGCCCACACAAACTCCAAACTCTTGGTAACCTAGAACTCATTTTGGAATATGTTACAAGGTAGTGGTCAAGATTTGTCTTTTTCCATAAGTTAGCCAATAATGTTAGCCACACTGATTAGCAAAACCTTTACCTTTTGAAATAAAGAATATGCATAAATTATTATCTATCAAATGTTATGTTAATATTTAGCAACTTAGCACAATGTTACTATACACTTCAGTTCATTTCTGAATCAGCAAGTCTGTTCTACTGCTGTAGGTTGCATTTTTGTAACATTCCTCTCTTGCATGACAAGATCTGTGTCCATGTCCACTGAATCTAGGAGGGGCAGTCACTGCTCCAACCAAAAGAATACAGCAGAAGTAATTCTATAGGACATCTAAGGGTGGATCTTAAAAGGTTATGCAGCTTCTTTGTTAACGAGCATCCACTGCAGGAAATCAGAGGCTGGAAAAGCCAAAGATCAAGAATATTCATTAAAAAAAAAAAAGAATATTCATATACTCAACAGTCCCAGCTGAACTCTGATCTAGCCACTCCTGTCAGGTATTAAACATGTGCTACTCTTGAATTTATAAATTGCTTTATGCCTTTAAAATTCTTCCCTAATATTATTGGGTGTGGTGGTGCACACTTGTAGTCCCAGAACGCAGGAGAATGAGGCAGGAGGCCAGCCTGAACCACATAGCAATATCCTGTCTCAAAAAGAACAAAACGGGCTGGGGATTTGGCTCAGTGCTTCCAGCGCCTGCCTCAAAAGCACAAGGGCCCAAGTTCAATCCCCGGTACCAAAAACAAAACAAAACAAAATACAAAAGAACAGCCCAGGATTTAGCTCTGTGATTCTGGCCCCTGCTGTGTAAGCGCAAGGTCCTGAGTTCAATCCCTAGTACCAAAAAAAAATAAAAAACCAAACCAAACAAAAATTCTTCCTTAACCTCATCACTAAATTATTTTCACATACTATCTTTCAAAAGTTTTAAAGTTTTTTTTGCCTTATATATTTAATCTTCAAACCATACAAATTAAGAGGGAGATAATTGGAGTTAAGAGCTCAAAGGTCCTTATATCACTGAAGAGGAAGATAAAAACATTAATTAGAGGTTTGGTCTAGCTATGTAGGTTAAATTTCTAGGAAAACCACTAAACAGATACAGCTTCTAGCCAAACTGAACTTGCAGTAACTTTCCGTAAGTTTGAATTATCATACACTTACTGATTTCTAATTATTTTTCAACAGTCTTGTTTTACAATTACTAACTTGCAAGAGTAATTTCAAAATTATATACCATATCAACAACTCATACACACCTCTATGACCCCGTGTATTCTTCACTACCATTGGGAACTCCAGTACTTCCGCTTCATCAATCATTTTAGCAAAATTTTCATGGCCACCTGAACAAAAACAAGAAAAAAAATTTAACAGGTATAACAGAAGTATTTTGTGATCAACTTTATTGATATCAAAGATAGCAGCATAAGGGAGACTGAAGGTAAGAGTTTAATGGCTAATTTTTTCTCTTAAGAGAAAATACAAATATAAATTGCAAGTAAAAGCGAGTAACAATTGAGAACAACCACACCTTTTAAAACAGGTAATAGCTATCTTAAAACTATACACATAACTAGGGGCCGGGGACTTAGCTTAGTGGTTTTGTCGCCTGCCTTGTAAGTGTGAGGTCCTAGGTCTCAAGTTCAATCTCAGGTACCAAAAAAAAAAAAACAAACAAACAAACAAACAAACAAAAAACCCAACTATATAGATTCTATTATCCAACTTAAATATCTTTTAGCTATGCCCTACATAATGAGCCGAGCTGTGGGACCGTGCAGATGAGCACGCGTTTGAACGTGAACCTCTGTTCTTCCCCACATAGGTGTTCAGGTGCTTCATGGAAGTCAGAGAGGTGGCCTACATCTCCTTTGGGCCTCATGCCAGAAGCTGGTTGCGATGGTAGATGTCATCAATCAGAACAGGGTGCTGCACTCGGTAAGGCGCCAAGCCATGCCTTTCAAGCGCATGCAGCTGAGCCATTTTATCCTTAAATTCCCACACAAAGTATGTCAGACAATCCTGGCAGAAGGCTGACACTAACACCAAGTGGGCAGCCACCAGATAGGCTGAGAAGATTGAAGCCAAAGAAAGAAAAGCCAAGATGACAGACTTTGATGTTTTATAAAGTCATGAAGGCAAACAAAATGAGGAACAGGATAATCAAGAATGAAGTTAAGCCAGGCGTAGTGGCGCACGCCTGTAATCCCGGCACGCCTGTAATCCCAGCACTTGGGAGGCTGAGGCAGGAGGATCACTAAATTCGAGACCAGCCTGGGCTACACAGTGAGTCCAGGTCAGTCTGACTACACAGTGAGACCCTGTCTCAAAAAAACAAACAAAAAAACCCAAAAAAGAATGAAGTTAAGTTGCAAAGGGGAGGCATTATAAAGGCTTCTCTCAAAAAGGCGCCTGTTGCGAATGCTACAGCTGCAGCTGCAAACTAAAATTCCAGCAGAAAGCAAGAAGGCCTTGGGCCAGAAGGCTCCTGCCCAAAAAAACAGCCAGTGAAAAGGCCATGCCTCTGCCCAAAGCACAGAAGGTTCAGAAGGTTCCAGCCCAGAAGGCATCTGTTCCAAAGGCATCAGGCAAGAAAGCATGAGGCTGTCAGAAAGGAATAAAAGTTCTTTCTGACACATAAAAGAAAAAAATCTTTTAGCTACACAGAAATTCCTAATTCTACCATTTTTCAAATTTGTATCCCTTATTCCTCCCCCACACAAATCATAAAAGCCCCAAGGTTTACTATAATAGATACACTCTCCCTGGTCAGATTAAGATACAGAACGAGCTAGTTGAAACACTTGCCCAGGATTAAAGACATGCTGCATATACACACCGCCCCCTCGGATCACTCAACACCCATGTAATTTTTATCTTCAATTTTGGTCAAAATTCTTTCTGCACTGAGGTACTTGGCATTCACAAGTTAAGTCTTGCTCCTTGTGGCCCAGCAGCAAATGATACAACAGCAAGATAAGAGCAAAAATGGATTGTAATTGTAAAAATTCAGCATGACAATAGCAAGTTAAACCAGGAGATGGTTCATTAAAAAACTGCAATGTGAGAAACAGAAATTAAGGTGATTTTGCCACCAAACTTGAATTCAACATTAGAGCAAAATTAGCATTTGCTAAATTTGGTTAACTTTTTTCTCCTTCCCAGTCTCATAAAAATTATAATTGTAGAACCATGATAGAAGCTAATATCGAAAAAGCAACAGGAAGACATATTTCTCAAACAATTTTTATTGTCTTTTTCCTCTGCAACTACTGAAATCAGCAATTGCATCCACACTGTTTGGGAGTTTCCTTCTTTAAAATATTAAGGAAAAAGATAAGGACTTGTTTTTAAGCCTAGTTAAATCTCCAAGCAACTCTTCTGGACATTTATTTGGAGAAAAGCCTATGTGGAACACTCTAAACTGATCTTTGCCAAAGTAGAAGAACAGGAAAGATGGGAAATACATTAGCATGACCCTGATCATAGCTGTGTTATTCAAAGAGTGGTCCTACAACCTGTGTTTGTTTGTGGCTTGTTACTGATGTGTGATCAGGTAAACACAGAGTAAGCAATAGGTTTTTATAGCAATTTAGTATTGCTATGATGTTTTTTGTTATATTACATGAGTAATAATCCACAGAATGAACTTTAAAAAGAATTATCCCTTACTTTAGAACAACTGCTTTAAAGCATTACCTGAGAATTTTCTTTCTCTCTCTTTTTTTTTTTTTTTTTTTTTTTTTTTTGGTACCAGGGATTGAACTTGGGTCCTTGTGCTTGCAAGGCAGGCTACCGAACCACTGAGCTAAATCTCTGGCCCTTGGGAATTTTCTTTAAAAATATGAACACGAAGAGTTATGAAAATGGTAATGAAGACAGTAAGAAATTAAAAATATCAAATTGTTATCTTTTACTTCAAGCTTAGGGCTGCAGGCCAGATTTGGCCTACTATCTAGAGAAATATTTTTAGTGGAACAGAGACACAATCATTTGCTAATACACTGTTGTTAGCATCTTTCATACTGCAACAGTACCAGTCAGGATAACAACAAACAATTTATGGTCTGCAAAACCTAAACTATGTATTTACAACCTGGCCTTTACCAAAAAAACTAACCCAAATTTACCCACATCATGGAACTAATTTAAAGACATGACTCATAATTCGTCTGTCCAGTTTAAAACTGAAAGTCATTACTTCCATATAAGAAGCTCTTTCAAATTCACAAAGCTACCTCTTAGGCCCGAGGTGGTGGCTCACGCCTATAATCCCACACTTGGGAGGCTGAGACAGGAGGATCGCCACAAGTTCAAGACCACCCTGAGTTCAAACTATACAGCGAGTTCAAGGCTACCCTGAACTACACAGTAAGAGCCTGACTCAAAAAAGGGGGGCAGGTGGGAGAGCCAGAGATTTAGTTCAGTAGTGCTGTGCCTGCCTGGCAACTGCAAGGTGCTGAGTTTGATCCCTGATATGGAGTAGGGGAAGCAAAAATCTACCTTTCAATTTAATATAGATCTCAAAACTATCAGTGCTTCTAAAATGTAGGCTATATATCCTTATTCATGATCTTACCATAAGAGAAAGTATCTGGCAGAGGAACACCATGGCCAGCTAACTCTTGAAATGTCCAGAATTTATTTACACAATTCAGGATGGCTTGAGGTCTATTCATCAATCGGCAGCCCATTTTCTCCAGATGACGCAAAACAGTGATGTCACTATCACTCTGCACCCAAGGGGTGGGGACTCTCACAACGACCACTTGGGGGTAGGCAGAGATGAGTTCACCATTGATCCGCAGACCTGAAATGTATACAAATAAAATCAAATCCAGTGGAAGGGACTATACAATAATAAAGAGAAAGAGTAATATTTCAAAGCTTGGCTTACAAGATTACTATGTTGTTAATCAGTGGGGATAGAGAGATACTCCTCTGTTAAAATTCCCACATGGTTAACTAAATTACATCACATGCCAATAAAATGAGTTACTACATGGTCATTAAAAAGTAATGAATGTCTATGTTCAGAGATGGAAAATAATCTAGATATATAATGCTGAGTTGTTTCAGGGGCATATATGAGAATAAGTTTTATGTAATTATACATACAAAATGTCTGAAAGGAAAAGAACAAAACTGGCTTCCCCTGATTGTGAGCAGGCAGCAAGACAGGAAAGGAAGGCCAAAAAAAAAGGCTCAGAACTTGATGATATGGCAGTAGAATCATCTAAAATTGAAAGCAAAGGAAAAAAAAAGATTTTTAAAAAAAGAACAGAATATCCAATAATTATGGCTTAACTACAAAAGGAAAGCAGCAATATTTGAAACAATAACTGCAAACTTCCCTCAATTAATGTCAGACGCTAGTTCGAAAATTCAAAAAGCATAGAAGACAAAACAGGATTAATACTATAAAAACTGCATTTAGGTGTATCATATTTAAACCTCAGAAGATAAAATACAAACATTAAGAATGACATGTGGCCAGATGTGGTGGCACACACCTGTAATCCCAGCACTCAGGAGGCTGAGGCAAGACGATTGCTGTGAGTTGGAGACCAGCCTGGGCTACATAGTGAGTTCCAGATCAGTCTCAACTACATAGTGAGACCCTGTCTCAAAAAAACAACAACAACAAGGACATGGTCTCGGAATCAAGCAAGAGAATTAGCAGGCATGGTGGGCGGCACAGGCCTGTAATCCCAGCATTTGGGAGGTTGAGGCAGGAGGACTGCTGTGAGTTTGAGGCCAGCCTGAACTACATAGGGAAACCTTATCTCAAAAACAAAAACAAAACAAAAGAGTAGAATTAAGTACGTTAAAATGTTCATAGGGGAAAAAACATACTAACCCAGAATTTTGTACTCTGTCATTCAAAAGTAAGGAGGCCAGAGCCAGGTGTGATGGCACATAATTGTAACAGAGGCTAAGGCAGAAAGAAGGATCTTAAATTTTAAAAACAGCCTCAGAGTTTTAGGCCAGCCTGAGCTACACAGCAAAACCCTATCTCCAAAGCAAGTAAGCCAGGGAGAGTGGCACATGCCTGTAATCTCTACTACTCAGAAGGCTAGGCAGAAGGATTATAAGTTCAAATCAACATCTCAAAAAAATAAAAGGGCTGGGGAAGTAGCTTAATGGCAGAGCAGCTCTTGCCTAGCATATACAACGCCCTAGTTCCAATCCCCACTATTAGGTTGGGGAAAGAAGTATATATATAATAAGAAACCAATCCCAGAGATCAGATGGAGGAATTCGTAACATTTTGCTGTTACAAAATGCTTGTACCTGTGAAACAGCACAGTAATATTTGGAAGAAAACTAGAAACACTAAAGCAACCAAACACTAAAAATGTAAATATATACCAACATGCTGAGAAAAATAGAAACATATAAAATGCTCAATTAAAACTATAAAAGCCAGGGGCCAGGGATTTAGCTCAGCGGCACTGTACCTGCCTCAAGCACAAGGTCCTAAATTCAATCCTTGGTACAAAAAAAACAAAACAAAACAACCCCAAAAAACAAAAACTATAAAAGGCAGGTGGACATGGTGGAACAGGCCTATAATCCTAGCCCTCAGGAAGCTGAGGCAGGAGAATCTTCAAGATAAAGGCTAGGGGGCCAGGGATTTAGCTCAGTGGTTCTGCCACCTGCCTCCCAAGCACAAGGACCAGAGTTAGATCCCTGGTACCAAAAAAAAACAAAAAACAAAAAACAAAAAACAAAAACAAAAAAAAGAGTTCAAGGCCAGCCTGGGCTACACAGCAAGTTCAAGAACAACTTGAATTGCTTAGTGAGACCCTGTCTCAAAAACTAAAAAAAAAAAAAAAAAAAAAAAAACAGAACAGGAAAATAACAGAAATTAACAAATCTGATATTTTAATCTGACAATAATCACTTTAAACGTCAATGGTTTCCCAAAAGACAGATTTTGTCAGAGTGGTACAAAAAACAAGATCCAGGTACATGCTGTCTATAAGAAATCCATTTAAAAGCCATGAACAGTGGCATCTTCCTATAATCCCAGCACTCTGATAGGAAGGATTCTAAGTTGGAGCTCAACCTAGGCAACTGAGGAATTCAGTACGACCTTATCTCAAACTTTTAAAAAGGGCTAAAGGAGATAGCTCAGTAAAGGCCCTGAGTTCAATCACCAGTAACACACGAGCACGCGCACACGTGCACATAACTATTTCCTAAATACAATTAAGGAAATACCTGTTTTTCATTAGATAGCTAGTAATGATAAATAAGTCTACTAGCTCATTGATCCTAATTATTCGTAGAACTTGCAGATTTAACCACATTCTCAGTAAAATCCCAAAATCACTCAACATAGACTTACCCAGGTTTCCTTGTTCAACTGTCAGCACCACCTCATCCATCACCACAGCCCTAAAGTCCAGCTCCTCCTCGCAACACTTGGCCTTCAAAGCCCTTAAGATCTCTTTTTGTGGGTAATCTTCCCTGATGCGACGATCTGTCAAAAACCACAACTTGGCAGCCCCAGAGCTACACATCTTGATCTGCTTGTTCTTTTTTCTCCGGATTATTTCCTCTTGAATGTAAACTCTACCTAGATGTAAGAGAAAATACACATACAGTGGAAGTCAAGAAATCTACTTGACATCTGGATGCCAAAACAAATTAAGTGCCATGATTATTCACTAACTATACGCGTAAGAAGAAAGTAGGGAAGTACTATGCCTTGTTCCCTTTCACTGAGATTAGAAGCTGTATGCCACTAAAAATATGGGAACTGGCAACCACTCCAGAAATAGAATTTTTTCATCTTCCCACAGGAAAGCTGCATCCTAATAGCTTAATATTCTACCAGGAACACAAACACAAGGCCCTTGTTTCAGCGTAAATGAGAAAAGGACAGGTCATACAACAACCTTGGAAAATCATTGACCTGAAAGTAGAAGTGACCTTTCTGGACTTAGATCCTAGACAGGATCAGAAATAGGAAATTTGTGTTTCTGGATATAAATTCAGGCTTGAGATGAATGTGTGAATGAATATAAAGAAGTAATCAGCAAAAGACTTGCTTATAAAAATTGTAGCATGGCACTTGGTGGAAACTTTCAATGCCATTTTCTATATTAATATTGCACAGGAATATAACCGAATGACCACGCATTTATCACTATTTTATCTGTTCCCTTAAAATGCAGTTCTCATTTCTTGGTATGAAATGGGTGAAATTCCAATCATCAAGATGTCCCATCTCCCTCATCACTGAATACTCTCATTAAGTATATTTTTGTATCTATGGTTAGTTTTGTGTCTCTTCCCTTGATCTAGTTATGTAGAAAATGAGAAAGTAGCACCTACACTGCTAAGTAAGCAAATACTATCATGTATATAGTAAATATATTAATGAGGACTGGGGATTTAGCTCAGCGGTTTGGTGGCCTGCCTTGCAAGTGTAAAGACCCGAGTTCAATCCCTGGTACCAAAAAAAAAAAAAAAAAAAAAAGAATTAAATATATTAATGAAAACATACTGGAGAATGAGCAAAAGGACTTTAAATAACCAAAGGAAGCATACAGAACCATACACTACAGTTATTTTTTGTCAGAGGAGGCCATGCTTACTCATGTTTGTATTATTTCTTCAAATAGAAATTTTGAAAAAGTTTACTAAAAGGTACAATAAGACTTTTTCCTTTTTTCCCTAAAGGGTGCCACACCTGAATCTGTATCAAGAGTAAGACAGCAATTGAAAGTTGTCTTCCTGAGAAGGAAAAGTTTGAGAAGGTAGTTTTTACAAATATTTCCCCCCCATCACAAAATTTCAGGGAAACAGCTGTCCCTCACCCTTGATAATGGGGGTGCTCCAGAACCCCACTCCTGCTCTACACTATCCCACCCCCCAGCCCTGACCATACCAAAATTCATGAATGCTTAAGTTGCTTATATAAAATTATGTAGTATGGGGTGGGGGATTTAACTCAGTGGTTCTGGCACCTGCCTCGCAAGTGCAAACACCAGAGTTTGATCCCTGGCACCAAAAATAAATAAATAAATGAATGAATGAATGAATGGTGTAGTGTTTTCATGACCTGCACATATCATCCTGAACACTGATCCTTTCCATATGTTATTTACCTGAAATATCCAATACAATATAAATGCTATTAAACAGTTTCTATATTGTTCATTTAGGGAATGACAAGAAATTGTATGTACTTATCAAGACACAATTTCTTCCAAGTATTTTCAATACAAGGTTGGTTGAAACCATGGATGCAAAACCTATGAAAACCTAGGGCCAATAATTCAAGCACTATTTTAGATGACATTTGGAAAAATCAGAGGAAAGCAAAGGTCATACAGATCAGTAGCTCCTTAAGCAGCGGCAGCTGGAATGGACTGTTCATGTGCTCTTACCCAGTCTCCAGGTATCAGTCACAAGAATCTGTTCCACAGAGGATGTGGTGAGAACAGGGCCAACAGTCCATACTCCCAGCACCTTGTCCTGCTATGCCTGCCACATGCACCATCTACTCCACTTCTAAGCCACCTACCCTGCAAACCACTTCCTCAAAGGTAGAAGTTACTGGTGTTAAGATATCTGTATTAGATATGTTAACCACTCAACTTGTACACATGCCAACAAGGAAACACTGCTAACAATGCTATGCAACCTTCCCTTTTGGTCAATTTACCCAACACTCAAGGGACTAGAGGGTCACTGCAAATGTAAGGCCAGCCTGGGCATCACAGTGAGTTCAAAGCCAGCCTGTGCTATACAGTGAGACCTTGTCTCAAAAATCTCTTGAAGGGCTGGGGATTTAGCTCAGTGGTGCTGCCGCCTGCCCACAAGCACAAGTTTGATCTGTGGTATCACAAACAAAACAAAACCTCTTGAATATAATCACTAGATCCATAAAAATAAAACAGCCCAGGCTGGCCTCAAACTCATGGTGATTCTGCTGTCTCAGCCTCCTGAACGTTGGGACTATGTGTGGGTGCCACCACCCCTGGACAGTCATTTTTTTTAAAAAAAAAAAGGCTTCAAATCCTCCTGATCATGGGGCTCTGACATAGAAAACAATGCTCCTTTTTTGTATGGGAAAAATGAAGCAAAATTGGAGATTTCATTATTTGCCACAAATGGACTATATCCTTTTGGGGAGATGCCGGTACCTCTGCATCTGGAACTGGAGGGATGCTCCTGTACCACACAAGTTGACTACATCAAAGATTAGATATGGCTGAGGCTCCCTGCATAAATGGCAGGACCTGGGGGTTGTCTTGCACCTGAATTATCTTTGGTCATGAAGAAAAACATTTTCTTTGTAAACTCCAAAGAATTCTTACTTTCTGACTTGCTTTTTGTGTGAAGATTTACAGAGGCACGGTAAATTGTGCTCCACCTCATTCTTTCACAACTAGGTAACACCTGCAATCTACTTTGGCTTCTTAACAATCTTCACTCTGTTAACTTTTTGTTCATTTGTTTTTTGAGACAGCATCTCACTATGCAGTTGAGACTGACCTGGAACTCACTATGTAGCCCAGGCTGGTCTCGAACTCACAGCGATCCACCTGCCTCAGGCTCCAGAGTGTTGGGATTACAGGCGTGCACCACCATGCCTGGCTAGTCTGTTAACTATTGATCCATTGAGATCAGGAGCAATTCTAAATAATTTTGGGGTAAAATCATTTCACAATTAAATTATGATCAAGTTTCATCTTCTTGCCTACAGGGCAGCTATGACCTGCCCAAACATAACTACAGTTTTGCCTCAAGTCACAGCTGAGACCTCCACTGTCCCATGATGCTGTGGTGCTCCAGGGCAGCATTACATCAGCTGAAGACATCCTTGGTCTTGAGAAGCAGAAAGTACAAAATTCTCACCTGAGGGACAAATTCCTTATGGGCTTAACTCATCCCACCTACTGTGGTAAGAACACCTTCCCTCATCCTGCTGTACTAATCAGCATAAGAGTCTCATGGTTTTAGGATTACTGCCACCCTCCAAGACATCTTATACTCTCTATGAATTGGCAAGCTCAGGTGCCTTTGCCTGTGCAGCCCAGAGGAACACTGATCAGGCCCAAAGCTCAACTTCTTGTAGTCTCGTAATCTCGTTTCCAGCTGATATTCATTAATTCACCCTGTGCTGCCCTGGTTCACAAGAGACCAGGACTCACTGCAGGGTTCTGGTAACATCCCCTTTCCCTATTCCCTACACCTTGAAACTAGTGTCTTATGGTGACACCTGGCCAGGTGTTTCACCCACTACTGTCTCACAATTATCTCCAAATACTAGTTTGTCAGGAAATGAAGATAACAAGCTCTCACCTGTCCAATGTTTATGCTCCCATTTCAGAATAAGGACAAGCTGTTAGCCTTCCTTCATGCTCAGGCAGCAGAGCCCCCAAGAGCTGGTACTGCAAGAGCTGCTCATCGTCTAAAACCGCTCCATCAGGTTTTACATGAGGTCCAGAAACATCAGGTGATGGCTTTATGATCCCAAAGGCAATGATTCCAGCTGGCTACTCCCCACACCGGCATCTTCCAGTAAGCTGCCACCTCCACCTCCACAACCACGCCCTATACTTGATAGGGTTTTGCAACATCTACTTTCTATTTTTCAGCATCTCAATGTTCTATATACTAACATTAAGCAAAGTAAAAAGCAAATTTTCTGACAAGACAGAAGTAAATTTACATAGCACAGGAGCCAAAAGTATACCAACTGAATGATAGAATCTACTAATGATCCAGAATCTTAAATAGTTCAAATCATATTCACTATTTCATTACGAATTTGTTATTTTCTTTTCAGATGGTTGCCTTTCCTCACATTGAAAGGAGTAAGCTTGGTGGTGTAAAAGAATGCAGCAAATACCCACGTATAAGTATACCATTTCCTTCTGGAATGAAAATTTACACAACTAATTCCTCTACATCTATTTCCTCCAGAGTAAAAAGGAAACAACACATAAATACTAAATACCAATAAATGCTACAGTAAAGACAAGTAGCTTTTTTGAAACAGAGAAATTCTACCAAGAGATCAATTCATTCTCCTCTGAGTTTTCCCATATAAACATATATATCAAGCCGGGCGTGGTGGTGCACACCTGTAATCCCAGCACTCAGGAGGCTGAGGCAGGAAGATCGCTGTGAGTTCCATCAGCCTGGGCTAGTAATGACTTTCAGGTCAGTCTCAACTACTTAGTGAGACTCTGTCTCAAAAAACAACAACAACAACAACAACAAAAAACAACATATATATCAGCGCACCAATAAAAATGTTATCATCCTGGAATACCC
The DNA here is from genome assembly GCF_012274545.1 of Fukomys damarensis. Lineage (NCBI taxonomy): Eukaryota > Metazoa > Chordata > Mammalia > Rodentia > Bathyergidae > Fukomys > Fukomys damarensis. The sequence goes on along the minus strand of NW_022900931.1, from coordinate 24,638,542 downwards.
TAGACAAGGATAAGTAAATAGGAATCCTCCCATTTTGGCAGGGCTGAGACAGAATCTTGCCATATGGTCCAGGCCTGCTTTGAATGGCTTCATAGCCCAGTCTGTCTTCCAATTTGTGTTATTACTGCCATAGCACCCCCAGGGCTGGGATTACCAGCATGTTCCACCACACCATGCATTTAAAAAATACTTAGCTCAGCCAGGTGTGGTGGTGCACACCTGTGAACCAGCACTTGGGAGGCTGAAGCAGAAGGATTGGCATGAGTTCAAGACCAGCTTGGATTACTATGAATTCAAGGCCAGCCTGAACTTCAGTGAGAACCTGTCTCCCAAAAAAAAAAAAAAAAAAAAAAGTTGGCACTGGGCCAGGGATTTGGTTCAGTGGTTATGCTGCCTGCCTCACAAGTGCAAGGTTCCAAGTTCAAACCCCAGTACCAAAAAAGGGGGTGGGGGTTAAAAATAAGACATCCTCTGATGGAAAAAAGCATACTTTTACCGCTTAAGACTGCCTTGGTTTTTTAAAGATGGCATTGAAGAGTGAATGGTTTCTCCAATTTAAAATAATATTTTAGGGGGTAAATAATTGCTTCCAATTTTAATTCCCATATTAGGCCAAGCCTAGGAAAAGTTTATTTACTGTATTTCAAGTAAAAACCTAGGATCTAACGTCTACTATTTAATTTCCTATCAGATTAAATTTCCTCTATAAAATAAAAAGTCAACATTTGAACTCAAAGCCTGAAAATACATTATGAATGTTTAATCTCTGAAAGGACACATCAATCTGTTCTCTACAGAATGACTGACAAGACAGCAAAAGGTATATCACAGGGTAAGAAAAGTTAAAAGATTAAATAGACCTTTCTCTTCTCATTTTTCTTATACGATTCCTCCAAGGTTATAATAGTTTATGAGAGACAAACAAAAAAGCAAACTCATAACATACCATCTTACTATAAGAAGGCATCTCTTACTATTAGTAGGTAGCTTCAGTTAAGGACACAGCATATGAACTTAACATCCAACTAAAGAAAATCAAGGTTGTAGAAGAAAAATCATCCCTCAGCAGCCAAGAGATTGTTGGTTCTAAAACTTCCCCTCCTCCCAGGATATCAAAATCTCTGGCTGCTCAAGTCCCACATATAAAATGGCATAGTATTTGCATATAACATACACTTTCTCCCATGTACTTTAAGTCATCTCTAGATTACTTGTAATACCTAATATAATGTAAATGCTACACAAATAGATGTCATAGTGTATTGTTCAGGGAAAAATGACAAAGAGTCTGTACATGTTCAATATTCTTTTTTTTACCCTCAAATATTTTCAGTCCACAGTGGATAGAATTCACAGATGTGGAATACATGAATACTGAGGGCCTAGTCTATGCTAACATACAATAGAATTTGCACACAATTCTGTGAGATAAACCATTATTTTAGTAGAATTTACTTCACTTGGAGGTTGCTACAGACTTGCTTGCAGTATCATTCACTTTTGGTTGGGAAGCACAGGTGTTGCATCAGGTTTGTGCAGAATGACACATCTGTGTATCTTGAGTTTCAGGCACTACACTCCCTCCTTTTCTCCCTACGGCTCTCCTCCTACAGACAGCTCTCCCTTTTCTGTTTTGTTTTGTTTTTTGAGACAGTCTTACTAAGTAGTGCAAGCTGTCCTTGAACTCACTTCGTAGCCCAGGTTGGCCTCAAACTCTCAGCAAACCTACTGCCTCAGCCTCCCAAATGCTGGGATTACAGGTGCGTTCCACACCCAGCAGTTCTGTACGTCTTGTTTATACAGCCTGGATATGTCTTTTTTTGTGTGCAGCATACCTTGTTCATACAATATTGCATAATTTCTCATTAAGCAATTGATTCATTTAATGACCTAGTCGGATGACTGGAACTTAGTCCTTAAACGAGGAATATCTGTATAAATAATCCTCAGGGGTTCATTTTAAACTGTTTTCCACTCTTTAGAAATAGTCTAAATGGTCTAATGGTTGCGCAGTTTCAACTTTTTTTTTTTTTTTTTTGTACCAGAGATTAAACTCAGGCCCTTGTGCTTTGAGCTAAATCCCTGGCCCAAGTTTCAACTATTATGGAAACAAAGACCCAGTAAGTATTTCTTTCCAACCAGAAGCCCATGACCAAATCCCACTTCAATGAGCCTACTGGGCATCCCTAACCAAATAACTGCCCACTGTTGCTTCAGATGGGCTTCTAAAAAAAACCGATTTGAAGCTGGGCACACTAAGGCAGATGGACTGTTTCTGAGGCCAGCTTAATCTACAAGTATGAGGCTGGCCTAAGCTACATGGCAAGACACTATCTCAAAACATATTTTATTTTTATTCACAAGCCTGCTGTAGCACCTGTAGCTCCCACTATGATCATTAAGTTTTGTCAAGTTGGTTAGTCAACATGTTGCTGAAGTTATTCTGTACATGTAGGTAACTCTCTAGTCAGTGGTTTTACATAAAGAAGTTACCCTCCAAAATATGGATGAGCCTCACTGAATGATTTGCTTTGCTAATAGCCAAAAATTGAAGAGGAATGCTTCCTCAACATTCAGGGCTCTCAAGACTATATCTGATTTTTAGCCTGTTGGCCTGCCCAACAGATTTCAGACTCAAGAATGCAATATCAACTCTTTTGTCCCCAAATTTACAGACTGTTGCCCTTCCCTAGAGATTTTGGACATACCAACCACATAATCTTAACAGTCAGTTTCTTTTAAAAAAAATACGTAATTTCTAACATACATTTATAGATATATACTAGTTGCAGATCTTTAAAGAACCTAACTGATTAAACTATCCTCATTAAGGTGTTCAATTAAGAAAGCTAAAACATCAAGGGGCGGGTGTGGTGGTGCACACCTGTAATCCCAGCACTCAGGAGGCTGAGGCAGGAGGATCGCTGTGAGTTGAGTTCAAAACCAGCCTGGACTACATAGTGAGTTCCAGGTCAGTCTCAACTACATAGTGAGACCCTGTCTCAAAAAAACAAACAAACAAAAAAAACCCTAAAACATCTTTGAGAAGTGGATGGGCAGGCAACCCACTTTCGGGTTCCCCTTCCGTCTCTTAGACAGAAATTTTCTTTCTCTCAATAAATTTTTACTACTCTTAAATACAAACAAACAACCCCTAGGTATCATTTCTGTGATACCAGCAATCAAACTCAGGACCTTGTGCTTGCTAGCCAGGCACAGCATAACTGAGCTACATCCCTGGCTCCCCAGATATCATTTTTGCTTCCATCTTTCCTTCACGTTTACAAACATGCCTACACAATGTTAATTCTATGTCTACATTACTTGAACTGCATTCTTCCCTTCACCTCTATTTCATTTATCACACACCAGGAATACTATAAAAGCCTCCAAACTAATCTGCTCTCACTCTTCCAGTTTCCCAACATATTATTCTCTCACCCTTCACATTATTATACATATATTTAGCACTATAATTCATGTGTTTTTAAACTAGGCCTGCCAGTGCCATAAGATGAATTCTGAAGTTTATATCTTTGTGTAGTTAATCGTATTTTCCAAGCAATTCTATTTATTATAAATAGACCAAGGCTTGTCGACACATAAGGCTAGTTTCTCAAACTAGGGTCCTGGAACATTCATGGGCAGCATGAAGATTTATCCTATTATTGTTTTTGCTCAAAATCAAAATGTTTCCCCACTAAAATTAAATGTTTGCAAACAAGAATGCATCTCGGGCCAGGGATTTAGCCCAGTGGTTCCAGCGCCTGCCTTGCAAGCGTAAGGTCCTGAGTTCGATCCCTGGTACCAAAAAAAAAAAAAAACCAAAAACAAAAACAAAAAAAAGAATGCATCTCTATCATTAACAGACACAATAAGCCAGGTGTGGTAGGATGAAGCAAGAGGATCATAAATTTGAGCCCAGCCTGGGCAACTTAGCAACTACTGTCTCAAAAAAATTAAAAGGGGCTAGGGATGTAGCTCAGTGGCAAAGGTCCTAGGTTTAATAAACAAAACAAAACAAAAGCACAATGTCTGAAAATGTCAATCAAACTAAATTCCTTAACAAAGTTCACATAACTGGGCCAGGGATTTAGCTCAGTGTTGCCACTGCCTGCCTTGCAAGTGCAAGGTCCGGAGTTCGATCCCCAGTACCACCACCCCCAAGAAAGATCACATAACTAAATTAATTTGTTGAAGATTTTTGTAAATGCTATTTCAATTCAACCTTGTGGCTGGGATGTAGTTCAGTGGCAGAGGTACTTGCCTGGTATGTGCTGTGAGGCAGTAAATTCAATCCTCAGTAATGCCAATAAAATGAAATAAAAAGTTAAAATCACTTCATCTTAGTTGCCTTTTTTTTTGGTACCAGGGATTGAACTCAAGACCCTGGCATGAGAAGCAGGCACAGTGCCACTGAGCCAAATCCCGGGCTCCAATCTTAGTTATTATAATAACCATTTTTACAGATTAAGAAAACATGTAGAGGCCAGGTGTGCTAGCACATACCTACAGTCCCAGCTAAATTGGGAAAATGAGACAAGAGGACCACAAATTTAAGCTCACACTGGGCAACTCAGCAAGGCCCAGTCTCAAAAAAAGAAAAAGAAAGGAACTGGGCATAATGGTACACACCTGTGATCCCAGACGCTCAGCACCTGGGAGGCTGACACAGAACCGCACATCAGGGGCCAGCCTAGACTATACAGGGAGCTCCATGCCAGCACAGACTACAGAGCTAGACCTTGTCCAAATAAATAAACAAGGACCAGGGATTTAGCTAAATGGCACCGCACCTGCCTGGCAAGCACAAGGTTCTGAGTTCTATTCCTGGTACAAAAAAAAAAAAACAACTAAACAAACATATAGGTATAGGGATGTGGCTCAACACTCCCAGGGTTCAATTTCTGGTACAAAAAAAAAGAAAGAAAGAAAGAAAAGAAACTATACAGTGGGTTAAGAGATTTAAAACCCATAGTAATAACATTACATAGCAGAGCCTGGACTTTAACACAATTTCTAGTTTAAACTTCAAGACCGCCTCACCAGATCACATTTTTGCTATTTGAATTAATAAAATGTCACCTTTAACACCAACTTTCCTTTTCAGATTTTATCGAAGTTTTTTTCTTTCACTGAATCCTGCTACAGCTCTTTTCAACCCACAGAATATAATTTGGCTCTATATAAGATTTTATTGTTTCTTTTCCTCTACTCAAAAGTTTATATCTCCCAGGCATGGTGGTGCAGGCTATAATCCAGCTCTCTAAACACTGATAATGTCTGCATCAGTAGATTTGGCTGGAGATGTAGCTCACTGGTAAAGCATTTGCCTAGTGTGCATGAGGCTCTGGGATTAATCCGCTGCATGGAAAGAAAAATGAAATCTGAATTAGTTAAAAATCAGAAAAGGATCACTGCCTGCCTTGAACATGCAAGGTCCCAAGTTTGATCCCTGTACTCCCCCAAAAAATCAGAAAAAGGAGTATGTAGTATATAACTAAAGTATTAACAAGAAAAACAAGGAAAGAACCATCCCTCTTATAAAGAGGAGGAGACAAACTTCCTTTCAGCTCTTATTAAAGGTTTGAAATATAAATAGATGGAAATCTCAGGGAAGAGTCCCAGAAACAACAAAAGCTAATAACAGCATTAGCTCAGTCATCCCATCACCTGCTAGTCATGCTCACCAGTAAATATCACAAAAATCTCTTTAAAACATAATTACTAGGGGCTGGGGATTTAGCTCAGTAGTTCCACTGCCTGCTTCACAAGCACAAGGACCAGAGTTCAATCCCCAGTACCAAAAAATAATAATAATAATTACTATATATGTCATTTATAAGAGTGTGTGATTTTGCTTAGGTGTTTTCAAGTGATAAAATGCCATTTTCCTTGCCACATTAATTTGAAGGTAGATGGAATGCTCCCAAAGTAAGAGCGGGTGGCTAGATATTAAGAAAAGATAACTTTAGCCGGGCATGGTGGTACACACCTATAATCCCAGCACTTGGGAGGCTGAGGCAGGAGGATTGCTCTGAGTTCAAGACCAGCCTGGGCTACACAGTGAGCTCCAGGTCAGTCTCAACTACATAGTGAGACCCTGTCTCAAAAAAACAAAAAAAAAGAAAAAAGATGACTTTAGAGCCAGAAATTTAGCTCAGTGGCATGGTGCCTGCCTCACAACCACAAGGTCCTGAGTTCGATCCCTGGTGAAAAAAAAAAAAAAAAGATGACTTTAGAAGCAACAAAAAAGTATGGTTGTTCCCAAAGTTTTGCCTTGTATCACCATTTGCTTCAAAAATGGAGCAAATACATAATTGCACAAAGTTTTCATACCACATTTATGAATACTCTCTCCTTATAGAGCTTTTCACTTGTGACAGCCTTTTTAAAAAGGCAAGCTGGTGTGGTGGTACATGCCTGTAATTCCACAACTTGGGAGGGTGAGGTAGAAGGATCACTGAGAGCTTGAGGCCAACCCAGGCTACATAGTACGTTCAAGGACAGACTGAACTACATAGTGAGATCCTGTCTCAAAAACTAAAACAAAAAATAGTTGTGAGTTCAAATCCCAGTACCAACTGGAAAAAAAGAAAACTGTCTTCCTTAAAAGACTACCAAAAAAAAAAAAAAAAAAAAAAAAAAAAAAAAAAAAAAAAAAAAGGAAAACAGTATATACACAAAAATAGTACACAAGAAATGGCAACAAAAAAACTAGACAAGTTTCTACTTCTCCATACTAAGAAACACTGCACACAAAAGAATACAACACAAGCAAGATTAAAAAGTGTATTATGTGAGGAAAACAGGCATATACTGTCACCATTTTAAAGAAGTGGCCCATGATACTACAACAGTAAAGTCAGGATTGGCGTTAAAGTTTTCTGACTTCTTTGTACTCTTTTCTGCTATAAAAGTATCATCAAAAGAAATCTGAATAAAGAAAATAAATGTCCATTTTGAGTGATCAACGAAATACTATGTTAGGCAGTTTATCTGTATCCTTAAACTCTAAACAATCACCACCCCTTTGAAATATCAGTCTTTCTGGCAGTGATAGTGTCCTTGAACATGGGATAGACAACTCATCTAAAGTCACAATTAGAAAGTCACGGAGCTCAGCGATTTCAAATCCCACACACCCTATGGTAGAGACTGCCAGTTGTTCCCACTATACATTTTCTACTCCTTCCTTAGTACTATAATTGGATACATGATATTTAGTTGGCCATACTGCCATGTAACTAAAAGACTGTTCATATCCCCTAGACTTTCCTGCAGCTAGAAGTGGTCCTGTTATAATACACAGCTAAGTTAGGTAAAAATATTATAGACAGGGCTGGGGATTTAGCTCAGTGGTTCTGCCCCCTGCCTCGCAAGCACAAGGCCTCAAGTTCAATCCACAGTACCCACCCCAAATACACACACACACACACACACACACACACACACACACACACACTATAGACAGACAAGGTGAGGACCTCAGTGTTAGTGCAGAAGATGAGAACACATTATAATTATGGCTACAGGAGCCTTGAGATAAGACAGAATGACCAGAACTACATGACTCCCTGAGGGATAAGCAACAGCTTGAGGATTATACTGTAATTGGAATTACCTGGTCCAATAAAGTCTACATAGACATCAGTCACCCAAGTGGGTGACCAGGACTTCCTGATCCATGCTTTCCTAAAAAGTTCTTTGTTCTTTCTATGTACCCTTGCTACGTGACCTGCTTCCCCATTGGATCAAAAGTTCAATACCAGGACTGGGGATTTAGCTCAGTGGTTCTGCCACCTGCCTTGAAAGCACAAGGAACAGAGTTTGTACAAACAAACAAGTTCAAAACCAGTACGGGCAACTCAGACCCTCTATCCTGCCCTCCAAAAAATTGGGTGGATACCGGGGATCAAACTCTGGTTCTTGCGCTTGCAAGGCAGGCAGCTGCAACACTGAGATAAAATCCCGGCCACTCCAAGATTTTTTTAAATGTTAATAATTTATTTATTTTTTGATACCAGGGATTGAACTCAGGTCCTTGCACTTGCAAGGCAGGCAGCAGAACCACTGAGCTAAATCCCTGGCCCCAGATTTTTTAAAAATTAGAAATAAAAAGAGCTGGAGATGCCACTCAGTGGTAGAGCACTTGCCTAGCATGCTCATGACTCTGGGTTCAATCCCCAGTACCATGCCAAAAAAAAAAAAAAATGGTAGGCTTGCTATAGGCTGAGGATTAGGGGAAATGTGGAGCTGTTTAATAGGTAGAGTTTCAGTTTTGCTAGGTAGAGTTAATGGTTTAAATGTTAACTTTTATGTGTGCTGTATTTTACCATTGAAAAGAAAATTCACTGTAAATTTTTACACATTTCCAACCAGCTAGAAAAAAGTTACCTTTTACTCAAATTATCTGTGGCTTAGTTACTAAAATTTAAAAAATGATATGTAATATACTAAACCTACTAAACTTGGGGGCAGGAGCTCTCTGAAATTCAAATGAAATTTCTAACAATCTCAATAGAGAAAAGATACATAAAAATATATCTGGAACATAGCACAAAATTGAAGAGAGTTTCTGCAATCCAATGCACAGACAGTAAAGCTCAAAGTTCCTAACTGTAACGTGTCAGCCCTTCCCACCTAATTTTCATTCTAGACATTATTCTTCTTTGAAAAAGAAGTCAGAAAACAACTCATGCACCCAAGCCCCACACAAGGCAAACTAAATTACATGGCAAAGGAGTAATCTGACAACTGAGCACACCAAAGCATCGAGGAAGAACACCTACGCTGCCACTGGCGCAAATCGCCAATTTTCAAAATGCAGTTTTCTGAAAAAGTACCAAAAACTCAAATGTTGACCAAAGTGAGAGAGCAGAGTAATAATAGAAAAGTGGCTTGATCTTACATAGCAATTCCATGTTGCAATTTGAGACCTCATTTCCATATTTATCAGAAGAAAAATGGCTATAAGAAGCTTATATGAAGTAAAAACAAAGAGATGTGTAGTTCTGAAATGTATTTTCCCCACAATGTAGTGACATACTGCCAGTTTAGAGATTAATGACATGTAAACATTTAAACAGATTTTTGTTTTGCCAACTCATCAATTCACAAATTGGTATACATTTCATGAGAACCTAGGAGACTTCTCCAGACACTGCTGCGAAAACTGACTGACAGATTAAAAATACAGCAATCAGAGAAATTAAAATGTAAATGCCAAGACAGACCCATACTTACAGCGCTTTCTTCTGTACCCCTAGGTGGACAGCACAAAACATGCTAGATAACAAACTGACAAGCTAAAGAATAAGAGTGTAAGAGATGGTTATAGTGAATTATAAGAATAGTTAAAAAGCTATTTTCAATGTTAAACACCAGGCAAATATGTACTCCCATAAGATCGAATGCTGCTATCAAAGTTCATAGTTTACTGTACCTCAGTTTCTCTTAAAAAACAAAACCTAATGCTACTTTCCATCACTATCATAGAACTGATCTTGAAATAATTAGCTTTATTAATAAAATCAGGGAGGAAAAACAAAAACAGAATTTCAGTAAGAGGAAAAATGATACAAGCAGATGGGTTCCACACTGACCAGTCTCTAAGGGAGTAGAGATGACTAGCTCTGTGGCTTTTTCACTCCATGCCAGTTAAGAAAAAATAATGGGAAAAGAAAACATTAAAAATAACACCAGGGCATTAGTTACTATGAAGCCAGAAAATCAGTCCTTAAACATAAGCAGATACATATGGCACATAAATCTAAAAGTACATTATGTACAGTTATTTTGGGGGATACTATATTATTTCTTAACAATCCTTAATATGACAAGCAAGAAAAACCCAAGTACTGTAATGAAAGAATTTCCTTAATATCTGTACCTAATATCCCTACCAAACCTTTCTTGTAACAAATGCACATGCCAGCGCAGCTAACACTTCCAAAAAAAGCCTTTTTGATTGTTCCATTACAATCTTTTCCCTCAAATCTTTTTTCTTTTTTGGTGGTACCAGGGATTTAACTTGGGACTCGACACTTGTGAGGCAGGCAGTGGTACTACTGAGCTAAATCCCTGACCCCTCAAATCTTAAAATATAGATTACTATATTACTACTAGGCCTGGGATAGAGCTACGTGGTAGAGTGTTTGCCTAGCATGCTCAAGGAACTGAGTTTGATCCTCAGCAAAAGGGTGTGCATGTGAAATAATTATTATAATTACTTCTTTTTTATACTGGTACTGGCGACCTTTAGCTTTGAGCCAGGCAGAGGCAGACAGCAGAACTTTGAGCTAAATCCCTGGCCCAATTATTATAATTTCTAAAGACTCTTTTCTCCCTTATGACTGAAATCCCACCTATAAAATACTCTTTGTAAACTCACATGATATAACAGTCTCTAGGAATCCATATCACTAAAGTGTCCCCAAATGAGTTGCCAGCAAACAACATACAACGCATTTTACTTTATACTTGGTTTTCTCGTGCTCTCCCAAGTTGTTTTATATTTGTTTTTTAAATTTGTACTAGTTTGCGTTTACAGTACATGATTACATTCATCCTGGGGAGTTGGTGTATGTACATAAAATGTCTTGTATCTTTTGTTTGTTTTTTGAGAGGGTCTCACTGTGTAGTTTAGATTAACATGGAATTCACTATGTAGCCCAGGCTGGTCTCAAACTCAGGTGATCCTCCTGCCTCAGACTCCCAAGTGCTGGGATTACAGGCATGTGCCACCACACCTGCTAGTCTTTTATCTTTTTATATGCCCTCTCACATGTTGTTTGTGAGTACAGAAATTCTTCTTCACTCAGTCTACATCTCTAGGCCTGTTCCCTAGAAGATAAAACCTACTTTTACTGAAGAATGGAACAATTCGCTGAGCTCTTCCCTTCCTCTCAGCCCCTATTAGATGTGTTGCTCTATCAGTAGTTCAGCTCAGAGTAGGGAGCTCTGAAAAAGAGATCCAGTGACTTGACCCAGTAGCAAGGACCAGGTGGATACAAATTGGCAGGAGCAGGAACTGTAAGATATTTTAATGAATGCTTCCCCAGGTGCCCCAACAATGCCTGAGGCTTGGTTCTTGTGTTAGTCAGAGAAAGAAAGAATATTCCTGTGTGTTCTTTCTCAAAGTGGCTGAGGAGTAGACTTCTAAGATGCTGCTGGTAATTTCCCTCTGGAGTGAAAAAGGAGACTGCATGACAAGAGAAAAGAAAAAGGAGATAATTTCTTGTCATTCTCCGCTCTGCTCCTAGATGCCACTATTGACATAAGTTACCCAATAGGAACTCTAAGGAAACATGGGAAAAATAAAACCAAGACAAACGTGTTACTAGGGCTGAGGGCAGAGCAATAGGGTGACGAGGGGGTGAAAATGATTCAAGTTTTTTATGTACATGTACAAATCTGCCATAGTGAAACCTATTAATCTGTATAACCAATTTTAAAAACAAGTGGAGGGGAAAAAAGCTGAGGTAAATGCAATTTTAGAGGTTACTCAGCTCCTTACCCGCAGCAGTGGGAAAGGTAGGAAGAGAAATGTGGCTCTGAGTGGAGGACTGTATGCGATTGAATTTGATGTTTCTCTTCTTGGCTCCTTTATCAGATTCTGCCTGCCTGCCTCCTGACAAGTAGACTACAGCACATACTGGGACCACAAGAACAGAGAAAGAGTGGGGGGAAAAAAATCAACACTCATGTTGCCAAACAGCTAAATCAACAGGAAAGAAGGAAATAGCATTAAGATAGGAATAAACATTATCTCAAAACAAAATATTCCTCCTTCCCTTTGAGTACTAACCAAACAACACAGTATTAGAAATTTCGCCACCAAGAGTGGTAGTGCACACCTGTAATCCCAGCACTTGGGAGGCTGAGGCAGGAGGGCCACTGTGAGTTCGAGACCAGCCTGGGCTACATAGTGAGTTCCAGGTCAGTCTCAACTACATAGTGAGACCCTGTCTCAAAAAACGAAAAAAAGAAAAAAAAAAATCGTGCCGGGTGGTGGTGCACGCCTGTAATCCCAGCACTTGGGAGGCTGAGGCAGGAGGAACACTGTGAGTTCAAGACCAGCCTTCGCTACATAGTGAGTTCAAGGTCAGTCTCAACTACATAGTGAGACCCTGTCTCAAAGAAACAAACAAAAAAAGAAATGTTACATTTTAGAAAAATTTTAAAAACAAATGTTGCACACATCTGTGACTGAAATTTCAGTTTTATTACAAATGAATAATTTAAAAGGTGTTCTACAACTGTTTGTAAATAATTGTTTTTAACAGAAATGACCCCTAAACTACTCCATATTGTAAAAGAAAAAAATGACATGTAACATTTAAAATAGTTAATTAAGAACGTCCATCAATAAACATTAAACCAACAAAAGAAAAATCTCCCATAGTAAGCTGCTCATGTATTTTCCGTATAGATTTAGAATTTAACGCAAGTGCACGAACATAGAAGAAAATACAGTATAGACAATTAATGGGAAAAGAACAGCACGCTGAAAGAATTTACACTGAAGTTAAATTCAGAACGGTTAGCATAATAACCCATTCACAGGGCAGAATGAACACTCCATCCCTATTCACACACACCGATGGGACCAACCCTGGGATCACAAACCCGGGATCAGAGATAAATCCCTAAGGCACGGCCGCGTCCCCACCCCCAGCCCGGCTACCGTCTGGGAGGGGGATTCGGTGGCGGTCAGACTGGGCCCGCACCTGGTCCCCCTCGCTCCCGGGAGGGGCGGCGACGGCCCGA
>NW_022900931.1:24605116-24625016 GCF_012274545.1 Fukomys damarensis | reverse complement strand
CTGCGGAGTCCCGAGCCACACGGGCGCGGAGGGCGCGGCCTGCTCTGGCCTAGCAAAGCGCCGCGAGCCCGGGGCAAGTCGGCCCCTTAGCTCCCTCTCCGCCTCCGCGAGATGCCATTTAATCCAGGGTCGCTGTGGGGATGAAACGAGATGACAGATTTAAGAGGCTTGGTGAATTCTACTACTCCGTGAAAATGGAATGTAAAGTCCGAAAGAGGTGAGGAACATCAGCATATTCGACTACATCACTACTTTTTCCGGGCCGTGAAGAAAAACCCAAAGCGTTGCTTTACGGGATGCTTCATTTCCAGATAACTTTTTAGTCACCGGAGGAGCGAGTGTGACTACAGGTCGGTGCTAACCACTCTGCCTCCTTGCAAGCTGCAGTCACTTCTGAGACATCTCAGGCAACGACGTCATTCCGCCGTGCGCCTTTCCCACTTTATTGCCAATATAACTGCATCACCGGGATAATTGTTGTCGAGTTCGCATAGGATACTGACAGTTCTTGAAGACTTCTTGACCAGAGTAAAACTGCTGGAGCCGGACTGCCTGGATTGAATTTCTGTTTCTACTACGCATCGCATGAGATCATCTGCTACCCATGTGATCCGCTTCTGCCCATGGGTATCTGTATCTTAAATCTGTTCCCCTTTAAAATTGAAGCTAAAAATACCTACTTAATTGAGCTGTCTTAAGGAGTGAGCTGGGCCGGGTGGCCCACATCTGTAATGTCAGCGCTTGGGAGGCTGAAATTGAGGGTGACCATGAGCTGGAGGTCAGCCTGCACTACACAGCGATACGTCGGGGCCGGGGATCTAGCTCAGTGGTTCCGCCACCTGCCATGCAAGCCCAAGGTTCCAAGTTCAATCCCCAGTACCAAAAAAAAAATTTTTTTTTTGCACCACAGCAGGACCTTGTCTCAAAAAACTAAAAAAAAAAAGTGTCAATAAGCATGGTCATAACCCTCAATATACACAGGGAATTGGTTCTAGACCTTCCCCAGATATCAAACTCTAGGGATATCCCAGTCCCATATGTAATGGTGGTAGTATCTGCATGTAAACTGTATAATTTTTATCCTCTCCAGATTACTTATCACACCTAATACAACACAAAACACCTGGTCAATACTTGTTAAGCTGCACTATTTAGAGAAACGAGAAAACGCATGTGTGTTCAAGTACTGACTCAATTTTTTTCAATTTTTTTTGATCCACAGTTGGTTGAATGCGTGCATACAGAAGGCTGGCTGTATATACTTAATACCTGCTACAAAGCAAGAGCTCTGCTGGGCATAGTGACACACCTGTAATCCCAGAACCCTGGGAGGATGAGGCAGGAGGATGAAGAATTCCAGCCCAGCAAGGGTTGCAAGTGTTTCCTGCTAGTATGATGTTACATGCCACTGAAAGTAACGTAGGATAGAAACTGATCTTCACAAGGAACACACACAGAAGGGTAAATGTGCTGCATGACATACAACCTTCAGAAGGAGGAGAAGAAGGTCTACAGAACTAGAATATTATGAGTTTCAACTCTGTTCAGCTTCCTGGGACATAAAATGCATCAAACCAAACAAGAAGCTTTTCGTGATCAAGGGAAGCTTCTTCACAGAGATATTAACACTAGGAAAAGGTACACAGGGAAATTGACCAAGGAAAATAGTTGCACAGAAGACCAATAATATTTAGCCTGTTCTATCAGTGCCTCAGGAATTGAATCCAATTCATGGTAACCACGTACCCTTTGGATAGGGCATTAGTGGCGAACTTAAGGCTCTCAGCGGGCAAAAGAGCCAAGTGTATGAGTTGCTTTACCTAAGCTATAAACTTCAGTACTCAGCTTTATCTGTAGTGTTGGCACTTTCCAATAAATAAGTGGGCTTGGGATTGACGTTTGGGCACTCGGTCTCTAAAAGGTTCGCCATCAGTGGGATAGGGAATGGTAATATTAACTCACTTGTCCTCTCCTCTCAAAAGTGATCATTCACTGTATGCTGCTATGAGCTGTACACACCCTAAAATATTCCTGATTTATATAGCATTACTTTTGACTCAGGCTAATGGAAGCAAAAACAAAAAGCAGGACTATTTAAAAAACAAAGCCAATGATGCTTTAAATTATTATTATATTGATAATGTTCACTTGAATCATGATCATTTCATACTTTATTTTTTTTTAAGTAAGAGGGAGCAGAAGTTATTTTAACTATTTCTGTAGTGGGAAATCAAAGTCAAGAGAGCTATTCAGTCACAATCATCAATGCTTTATGGCCGAGTATATCTGTCTCCTTTGAGTAGCTATGCTCAAAAAGTTTTCTAAATAGCTCGTCTGGCTTAATCATGCACTGATCGTTAACCAGTGAATTAATATTCTTCAGAGGCCCCTAAGGTTAGTGGAGTCCCCTGGGAAGACCTAAGTAACCCAAATCAGATGAACCTGCTTTGAAAGCCCAGCTTTACCTACTGGTACATAGGATTATTGCATAACTTTCATAAATCTGTTTTCTCATCAGCCATCATGGACTACATTAAATGTTGACTGTTATTCAAGCCGATGCCGAAACAGCCAAATAGCAAAAAGAAATTAAATACTATTTAGGTATGTGTGCTAATACAAATAATTAAATATTGTATGGCCCTGAGCGTGACTAGGAGTGAGTAATGTCTTCAGATTATAAAGTTTATTCAGCTGGGCATGGTGGCACATGCCTGTAATCCCAGCACTCTAGAGGCTGAGGCAGGAAGATCACTGAGCTTGAGGACAGACTGGGCTACATAGTGAGTTCAAGGCCAGCCTAAAATACATATAAGAACCTGTCTCAAAAAACAAAACAAACAAAAAGTTTATTATTTGGTACTGAGAATTGAACCCAAGCCTTCACAATAGGCTAACCTTAGCCCTCTATTTATTGTTTGTTCATTTGTTTGTTTAGAATCAGGATCTTGCTAAGTCATTAAGTTTCCATTAAGGCTCGAAACTACAATCATCCTGCCTCAGCCTCTCAAAGTGCTGGAATTACAGGTCTGAATCACTTAAAGTGCACAGCCTTAAAGCTTATTTTTTACCTAAACCAAAAATCTTCAAACAGGAATCAAACGGGAAGGTTAAAAAACAGATAAATCAGAGCATCCACGATGGGCACTTCACTTGTCCTACCCGTCCTGCTTCCTGCAAGCCGGAGTGGCTTCTTGGGAAACTCAGGCAACAAGTTCCATATAGCGAGGCAACAAGTTCCATACAGCGCTCCTTTCCCAATCCATTGCCAACGTAATTGCATCACCTGGGCTTTTTTTTTTTTGCTGATTTTGCATAGGGCACTGAGTTCTTTAAGAGCTGGGTAGCGACTGCTGGAGACACAGTCTGGGTTGGATTTCTGTTGGCCCTACAGGTGTTAGACCATCCGCAGTCACATCCTCTCTCGCTCTTACTCTGCTCACCTGCAAAAGTGAGGCTGAAAATAGTTACTACTTTGTCGAGCTGTCACTACAGCAGAACTGGTGCTGGGAAGCCTGTTATTTTTCAGAGCTGTGCAGGGGATTCTAACATACAGTCCTAGGGCAACAGAAATATTAAATATATTTGTAATGAAATGCATAGGTTATTCACCCTCTCAGGGTTTTCAATCAGATTAGCTGGTTAGAATACAATAGCACAATTTTTTTTAATGTTCCACCAGGAAGGTACCTGCAAACAAAGGTTTAAAGAAAACAAACTCTGTCCTGACAAATCTACCCAGGTCCCTGCAAGCCGCTTCTCTGGGTTCTGTTTCTATATAGAGGTGCGTGTCTGCCTCAGCCAAGAGGTGGGTCTCCCACTTGGAAAAACAGCAAGCTTTTCCTAGACTGCAGGTCCAGCAAACATCTTTTACAAATCTGCTCCACCATGTGTTACAAATCTTTTGAGTTTCAGCACAGGAGAAAAGCTGGGATTTCATCAACACTAAAGGAATGCGAGTAGTAAAAAGAATTGTAAACAGGAATTCAATCTCTGAACCCAAGGTGGTTATCGGCGCCCAAAATAGTATTCTTTATGGAGTATCCGATGCGATTACTGCAAAATTCATGTGGCTAGAGAGGAGGCGGCGGCGGTGTCCAGTAACGACCTTCGCTAGCAAACACGGAATGGTAGCCGCAACAGCTGCTGTAAATCCAGCTCCCCCTACGGCTTCCTCTCCAGCCGGCTCGAACCAGCCCGACAACAACAGTCCGCAGTCAGAATAGCTAAACGCGGGTCCAGCCTTTCTCCGCCCACTGCCCTCCTCCTCTTCCACTACGTTTCTGCAAATTAAACTGAATGCCTTTCTAACTGCTAAGACAATGGAGACGGCAAACACCGTGGGAGAAGGGTGGGCAAGGACAGAAAGACTGAATCAGAGGACTGGAAGAATGGGGTTTTCTCCTTTCTTTCATTTTATTATTTATTGTAAGCTTTCCATTTCACTAACACATAGGAGCTGCCTGGGATGCCTTTTTCTTTTCTTTTTTGAGGAATGTTCTCGCTATGTAGTTCAGATTGGCTTCGAACTCAAGTGCGATCTGTCTGCCTCAGCAGCCTCCTGAGTGCTGGGATCACAGGCGGGCGCCACCACACCCAGCTGAAGAGTATTTTTAAAGTGTATGTTTTGAGCAGTGTGTGATGGCACCCGCCTGTGATCCCAGCACTGGGCAATTTTGTGAGACCCTGTCTCAAAATTAAAAAATAAAAAGAGGTGAGAATGTAGATCCAGTCCCGGGAGGAGAAAAAAGTATATAGGTTTTGGAAGAATAATAAAGAAAAATGGAATAAGTAAATTTGGAGCGGTGTCGTGTCCTCTTCTAAATAACACAGCAAACACCAAGGAATAGAAAAGGGGGAAAGCAGGACCCCACCTGGCGTGGAC
Organism: Fukomys damarensis; assembly: GCF_012274545.1. Lineage (NCBI taxonomy): Eukaryota > Metazoa > Chordata > Mammalia > Rodentia > Bathyergidae > Fukomys > Fukomys damarensis. The sequence continues at coordinate 24,620,131 of NW_022900931.1, read as the reverse complement.
TCTCATAGCTGGAATCCACCCAAAGAAATGAAGACATTCAGCTCACGTAAGAGCTGTGAGCCTGCATCATTCATGTGTCACCAGCAGCACCCTGGATGGATGTGCACAGAATCCAAGCACCCTAATAGACTGGCACTACCATGATTGTCTCAGCCTGTTATAACTGCACAGTGGAAAATTTAGACTAGGGAGCAATACTCAACGTTCGTGTAATTATCCTACATGCCCAGAAACAATGGCTTATTTCTTTTCTGTCCAAATTCTTCCCTGTGTCTTCATTTTGTTTTCCAATCATTTTTACTGTCTTGGTTTCCAACCCACATTGGTCATCAAGCTGTTTATTCATCTATTTGTCTTCTTTGCTTTTCCTATTTATCCTCTCTTCCATCAACTGCTGAATCTCCAAACCCCTTTCCTTAATTTGTCTTCTCTCTCAGTACCTTTTAAATTTGGGTTTTGTCCTAATAAGGTAAGACAGTGAAGAGAAAGAAACAGCGATAGAAAGTGGTAAGTGACACAATAGAATTACTCAGAATCTTTAACACCCAGGTTCCATTGTTTTTTGCTGTTTTCTAGAACATTTCTGGACAACTAGGATAATTTATATACTGACGTCCTTTAAAAATGATGAATGTAGACTTCGGCATAAGAAAAATACCATAGAAGTATCTGGAATAAATATGTTTTAAGTCCCATAATCAACCTAACCTTAGAAAGTGGACTGTTTTAAGAGTGTTTACATACATTAAGCCCATTAACCCTCCTTACAGCCCTTCTGGGCTTGTTTTCAATAGTGGGGACTGAACCCAGGACCTTCACCCTGAGCTACTTCCCTAGACCCTCCCCACTTAACTTTTTATTGAGACAGGTCTTGCTACATCACCCAGCCTGAACTCTAACTTGTTATCTAATCCTCCTGCCTCAGCCTCCTGGAGTGCTGGGCTTGAGTATATTCTTACAAATGAACAAAACAAGACACAGAGAGGTTAAGTAGAATGTCCAAAGTCACACAGGGAATAAATACCAGAGCAAAGATTTGAATTTAAGTAGCAAAATTGATGTTACCTTCTTTGTTCCAAAATTTCTTATAATCCATCTGAAAACTATAAATGATTGTCTGCAGTTGTCTCACTTCTTATCAAGTAAAATTAGATATCAGTTGTTGTTTTGGCTTACGTCTCAGTGGCATTTTTAAAATTTGAAAAAATGTTTACTACAAAGAATATGTTCACCAAATCTCACTTATAAAGATTCGACAAAAAAGTGTTATCACCAGGTGTGGGTGGTGTACGCCTGTAGTCCCAGCACTTGGAAGGCAGAGGCAGGACGATTGCAACAAGTTCAAAGACAGCCTGAGCTACCTAGCTAGATCCTGTCTCAAAAATTCCCTCCTTGGGGCTGGGGATTTAGCACCGTGGTTCCACCACCTGCCTCACAAGCACAAGGACCAGAAAAAAAAAACCCTCCTCCTCTGAAATCTCCCTTTCTAAAGAAGGAATTTTTTTAATGTAGGCAATTTTAAATTCATAAATATAACTTCATAAACTTTTAAAAACTCAGTACTGCATAAAAAATACACTAGAGTTACTGACAATGCAGAGAATTTTTAAAGGATTACATTAGACAGCCAGTGCCTGAGGTCCAAAGTTTAACCAAGTATTGCTATGTATCTCCAGATAACAGTCACCATTACTACAAACATATCACTAGTTATGACCTGTTTTTATAGGACTATCATTTAACTTATTTTATATATCAAATAGCATTTTAATAATGTTTTATTTTTATAAAGATAGACTTTTATTTTTTGGTACTGGGGATTGAACTAAGGACCTTGCACTTGCCCGGCAGGCACAGTGCCACTGAGCTGCATCCCCAGCCCATGATGACTTATTTTAAATTAGAGATAAAAAGGTCTATAAAGGGGACCGAAATTAATAAACACATTTTACATAAAACTGTTCGACTCACTAATTTCATCAGCACCTGCATTTAAAACTTCCCTGTAAAGATTGACTTTTATAGAGAAAACACAAACATGGACCATTCCTCATTTCCCTCAGCCCTCATGATTTTCAGAGTAGCAATTTAAAATTTTAAAACTTGCAGTTTGTGTGTGTATGGTGCTGGGAATTGAACCCAGGGTCTTGCACAAGCCGGACAGTAAGTGCTCTACCCCTGTGCTACATCCCCAGCCACAAAGAGGGAATTTCCATTCCTTCTTTTCCTTATTCCTCTCACTCTAAGCTCTAAGTCTCTCTTCTCTGGTTACAACAGCTGCTCTCTTTGTTTCCATCTCACGCTGCCCCCATATTTCCTTCTAAATTCTGACTTTGTCATGTCTCGGCTTCACTGCCAGACTTCCATAGAACTCTGGAGTCTGGCAAAAAGTCAGCCATACATTTACACGCGACCACAAACCAGCACTCCGACGACGCAAAGGCTTCCCCACCATCCACGCACAGCTTGCACGCACAGGGCCCCTCCTGCTCGGCTCTTCCTCCGCTGCCGCAGGCTCCCTCCTCATCCTGCGGGGCTGCCAGCCCTGACCGCGGCGGCGCCATCCGTCACTGTCACTGCCATCCTCCAGCAAAGCGACTTCTCCTCCCAGCTCTCTGGCCCTGGCCGTACTCTCTGGGGAGAAGAGGTAAAAGCAGGCCCTTCCGGGACGCAGAGCAGTGGGCCGGCCCAGGACCCTGACTTCTTCCTACAGGTTTTTAGCTTGGCCAGAGAAGAAAGCAGGGAGGGGGAGGGGGAAAAATAAAACCTGGAGAAAGAAAAAAAGGAAGAAAGGGGTGGAAAAGCCCCGGAAGAAATTTCATGTGTTGCAGACCATTTGGACAAAAGCAGAGGTGTGAAAGCAAAAAGAAACAGAGAATAGGAGAAAGTGTGAAAGATTAGTTATAATATTTCTCTTGAGCTTTTTGCTTCCAAGGATAATAGGAAAATTAGCAGTGGGAAAAAATTCTGTTGAGATTATAAATATATACACATATTACATATAGACATGCATACATACATTTACATAAACATGCATACATACATATATGGTTTTGGGGGGTACTGGGGATCAAATCCAGTCCATTTGCACTGAGCTACATGTCCAGCCCCCTCCCCTTTTTATTTTAAAACAAGGTCTTACTAAGTCAACATGTTGCCATGGCAGCCTCAAATTTGTAATCTTACTGCCTCAGCCTTCAGAGTGCTGGGATTATAGGTATCACCACCACACTCAGCTAAATATTTTGAAATTTCCTAAAAAGACAAAATAGAAGGGCCGGGGATTTAGTTCAGTGGTTCGATCCCCAGTACCACAAAAAAAAAAAAAAAAAGACAAAATAGTCATCAGGTATCCACACAAAGAGATGGACTCACTTGAAGATGTGTACTGATGCTTGGCAGGAATATTTGGATTTAAGCAGATGGTTTGTCTCAAATCACAGCATTTAAGACATACTTCTAAAAAACTATTTTTATCGAAATTAGTTAACTAATGGTTCTGTTTATCTGGTAATCATACCCTCAGGGAATTCAGATAGATACAAGCTTGGTTTAAAACACTATAAAAAGAAAGCCCGGGGCTGGGGATTTAGCTCAGCAGCATCGGGCCTGCCTCACAAGAGTGAGGTCCTCAGCTCCATCCGGAATACAAAAAGAGAGTAGATTCTTAACCTAACCAGATGCACCAAACTGAAATCCCCAACAGCCCAAGAATCCTCCTCTGAGGACTCCACTGAAGGATTCTGATGTGCAGAAACTTCCATGACCACTGATTTCTCCAGTTTCTCTATGGAGCTGGCCCTATGGCTACATAGGATAGAACACTGCACCTTAACACATCTATATATGTACCTGCCACAACTTATAGCGTTCACTTTCTTTCTTCTCAATGCCCTTTTTTCCCTATTGGAGTGCTGGGGAGCACAGCACCTCACATATGCTAGACAAGTGTCCTATCACTGGCCAGAAGCCCAGCCCTCTAACATTAGCAGTTTAAAAGTCAGATGTGGTGGTGTACACCTGTGATCTCAGCTACTCAGGTGACTGCAGTAGGAAGACACCAAGTTTGAGGCCAACCTGGATAACTTAGCAAGAACCTGTCTCAAAATAAATTAAAAGGGCCAGAAGTGCTGGATGGTGAAGCATTTGCCTAGCATGTGCAAAGGTCCTAGGTTAAATCTCCATGACTGCGAAAAAGAAAAAAGCACCAGGGATTTAGGTTTAGCTCATTAGCACAAGGTCCCGAGTTTGCTCCCCAGTACCAAAAAAAAAAAGAAAAAGAAAAAAAGAAAAGAAAAAAGGTCAATATGAAGTAAAATGCAAGTAATTTATCAAAATATGTGAGATGTAGCAAAAGCAATGCTTAGAAAGAAATATATAACATTTACTGCTACATGAGAAAATAAGAAATATCTAAAATAAGTAATCTGGGCTTCCACTTTAAGAACCAGAAAAATGGGCCAGGGATTTGTCTCAGTGGTTCCACTGTTTGCCTCACAAGCAAAAGGACCCGAGTTCAATCCCCCGTGCTAAGAAAACAAAAAACAAAAAAAGTAAAATAAAAATTTAAATGTAAATACACAAAAAATAAAAATTAAAAATTGATGAAATAGGGCCGGAGATTTCGCTCAGCGGTTCGGTGGCCTGCCTTGCAAGTGCAAGGACCCGAGTTCAATCCCTGGTACCCCCCCAAAAAAAACACAAAAAATTGATTAAATTGAAAATAGTAAATAGACAAAAATCAACAAAACCAAAAGGCGGTTCTTCGAAAAGTTCAGTAAAATCAAACAATCTCTACCAAGGCTAAATAATAAAAATAGATAATACAGGGCTGGGGATTCAGCTGAGTGCTTCCACCGCCTGCCTCCCAAGGGCCTAAATTTGATCCCCGGTACCAAAAAAACAAACCAAAAAAGATGATACAAATTATTAGGCAGAAATGAAAAAGAGGCAGCTCCAAATATCCCATGGACATTAAAATCTGTCATGAATATAGATACAAAAGTCCTCAATGAGGTAACAAGCAAACTGAATCTAATAATATATAATAGTTATACACCCTGACCAAGTGGATTGATCCCAGGTATGCAAGGCTGCTGTAACATCAGAAAAAAAAAATGAATAAGCCAAGGGGACCAGAAAATAGAGGGGAGGAGGAGGAAAGGGAGGGGAGGCGATAAAGAAGAATTAGATGTGTTCTGTATATACACCAACTCACCACGTGAATGTACTCATGGACTACAAACATGGACTAATAAAAAGAAAATGTGAAAACTGGGTGTGATGGTGGAAGCCTGTAATCCCAGCACTTAGGAGGCTGAGGCAGGAAGGTTGAGTTTGAGGTCAACCTGGGCTATGTAGAGTTCAAGGACAGCCTGAATTACACAGGGAGACCCTGTCTCAAAAGAGAGAGAGACAGAGAGAGACACAGAGAGAGAGACAGAGAGACAAGGGCAACCCTTTTTCCAGTCCCCTTTCTGTCTCTCTTACACAGCTTTCTTTCCCCCAATAAATTTTACTACTCTAACCTCCGTTGTTCCTAGAATTCATTCTTCGATTTTGGAGAACATGAACTTGCATTTCAGATACCTAGCAGGTTTGGGAGATACAGCTCTTCCCCCTGTATCACTTTGGAGGTCTTCCACTGAGATTACTGGTCAGAGTATTTATTTAATTCAAGGCACTTTCCTCCTCTGGCTGCTGGATTTCAAGACAAAGCTTCCAGAATGTTTGGAGACCAAAACTGGAAAGGTAACTAACTGGGTTATGAGGACAACCAATATTTTGGCCCTAGCCCTTCAAGGTCAACAAGAATCCAGGACATGAGGGGGGAACCTTTTTGATAGGATCCTACATCTTTGACTTTAAAAGCCATGCAGCTACCAAGATAACAACGCCTGGTGCCTACTGCAGGCCTTCAGATAGACCCTCTGTAGTCTTCAGCTGGAAGTAGCCAGCGCTGTCTTCGGCCTTTGCCCCCTCACAGCAATTAGGGGCCCTTCTTCAGAGGGAGGAATAGTGCAGATAGGTAAGTTAGATATCTTGCAGGCGCTTAGAAAGGGCCACCCTCAAGGAGCCAACATAGCAAGGAGCCAACCTGGAGGGCAATCAAGACACATTCACTGAAGGCCAGAATTGTAAAAGGAGAGAAACTACTAAGCCCCTGTGCTTCCCCTGGGGATACAGAGCAGTGATTGATGTTCTAAATAGGTATCACTCACCTGGGTGGGGGTCGAGGTCTTAGTCCAGCCTTTCCAGGAAATGTCCCTGACCCCACCCTTACTGAAAATCCTTCTATGCTTGCTACCTGACCTTCTCCCCCATTTGACCCCATTTAATGAATACTACCTGGGTGACTACCTATAATCTTATTGGTTGGTCATGGTTTTGCCCCACCTATGATTTTCCATTGGGTCTTATAGTCTCATCCCACTTTGTACCTGCCTCTCCACATGGCTTTGCTATATAAAACACCTTTGAAAAGCGGGAAGAAAACAATCATAGGAGGGGCTGGGGATTTAGCTCAGTGGTTCTGCTGCCTGCCTAGAAAGCACAAGGGCCCAAGTTCGATTCCCAGTACAAAAAAAAAAAAAATCAATCCCAGATAAGGCATTTAATAAGATCTAACACCCATTCGTGATAACAATTCTCAGTAGACTCAGAATAGAACTGCATGAAGAATATACCAAGAAAAGACAACTAACATCATACATAGTTAACGGTGAGAAACTAGAAGCTTTCCTGCTTAGATGGTATTCAAGGGAAGAATGTTCCTTCTCATCACTGTTTTTTCAATATCCTGGAAGTGCTAGCTAATGTAATAAGACATGGAAAGGAAATAAAATGTACACAAAGTGGGAAAGAAAAAGTACAGCTATCTTTGTTCACAGATGTCCCATTCATCTCTGCAAAAAATTCAAAAGATGACAAAATACCTCCTGAAACCATTCTCTCCACCCATTTGTATTGCTATGACAAAACACTAGTGCAGAGTAACATATGAAGAGCTCTATTTGGCTCAAAATTCTGTATCTGCGAAGTCCAAACAGCATGGTACCAGGTTTGACAAAGGCCTCTGCACTGTGTCACAGCATAGCACAAAAGAAGAGGAAGTGGCCACGTGTGGGACAGCCGCCAGCTGTGACAGCCCGCTTGTGTGAGGATGACCCATCACAGGTGGCCTCACCCAATCCCTTGAAACAATGCTGACCCATGCACCAAAGTGGAGTCCTTGAGACCTAGTTCCCCTGACCGAGCCTGCTTCTTAAAGGTCTTCTCAAGTCTCAATTCCTGTCTTTATTCATGAATCTGCCTTGTACTGTTGGGGACTCACCTGCAGGGGTTCTGGTAATGTCCCCTTTCCCTGCTCCTTACACAGCCTTACAGAGAATGGGGGGGGACCGGAAGAGAGAAAGAAAGGGAAATTACAGAGGAACCAAATGACCAACACCACCTAACTTCAAGTCTTATACTCAGAGCCAGGAGTGGTGGCACACACCTATAATCTTAGCACTCAGGGAGCTGAAGCAGGAGGTTTGTCTTGAGTTCAAGGCCAGGTAAGACCCTGTCTTTAAAAAAATTACTACAAAGCTACAGTAATTAGGCTACTATCAGCATGGTTGCACATGCCTGTAATCCCAGCGGCTGGGAGGCTGAGGCAGGAGGATTGCTGTAAATTCCAGGCTAGCCTTTGTTACATAGTGAGGCCAGCCTGGACTATGATTCGAGACCCTGTCTCAAAAAACAAAACAAAACACAAGGCAAACAGGTGAATGAAATAGGAAAGAAAGCCCAAAAACAGACCTACATAAATCTGGTGAGGTCTGACTTACCAATCAAATTGCATGAACATATAGAAGGATTTAAAGCACATACACTGTGAAACAATTATATGAAGTCAACACATGTACCTCCTTAGTTAACACCGCATCTCTTCATGTCCTTATGAGAACATTACGATCTACTCTTGTCAACTGACCGTTGATAAAAAGCAAAGCAAGACAGGACAGAAAACACAGCTTATGCAACAAATGGTGCTGGAACAACTGCACACCCACACCCTCCTTCTTCTGCCAAAAAGAATCTAGACAGACATTACACAATTCAAAAAATTTTATTCAAAATGGATCACTAGGTATCTTAATGGCATAGCATGTGTTTAGGAATGCACACACACACACACACACACACACACACACACACACACATTGGATCACCCTAAATGTAAAACACAAAACATTAAACCCCTAGAAAATCGGGCATGGTGCTGCGTTCTATAATTCCAGTGCTCAGGAGGCTGAGGCAGGAAAAGCACTGAAGCCCAGGAATTGAGACCAGGCAAAGAAACAGCCAGACCCTGCATCAGAACAAAAAACAAACACAACCCCTGTAAAATTCCTAGAAGATAACTTAGAAGAAAAGGTACACATGACCTTGTGTACATAATGGCTCCTTAGATACAAGGTTAAAGCAGAACCTATGAAAGGATGAGTGATAAAGTCACAAAGATCTAATTTGCAAAGGACAGCAGCAAGAGAATGACGTTCCTTTTGCTAACTGGCAGGAAATATTGGCAAAGACACACCTGTAATAGATTTGTCATCAAAATAGACAGCTTTGTTTTGCTTTGGTTTTTTGGCACCAGGGATCTAACTCAGGACCTTGTGCTTTTGAGGCAGGCAGCAGAACCGATGAGCTAAATCCCCGGCCCATTTTTCACTTTTTTTTTTTTTAATACGCAGTTCTCTTAAAACACAACAGAAAACCAACCACTGCATTTTCTAAATGGGCAGAGGCCTGAATGAACAGCACATCGCAGGTCTGAGAGGGCAACTGAGCACACAGCAAGGCACTCTGAGGTGAGTAAGGGGAGAGGCTCGCTTCTTTCTTCTACTACAGGGAAATTAAAGAGTGAGGCCCACTTGTTTCTTTTCCCCACTAAATTTCTGACTCCTTGAACGCAGGAACTGTGACTGATTTAGCTTCTTACAATACAGCATTAGGCAGCCTCCCCTCTGTCGACCAGAGCTCGGATCTCCCCGCCGGGACTAAAGTCCACTGGAAATGTAAAACAGCTGCAGGGAAAAGCAACCAGTAAGACCGGTCTGTAGAAACAATGTACTGCCCTCTCGTGTCCACTTTTAGGAAATACAGCCTCTCCCCGCCCCTCTCGAGAATTCCAAAATTCGCCTGGGCGTGGGGGCGCACACCGGTAATTCCCACACACCGGAGGCTGGGGGATGAGGTTGCTGTGAGTTCAAGGCCAGCCTGGGCTATGCAGTGAGGCCCTGTCTCAAAAAAAATTTTTTTAAAGTAAAAACAAAGACTTCCCTAATTCATCTGTAATCCCAGGGCAATAAAATAGAACATTGCAGTTTGAGAGGCTGAGGCAGGAGGACTGCACATTCAAGACCCATTTGGGCAACTGGCTACCTCAAAAAAATTTTTTAAGGGCTCAGCAATGTAGCTGTGTAAGTCACAAGTTTAATCCCCACTACCAAAAAATTAAAAATCCAAAATTCCTGTAATTTCCCATTTATTCTAAGAAACACCATTTTTCTGCACTCACTACTTTTTCTGGCAGTCCTAGGGACCTGACCCCACACTGAGCTACAATCCTGGGGCTGCTCATGTTTTCTATTTGAAGATGGAATTTTCAGTAAATTACCCAGGCTGGGTTTGCCCAAAATTCTACATAATTTGGGGGTAAAATCATTTCACAATTAAATCATGACCAGGCCTAGTCTTCCTGCCTCAGGCAGGCTAGGACCTGCCCAAACATAACTCCAGTTTTGCCTCAGGTCACAGCTGAGACCTCCAAGGTCCCGAGATGCCAAGATGCTCCAGGACAGGATTACACCAGCTGAAGACATCCCGGGTTTCTGAGAAGCAGCAAGCAAGTAGAAAGGCCCCACCTGGGGAGGGACAAATTCCTTTTGGGTTTAACTCATCCCACCTACTGCGGTAAGAATGCGCTCTTTCCAGCCTTCCTCCAGTTCAGATCCTTGGGGATCTAAGATCCTCATCAGCATAAGACCTCACCGGTACGGATCCCTGCCACCCCCAAGTCACCTGATGCCCTTCCATTATTGAGTCCACCCAGTAAAGGAGGGCCCGCTCCGAGGTACTGATCTCCCAGCCCTCCAGGTACTTTGAAATGAAATTATGCAAATCTCTAGGCTTTTTTTTTCTTTAGTCCTCACCATCTGCCCCCTTTCCAGGCAGTCGGAGGATTGCTGGCCCTCCGATGTGGGTTCCCACTTCTGATCCTCCTGCCTCAGTCTCACCACACTCAGCTTTTTCTTTTCTTTCTTTTATAAGAGATGGGGTCTCACTATGTCTCCCAAGTGGACCCTGAATTACTGAGTTCAAGGGACCCTCCTGCCTCAGCTTCCCAGAGTCCTGGAACTGCGTGTATGTGTGCATGTCCCAGTGTGCACCCGGCTTCCTCAGACCCCACCACACACCATGGACCAGTTCTTTGATGCTCTCTGGCTGTCGACAGCTGGATTCAATATCTTACCACCTGGGTCCCGGAGTTAAGGGTTACAAGTTAAGGGCTCGGTCTCAAAGACCTCTTCCGGTGCCTCTGACTGACCTGACCCAACACGGTCCCCAATAGGGTTTCCAGGACCCCTCCCAATGGTCTCCATGATTTGTTAGAATGGCTCTCAGAACCCAAGAAAGCATCTTACCGGTGTACGGGGCAGCTGTGGGAAGGTCGGTCTGTTCTCAGGCGCCTCCAGCCAAGGAGTGTGCATACCATTCCCCAGGCTGAAGCTCCGTGGGCCTCACTTCTTCAAACCTCTGCAGTTTTATCTTTATCTCCAGCTCCCTCCCAGCTCGCCCCAGGTCCAAGGGAGGGGTCGGAGTCCTGGCCCCATTTACCTGGGCCTTAGGAAGGGCCGCCCCACCCTGAGGCTTTGAGGGCCACAGCCTCACTCACGAGGGCAGCACAGAGCAGGGTGGGTGTGAGACAAGAGCAGCCAGTTATTCTGAAAAGCCAAAGACACTCCCATCACGCTGGAAATTCCTAGGATTTTAGGGGCACTGTGCCGGGAACTAGGTGTGAGACCACACACGTTTCCTGCCTACCACATTTATTCAGCTCTGGTTTTTGATGCAGAGGAGGTGTGGGCTGTTGTGCTTGGTTTGGGGAAGGGCTTCTGCTCACAGTATTTCCACACTGCAGAGGGGACACTCCGAAAAGTGACTGAAGGGAGATATTGCGCAAACTGAGTTACAAAGGATGAGTACAGATTAGTCATGGGCCCAGGGTGTAGCCCAGAGGTGGAATTCACGCTTAGCTCTCAGGCAGACCTGGATTCTGTTCCCACCCTGGCAAAAGAAAAAAAGAAATTAGATTAAAAGTAAGGATACCAGGTGTGGTGGCTGGGCCTATAATACCAGCACTTGGGAGGCTGAGGCAGGAGGATTACCATGAGTTCAAGGCCAACCTGGGCTACATAGTAAATTCAAAGCCAGACTGAACTACACGATGAGACCCTATCTCAAATAAACCCCAATAAATTAATTAAAATAAGGATTGGGCTGACTGGTGGCATATGCCTGTAATCCCAGCTACCTGGGAGACTGAGACAGGAGGATCACAAGTTTGAGACCATGTAACTGGAGGCCCCAGCTCCTGATCCAATGGGCCAGGCTCAGCCCCTGTGCCACGACACCAAAGAGAGGGGCAGGAGAGGGCTGAGGATTTAGCTCAGTGGCACCGCACCTGCCGTGCAAGTACAAGGTCCTGAGCTCAATCGCTGGTACTGCAAAAACAAAGCAGGAAGAGATAGGCAGGACAGGATCTTCAATCAGTGTGGCTGTCCTGGGAAGCACAGAAAAAGGTTCAGATCTGCCTTGAGGAGCTGATAGGTTCCTGGGGTTCATAGCAAAGAGGACGAAGCCAGGGCACAGGGCTTGCCTGCTGGCAGCTGGTAACCCATCATGAGTGGCAGCTGGCGGATCTGGCCCTCACCTCCTGTCCTGAGATCTCAAGGCCACAGCTCCTGCGAGGGTCGTGCATGCCTGTGTGCATGGCTTCATCATGAAGGCGGGAGAGAATAAAACAGAGGCAGAGATGCCAAGCTTTGTCCTGCTGGGAGCTTCCCACAGCACACTCGGGTCCAACCTCAGTCCCTGTCACAGCCAGCCTGGGAGCTCAGCGAGACCTTGTCTCAAAATGAAGTCTAAAAAACAAGGTCAGGGATGCGACTCGGTGTTCCAGTCCAAAAACAATCCGATTTTTAAAATCTGTAGGAGTTGCAGATTGTGGCAGGAGAGGTGTTATGAAGGAATGCAGCACACCGTGGTCTGGAAGCGAGACAGTTCAGAGCTTTGGGAGAGTCATGGGCCACGCAGGTTGGGGCTCAGTCTGCTGGGATGGAGGAGAGGCAGTGAGGGAGCAGCTGGGGTGCAGAGTGCTTAGCAGAGACAGTGACAGAGAGGTGGCTGGGAACATAACCTTGGAACCAGCCAAGAATAAACAGAAGAAAACTAACAAGAAACATAAAAGTCCTGGGAGACGCCGAGAGAAAAACAAAGAATGTGGTTGGTCACTGATGCCAAGGGAAGGGAATCCTGAAGAAATGGCTGGCTCGTCCGGCCAGCACTACAGAAAGTGACCAGAGCTGCAGGGGCCCTGTGTGGGGAGGCCAGCAGGTCTGGGGAGACAGAAGCACAGCCCTGCATTGTCCAGAAACCAGGTCTAACCTGGGGTGCTGGGCAGAGTAGAGAGGACCAGGAGGTGCCCAGGCTCTGCCTCCAGCACTGGCCCTGGGATGTCTTTTGCCAACAGTTTCCAAAGCTGAGCCCAAAGAGGCTTGGAGCACTCTGAAGCCTGAGTCAGGCACCAGCTGTGTGCACTGCTGCCTGCCCTGCCCTGGGTTCTGTTACAGCTTAATGATGGCACCGTGAAGGGAGAGAAGGGTCTTCAGACACAAAGCTATCAAGAATACATGGGACCAGTGAGGCTGACCTGTAAAAGCCCAGTCCTCTAGGAGACTGACGCAGGAGGATCGCAAGTTCAAGCATTGCCTGGACAAGACCCTGTCCCGAAATTAAAAATAAAAAAGGACCAAGGATGTAGCTCTGTGAGAAGGACTTGGGTTCAATCCCCACTACTAAGAGTAGGGGAGAGAATCAGTCAGTAGTGTTAGAAAGGCCAGTGAGTGCTTCTGCCCAACACTACATTGGAACAGCAGCACCAGAGTGGTGGTGTTTTCTTTTTGAGACAGGATCTCACTATGTAGCCCAGGCTCAAAATCACAGCGATCCCCCCGCACCAGCGTCCTGAGTGGGCAATTACAGCTACACGCCCATGCCTCTTTCTTTGCTTTTAGCCAGTTTATCAGAGCTATTTAGATTTTTCATTACTGAAGTTTCTATTTAAGGAACTTCAGTATAATCCTGAATCAAACTTTTTTTTTTTTTTTTGGTACAGGGATCAAACTCATGACCTTGTGCTTGTGAGGCAGGTGCTGCCAGTGCTACTGAGCTAAATGCCTGGCCCTGAATCAAACATTTTAAACTGGGTGTGGTGGTGCACGCCTGTAATCCCAGCATTCGGGAGGCTGAGGCAGGAGGATCACTGTGAGTTCAAGACCAGCCTGGGCTACATAGTGAGTTCCAGGTCAGTCTCAACTACATAGTGAGACCGTGTCTCAAAACAAAACAAACATTTTAGATTTGCACTAGAGGAAATATGGGTGTAACTGCACATTACCATAGGAAATCTGTGCCATCAGAAAATGTACACAAGGAAAGTAATGAGTCAAGAATACTAAACTGTATACAAAGGTCTCACCCAATCCCTAGCCTCCAGCACAGCTGTTCCCAGTAACTCTGCTTCCGGTGGGCCTGTTGCCTATGGCTCCACTCAGTGAGGCATCTCAGATCTTTCCCTAACCCTTTAGCCTCTGCCATTTCGGGATGAGTAAACTTTTGAAACTTTGTATCTCAGATATGGGAAACTTTGTATCTCAGATACTAGGTGCTGCGGGCCTGCTGGTTTCAGGCCTCCTGGGCCAACCATTACGTCAGCTGGAATGAGTACGACTTCCCCCGACCGCCAGGGAGCTCCCCACCTCTCAGAGCATGAGGCAAGCCCTGTCACCACTCAGTGGAGGCAACGACGAATTATAACATAGATGAGTCCACTCGGGAGGGGTGGGGGACGACTGGCTCTCCAAACGCAGAGGGGTCAGGGAAGGATCGTGGGAGCAGATGACATCGGGCTGGACTCGGATGGTAAGGTCGCCCCACGTGTCCCAGGACAGATGTCCTGGGCATCCCGAGTCCATCAGAGCCCAGCCATGGGCCTCCACCCCTTCCTGGCTTCACACACACACACACACACACACACACACACACACACACACACACACGTCTTCCCTTCCTTTTATGGGAATTTTCTGTGTTTGGCCCCTGGATTTAATTTCGTCGGAGCAGACCGTGTAGTCATGTTTCTGTACATTTGCCCGGAGGCTTTTTCACTCTTCACAGGCAAAAAACAAACGAAGAAAACCAGCCTGCTGTTTCCCGTCTCAGCCGCCCTCTGCCTTTTCCACTTATTTTCCCACAGGACGTTTCTTTCTTTTTAAAAATTGCTTAACCATTTCTTGTACTTTTATTGAGTCGCTTAAAACAAAACAAAAAGTCTGCCTGGTTACGGCGAGGACGGGGAACCTCAAGCGCAGTCCCCAGACCTCCACAGACCTTGTCTAGGGACCCCCAGTCCGGGGAAGCTGGAGCGCGGCCTGCCCGGCCGGGAAAGGCGATCCCCACGCGCAGGGACTCAGCCGGGCCTCGGTGCGGACGTCTGAGCCCGGGAGCCTCCACTCCCTTCTGCGCGCTGCTGCTCGCTTCCACCTGATTCTGTCCGGCGCTAATCAGTTGACCAAGTCACCCTGAGAAAAAGAAATCGGAAGCTTCCCGAGCCTCGCGCGCTGCAAACACATGGGGGCCGTGCAGCCGCAAGGGGCACCGCAGTCCCTCGCCACCGCGGGCTTC
>NW_022900931.1:24600052-24605068 GCF_012274545.1 Fukomys damarensis | reverse complement strand
CCCGGCCCGGCCGGCCGCACACTGAGGTCACCGCTCGCGCTGCCAAGTGCTTGGCCCGCGTCCCTGCTCCCCATCTGCCTGAGGTCTGCGGAGCGCGTCCTCGGGCCCCCTCAGCTCGCTCTGCCTCTGCCTCTGCATCTGCGTGCCCTTTGTTGTCTGTTCTGCCTCAGGCCTCCCCTGCCCGACTCTCGCTGCTTTCCCCAGGCTGGAATCACATCTGTTCCCTAGCTGTGCCCTCCCCGTGCCGCAGAGAGAGCGAGGGCAGCTCCAGACGGGCCGAGCCGCGGGGAAGCTTTGTCCGGGCTGGTTCTGGGCATCAGACCCGGCTCCTGAGATGGGCCCTCACGTCTGTGTCACCGCTGTCCTTTTCCCCCAGCCAGACCTCTTCCTCCCGTCACCGCCCGCCCTTTCCCGCTCTCCCTGACCTCGGTGGGGAGGTGCAGGGTTGGCAAAGGGAGCTGGCAGGTAAACAAAGCAGTGCACCCTTCTACTGCCGCGCCCTCCACAGCGGGCTGTTCCGGCGACGGCCTGAGCATTTCTAGGAAGCGGAGCCGACACAGGATGGGAAATCCTGGGGTCCGAGAGTGAGGCCTGAGGGAAATCCTGATGGTGAGGCCAGCAGAGCGAACTTTCTCCGACTTTCCTTCGCGCTTCTTGTGAAACTTTGTTTTTAAGAGTCCAGACTCTAAGGTTCGTGGCATAAACAGAGCCTAAACATAGTTACAGCCTAAACAAAGTCAAGACAAAACAAGGCTGGCAGCTCTCCTTGGGCAGCTCCAAGTTTTAGAGTCCTGAATGCCTCGACTTTTTATAACGAGACAGCCAGCCTTTCTCCGGGGGGAAACTTACACGGTGTCTGCTCGCTTGGAGTGAGCTACATGGGATATTCCCAGCGGGAAGAGCTGGAGTCCGAATGGAATGTGTGGGTTAAGAATGAGGCAAGAGCTGGGAATGTCTCGGGGTGGAGCATTTGTTTCACATGTGCGAGGCCTAGCTTCCATCCCAGCACACACACAAAAAGGAAATGAAGAAAAGAAATAAAGGAAAATGAATTTTTTTTAATGTTAAAAAAGACAGAGCCTGGTGTGGTGGCACATGCCTGTAAGGCTAGCACTCGGAGGCTGAGCCAGGAGGGTCGCTGAGAGTTTGAGGTCAGCCTGGGCTACATAGTGAGTTCAAGACCAGCCAGAGCTAAAGAGTGAGACCCTGTCTCAAACAACAAAAACAAAAACAAAGAAAAGCTGGGCATAGTGGCACATGCTTATAATCCCAGTACATGGGAGGCTGAGGCAGGAGGATTGCTTTGAGATCAAGGCCAGATTAAACTATGTAGTGAGACCTTGTCTTAAAAATGAAGAAAGTCAGTCAGTTTTCCAGGTGTGATGGCATGTGCCTGTCATCCCAGCCTGAGAAATTTAGACACTTTGTGAGATCCTGTCTCAAAAAATAAGATGGGCTGGAGATTTAGCTCAGTAGTTCCACTGCCTGCCTCACAAGCACAAGGTCCCAAGTTTGATCCCCAGTACAAAAAAAAAAAATAGATTAGTAAAATTAAAAAAATTAAAAAGAGCTGGGAATGCAGTACCTTGCACAGGCCCTAGGTAAATCCCAGTATCTCCCAAAAAAGGGGGGGGGAAGAAAGACAGTGAGAAAGGGGATGGAGGAAGGACTCAAATGTGCAAGGAAGAGCCCGGTGTGATGACACACTCCTGTAATCCCAGCATTTGAGAGGCTGAGGCAGGAGGATCACCACAAGTTCAACACCAGCCTGGATTACCAAGCAAGACCTTGCCTCAAAAAAAAAAAAAAAAAAAAGGAAGAAAGCCAGGAACAAAGCCTGGTGAAGGACCACACTCTAAAGGAGAGGGGACCCTTGAGGTGAGAAGGAGCCCAAAGGCTGGGCCAGGCTGGCCAGGGAAGGGCTGGCAGCCGGGTGCACCCCCAGGGTGGTAGCCCCGGGGAAGGGGGCGTGAGGGCTGTGCATTCCGCTTCTCCGGCCCTGCCTTGCTCTAACACTGCACCCCGCGCTGCTCCGGCCTGGCTCGCTCCCGTCTCTGCTGCAGAGGAGGCCAAGCCCCAAGTCCTGCCCAGGGCGGGGCTCGGCTCTGGCGGTCCCAGCCAGACAGCAGCCGGAGCGGAGGACAGCGGCGTGGTCAGCAGCAGAGGACATGGGGCAAAGAGCAGGGTGCGGAGAGGTGAGTGGTTTGATCATAAAACCCCGACAGACAGGGCGTGTGCCTGCGTGTGCAGCAAAGCACACACTGAGGAAGGTCCCCTAACTCAGAGCTGTGCAGGGTGGACCCGGGTCGGATTAGCCCTGGAGTTCAAGTGAATCAGCCAGATGAAGTGGGCACTGTCAAAAGATACAGATTCCTGACAGGAAGGCCATTGGGGTGAAGAGGCCAGCAGGCAGGGCCAGGAACAAACTGTTTCAAATACCAACATCCCTCTGAATGCAGGTGTGAGGATGGTGCATGCTGTAATCAGGTACTCAGGAGGCTGAGGCAGGAAGATTGCTTGAACCCAGGAGTTTGAGGTAAACCTGGGAAGCAGTGAGACCCTCTGATTTGGTAGAAAAGAGTGAGACGAATGGTAAGTGACCAAAGGTTAGATTTGAGGGAGGAATACATGTTGAATGAAATATATTAAAAAAGACAGGGTCGGAGTCATAAGCAGCAGCCAGGAAGGCTCCTGGGAGCACAGAGACAGGGCCCAGCCTGGGGTCACAGCCTCCTGCCTCTCCTGCCCCCTTCAGATGCTGCTCTCGGGGCCCAGGGCATTGCTGCTGCTCCTCACCTTGCTCCTCGTCCCTGCCGGTGAGTCCTGGCCTTTGTGCAAGAAGGGGCGGAGGTGGGGGCAGGGGAGACGGCCGGTACTGAGCTGTCAGCTGCCACAGACAGGAGGAAGGAACAGGCTCGGCTCAGAGGGAAAGAACCGGGCTGCAGGTCCAGTTCATCTGAGGGCTGTGACATGAGAGGGAGCCAAGACACACGTGGCACAGGGGCCACACATGTGAATCACACATGTGAACACACAGGAAACATGAGGGAGGAGCTAACACTCAGACCACCCACCAGGAACGACGGGTTAAATCCCAAAGGGAAGTGGCGGGGCGTGCACACAGACCCAGGCCCGCACGCAGGCGTGTTCACCCGCACCCTGGAAGCACACACCCTGCCCACGAAGAAAACCACACTCGCAGATGTCACAGAGCTGCGCCAGGCAGAGGCTTCGCTGCAGAGCTTAGCCTGGGACACTGAAGAAATCCCCCTCTTCCTGCCAGGTGGAGACTGAGGATGCAGGCTTTCGGGGAGCTACAGGAAAGCAGGGGTGCAGGGTGAGGCCGGGCACCTTAGTGCAACAGGCCCTGAGGGGTGGGAGGGCGCAGCCTTGGACCCTGGCTCCGGCAGGACCTGGACCACCACAGCAGTCATGGGGTACCAGGCGCCAGTCACTCACAGTTCTTTTTCTCCCTTTGCTCCAGGCTGGACACTCCCGGGGGTCAGCGGTCAGCGAGGAGGTGGGTAAAGCCTTGGCTATGGGCCGAGTTGGGGTTCTTAGCAGGACATGGTAGAAGTACTGCAGGTGCTAAACAACCTGTGCTAGATTAGAGAGCGACCCAGCCCAGGTAGGAGAAACAGGGTGGACCTCAGCAGTTTCCACACACCTATCCTTCCACTTGTGAAACCCTGTCAAGAAGTGCTGGGGTCGAACGCAGGGCCTCACACATGCTAAGCAAAGGCTCTGTCACCGAGCTATAGTCCAGCCCTTTCTTTAAAAAAAATAATTTGGAGCTGGGTGTGGTGGCACAGGGCTGTAATCCCAGCCCTCAGGAGGCTGAGGCAGGAGGATCACTGTGAGTCTGAGGCCAGCCTGAACTAAAGAGTGAGACACTGTCTCAAAAAAGAAAAATGTAAAAAACTAATTTGGGAGAGCCAGGTATGGTGGCACACACCTACAAACCCAGCATCCTGGGAGGCTGAGGAAGGAGAACGGAAAGTTTGAGCCCAGCCTGAGCAATGTAAAAGGCTGGAGGCTGGGGATTTAGCTCAGTGGTTCCACCACCTGCCTCACAAATGCAAGGTCCTGAGTTCAATTCCTCATAACAACAACAACAAAGCTAGGGATTGCAGCTCAGTGTAAAGATGCTGAATTCAGTCTCCTGTGCTGGTGGTGGGGTGGTGAAATTTTATTTATTCATTGATTTATGCTAGGTGAGCATCCCATCACTGAACTGCACCCCTAGGGCTCAGGAAACTCTACTCTATCCGTGCACTGTAAAGTAAAACACAGACAGTAAAAGCCATCCTGGTACAGTGCACTTGTGGGCAGCTCCTGAGGGGCGTTTCCTTCTGATAGAAACTGAAGGCTTCCTCCATTGCCCCACTTTGTCTCTGTGCTTTTCCCAGGCCTCGAGAATTAGAGGACCAGACATAACACCATGCAACCCGTTAGTGGGTCATAAAAGCATTTAGATGGCTCCTATTTTAAAAACAAATTAAAACTAAAACAAATATATCAGAATGTGTTGTGCAAAAGTTAATTATTGTATAAAATCTGTTTCCATTTCATGCATGTGTTTATGGGGCCCAATGTAATATATATTTCTTGCTTCAGGGCCTGGAGATAAAAATGAGCCAGACATTGCGTCATCCCAGCAGTCTGGGAGGCTGAGGCAGGAGGATTACAAGTTCAAGCCCAGCCTGGGCAATTTAGTGATTTAGTGAGATTCTGACTCAAAATAAAAAAATGAAAAGGGCCGGGGATGTGGTTCAGTGTGAAGGCCCTGAAGTACCGGAAAAAACAAAAAGGATGAAAATGTAGAAATCAAAACTTTTTTTTTCTGTTGTTGGTTAAAACATCTGACTCCCTGACTTTCTGAACGTAGGTAAGATTTCAGTACCAACAAATCTAAAATCTGAGGGGCCGGGGACTTAGCTCAGTGGTTCCATCGCTTGCCTCAAAAGCACAAGGTCCTGAGTTCAATCCCTGGTCCAAAAAAAAAAAAAAAAAAAC
>NW_022900931.1:24587391-24599955 GCF_012274545.1 Fukomys damarensis | reverse complement strand
TTCTCAGGGCAGGGTAAGGGTAAGGACCAGTCCTGCTGTATGACCTCAGGAGGCCTTTCCAGAAAAAGCAGCTTAGGTTAGGGCACAAACGGCTGAAAATTCCTTTTCCCCAGTGCTCTGCACAGCGCCTCTCAGTCTCCAGGATGATGTGGGTTTGTGGTTTTTCCAATGTCCTACAGCAAGATTGGATCTGACATGATTCCTTTTAGCAAAATTTGCCCTGGAAGAAAGCTCATGCTGAGTATTCAAGACAAAGAGGCCAAGGGCTGGGGTGCAGTTCAGGGGCAGAGCACTTACATTTCATCAGACCAAATGTGTAACATGTGTGCCAGGCCCTGGGTTCCACCCCAGCGTGTGTGTGTGTATGCACGCACACACACACACACTATTCTATCTGGAATTTGGGAAATAAAAGATGAGCCAAGCAGAGGGTACACCTAGGGAAGGCTTTACTTCCACCTCGCCTGCAGTTACCAATAACTCTGACGAGCTTTTATGAAAATGCTTGTTCTTGCTAAATTTAAATCTGACTAGACTCGTTACAAGTTAAACTCTGTGAATTTGCTGACCCCTAGTGGACAAAGTGGATTATGACTATAAACTACATTGCATTAATTGCAGGTATTTGTTAAATGTAGTGTTAAACCCGGGCTGGTGGTGCAGGCCTGGAATCTCAACATTCGGGAGGCTGAGGCAGGAGGATTGCTTTGAGCTCGAGGCCAGCCTGGGCCACATAGTGAGCCCTTGTCTCAAAAAACAGAAACAAAACAAAAATTAAAAGTTTTGTGACACTAAGATCGCAGGTGTTTCAGGTGTGCACTTTTACACACACACAGTATGTATATCCATGTGAGGAGATGTATATAATAATTTGACTGTCACAGTATGAGACTTCATGTATATGCATAAAAAATGTACATAGGTAAAACAAAAATACACACATTTAAAAATCCAGTGAGACAGGGACTTAGCTCAGTGGTGCCACCACCTGCCTCGCAAGTGCAAGGTCCTTCCATCCCTGACACACAAAAAAAATTTTTAAATAAAAATACAGTGAAATGTTAGTGGCTCAATGGTACAGAATTTGCCTAGCATGCCTAAGGTTGTGGATTTGATCTCCAACACCACACACACACACACACACACACACACACACATGCAATGCACACATGCAAAAATAGATTTTAAAAATTTTAGGTAACTGCAAGTATAGTGAAATGTTAACATTGCTTCATTGTTTTTGTTTGTTTGTTGAGATGAAGTCTCAAGTTTAGTTCAGGCTGGTCTTGAACTCACCACGTCACTGAGGCTGGTTTTGAACTCATGGTGATCCTCCTGCCTCAGCCTCCTGATTACAGGTGTACACTACCATGCCTGGCAAACACTGCCTTGTAATTTGATTTTAATGTAACGGCAGTGGGCTGGGGATGTAGTTCAGTGCTTAGTAATTATGTGCAAGGCCCCAGGTTCCAATCTTAGCACCTTATATATAAATTTCAGTGTATTTGGTATCAGCAATTTTAATTTTATCAAAGTATTGCCTAGGGGTCATCGACCCACTGCAAGTACTGCCGGTGGGCAGGAAACCCAGCTGTGGGCTCTGTGCTGGGTGCCATCCTGGACAGTTTCCCTCCTCACGGGCACAGGATGCTCAGAAAATGCTTTCTGGTTCCTTTGCAGATGACGTGACTGAAGAAACATTCACAGACGATCCTTGTGAGCGACCCTTCCTGTCTACTCTGGTGCTGTGTAGGAGACAGGGCTAGAGGAAGATGCCTTCCCAGAGGGAAACAGAGCAGAACTTTGGCGGCCACGCCCCTCACACCGCTCCGTCTTCCTCTGATGTGTCCACGTTCATTTCAGTCTTTCTTGCCCCCCTTTAGACGATCCTTTGTCCTGCTTCTGTTTGCGGCTTTTCCAACCTGCAGTTTTCATTTCCTCTTTTGTGTCTCCGCAGATCTGGTGAATGACCCTTCCACGGATGAGACAGGCAAGTTGCACGGAAATCCTGAAGGTGGGGCGCGGTCCTGTCACCAGTCACCCTGTCTACCCTGGCTCTTTAATCGGTTCTGTGGTCTTAGTTCTGCATGAAGGGGCTGTGGGAGGGCTGCTGGGGACAGTGGAATAAGAGAAGAGAGACCTTCCGGTCCTTGAAACGGGAAAAAGTGGATTTGTAGCCAACACAGGCTTCCAGAACTTAGCTTGCCATCCGCAGGACCGATACCTTTGCAACACCTTCCCTGTGAGCATCAGTGAATCCGGTTCCTCGGGCCATAGTTCAGAAACGTGGTCGCACCGGGCCCCGACCCCGTATCTCTACTCCTGCCGGCCCCACCCTCCTTCCCCTTGAGATCTGAAGGCCTCCTCACCTGCTCTTTTGTGCCTTTTCAGTGCTGGCGGATGTCCAGCCTTCCGCGGATGAGCTGGGTGAGTTCAGACCTGGGATCCGGGGCCGGGTCAGGCCGGGAGGGAGGAGAATTGCAGTCTAGGTAGCAAGCACATTCTTCCAGCAGCTGTGCTTACGTGTGTGGTATTTAGAGCCCGAAATGGGAACTCTGATAGGTGTTCTTTGTTTGGTTTGGTTTGGTTTTTTGACACAAGGTCTCACTATGTAGTTGAGACTGACCTGGAGCTCACTATGTAGCCCGGGCTGGTCTCCAGCGATCCTTCTGCCTCAGCTTCCCCAGTGCTGGGATTACAGGTGTGCGCCACCACAACTGGCTTTTCTGCTAGGTGTTTAATATGCGCAATGCCAAGACCCAGTCCTCTCTAAATTTCCAGGACTCGGTGACAAAAGGAAGACACTCTAGGAGGAGCTTCTGCCTCAGGATGGGCAGCACGGTTAAATGGCCAGGCACAAGGGACAGTGTTGGGAAGGAAGGAAAGGAGAAACTTAATTACTTGATTTGTATTTCTTCTTAATTTATTTTGTGGTGCGGAGGAATGAACCCATGACCTCATGCGTGCCAGGCAAGCACTGTGCCAATGAGCTACACACAGATCTTTTTGTTTGTTTGTTTGTTTTGTTTTTTTGGTCCCGGGGATTCAAGTTGGATCCTTGCACTTGCAAGGCAGGTGGTGGAGCCACTAAGCTGAATATGCACCCCTCAGATCTTTTTTAAACAAAGAGCTTTTCAAAGTCTGCTACTAAACGGGGTTATAAAGGTGAACCGAACTGAATGTCTTCTACTAGCCATCTCGGTCTAAGAGACAAGCTAGGCAGATGCACAGGCAGCTTCCTTCACTTCCACAACACGCGTGAGCCAGGTGAGCAGAGGAGCTGTGGGAGGCACCGGGGCCCTCGCCAGGGCTCAGCACTGGGAGGAAAGCTCTGCCCCTGAGCACCAAAGAGCAAGCAGAAGACAATCAAGAGAATAGGAGGGACTAAGTTTTAGGTAAAGCCAAAGGCACCAGATGGAAACAAAGACCAAACACAATCTGGTCCTGCTGGCTCACGACTACAACCCTACCCCTGGGGGAGGCTAAAGCAGCAGGAGGATCACAAGTTCAAGCCCAGCCTGGGCAACCTGATGAGACGCTTGTCTCAAAATTAAAAACAAGAACAGAAAAGCTGGGAATGTAGCTCATTGTGAAGGCCCTGGGTTCACTTCCCTGTACTGCAAGGAGAAAAAAAAAAAAAGAGAGAGAGACAGGTTTCTGCGAGGGAAGAGTGGCATCAGATTTGTTAGGCCAGAGAGATCGTGGAGCACACCCCCACCCCATTCCCTCTATCTGAGCCTCCAGAGCAGTGTGCAAGACTGACTCGGCAGAGCAGCCCGAAACCCAGGAAACCTGCAGGATGGTGGGCGGCTTCCCCACAAAGACAGCAGCCCAGCCGGGCAAGGTGGCGCACACCTGTAATCCTAGTACTCGGGAGGCTGAGGCAGGAGGATCACCAAGAGTTCCAGACCTGTCTGGGCTACATAGCAAGACCTGCCTCAAAAAACAAAACCAAACCAACAAAAAAACGAGGCGAACGGAAGTAAGCACAGCGCAGAGGGAGAGCAGTGGTCAAGGTGACGCCCAGGTAGCAGGTGGCAGCAGAACTCCCAGAGGCCTGGCTCAGCCTGGCAGAGGGCACGTGGCCAGTGTGTGACATCACGGATCTGGAGACTGAGCGGAGTGATAACCCTTGCACAAGGTAGTCGGGTCAGGAGACCTGGCCGAAATCTGGGCCCCCATGCGAGCTCTCTGGTGACATCCCACAGGGAACTCTGCACAGCACTCCTTGGCCAGCTCCCCACTCCCAGACTAAACCCCTGCTAACCTCGCCCCACAACCAGGCTCGGGATGGACCTGACCCTTGCCCTGCTGTCAGCCGAGAGTCCATGCCGGTGGGTCTGAGCCACAGGAGGGTTTCTCTGTGGAGGAGGATCTGCTCCCGCACAGAAACATGTGCTCCTGAGCTCGGGACCAAGCTCCCTGGGGCACATGGCTCCAGCTTTGTGTCCCCACTGTATTTGCGGATTGCTGGGCATGGTGGCACAGGTCTGCAGTCCCAGCTACTTGGGAGGCTGAGGCAGAAGGATCACTTGAGCCCATGGGTTGGAGCCCACCCTGGACAACATATGAAACACTGTCTAAATTTTTTTTAAATGTCATTTTAGTCCTAGGGATTGAACCCTTGGCCTTTGCACTGAGCTACATCCCTACCCCTCTTCCCCCCCCCCATATTTTATTTCCATTCAGTGTCTCACTAAGTCACTAAGTTTCCCAGGCTGGGTTTGAACTTGCAGTCCTCCTGTCTCAGCCTCCCAGAGCTCTGGAAGCATAGGCATGCACTGCCACACTCCACTTTTGTTTTTCTTACAAACAACACAGAGATATTCACTGTACAACAAGTTGCTCAACTGTCCAGGAGACAAAGGAGGCAAAATCCCCTCCTAACTCCCCATCTGTCCCATTATGTGGATCAAATCAGCCCCTTGGGGATTTTAGAATTTGCCGAGAGTTATTAACTCATTTGCTCCCTATTTACGGCCTAAAGGGCTCCCAAGTAAAGCAACAGTTACAGAGGGCGACTTCTAGAATTGGTAATAACCGAATAAAATGTTTGCTTTCTAGCTTTGGCCAATGATAAAAACGCCACTGCAGGTATGGTTACTTTTTGCACGTCTTTCTCTTGGGCTTTTCTTTCTCCCTGAGCATCCCTTGCCCTCTTGCTCTTTAGACAGTACTTTGTTCAGCATCCAGCTTAGTCCTGATTTTTCTCAAAGAGCATTTTCAGGAGTGTTCACTCCCTGGACTCAGTGTTGTGTGTTTGCTCGTTCCCAATGAGCCCCGACCGGGGGAAAGGAGACCACTGGCACCTGGTCCCCGAGGCCCCCTCTCCCCCTCCCACTTTGGAACTGTATTTGGTGATTCACAGACTGGGAAAGCAAATCAGTTAGACGAGGAGGACTCGCATTACCCAGACACCTCAGACAGGAGGGCGCTGTCGGACGCGCTCATTTGCACCTGCAGCTGGGGTGGAAACAGCTGGAGCTGAGAGCAGGGACCTGCCCAGATCGCTGGTTCTCCAGAATGAGGCTCCTGCCTCTCAGCTTCACGTTTCATAGCACAACCTGCAGTCTTAGAAAGACTTTTTTATTTTCCTAGAAGAACACTTAGAGATCATTTCAGTGCTTCTGCATGCAGGCAGGGAAGCACCTAAACCTCACCTGAGTTGCTTTCTTCTTTTTCCCCCTCTGTCCCCTGTCCACCTCTCCCCCCAACCCTTGGGCCTGCTTCTGCGGCCCCGATTCGGCCTCCCTGTGCTTTGTGCTGGGCCCCCTCAGAGTGCCGGGATGAGAAGTTCACATGCACAAGACTCTACTCGGTGCACCGGCCCATCAAGCAGTGCGCCCACCAGGTCTGCTTCACCAGGTGAGGGACAAGCCCATGTGGTGTTTTCCTGTCAGAGGTCATTTAGTGAGCACTCCCTGTGGAATTGCACTTACTATTTTTATGATCACTGGGGGGAACCAGAGATCGAATACACACTGAGCTACATCCCCAGCCCTTTAAAAAAATTTTCTTTTTTTGAGAAAAGTTCTTGCTAGGTCACTAAGTTGCCCATGTTGGGCTCAATCTCAGGATTCTCCTGCCTCAGCCTCCCACAGTATTAGGGTTCTGGGAACCAGGCTGGAACCGCATTCTTCAAGGGCACAGGATTTTAGCATAACCCTCCTAGCTGTCCCTGAAGGTGCTGCCTGGAAGCTGGAGTCTGGGGAAGGGGCACAGAGACTGCACTGACTAACAGACGCCAGGAAGTAGTGAAGGCCAGGGTTGGGAGAAGGAAGGTCTGCAGGGAAACATCGCTGGGTTGATTTAGTTCCGGATGGAAAGAGGCGGAGGCAAAAGACCCAGCCCCAGAGGGAGAAAATAAAGCAAAGGAGAGTTTGGCTGGACTTCCAGCCAGGTGTGCAAGGTGTCACCAAGAACAGCGACTGATACTTTTCTGTCTCCTCCACTCTGCCGAGGTGGGGAAGGAAAACTGCAAGGCTTAGGGGCCCCTGAGTAGGGATGAGTGGGGTGCACAGTGCAGAGGCCGCCTCTCACGGCCTTTCCGGCTCCTTCCTCCTCCACAGCCTGCGGCGAACGTACATCATCAACAAGGAGATCTGCTCCCGCCTTGTCTGTAAGGAGCACGAAGCCATGAAAGGTGAGGGGTGCCGGAGCGCGGGGCTGGCAGGGGTGGCCCAAGGGCTGGAAACAAGGCCAGCGCACAGAGCTCAGGCCTGCTTTTGGAGGAGGCCTCGGGCCCCCAGGTCCTCTCAGCCTCAGATTAAAAGGTCAGCCACACCTCGATGGGCTCATGGAACGTATGGAACTGCTGGAGCCCTGGGTCCCTCTGGCGAGATGGAACACCCTGCTTCTACAGAGGGTTCCCTAAGGCTCTGGCTGCTTTCAGGGCCACGAGGAAAAGGACAGATGGGAAGCTTGGGCTAGGTCTATAAAAACTTTCCCTTGGACAGGGCATTTAGAAACTGGCTACACTCTAAACAGTTCACCAGGGCCAGCAAGCATTTGCGTTGCTCTCTGTGAAGTCGCAGAGGCAGAAAGACTCTAAGAACCAGCTCACAGGGGTCCGAGTGGGACCGAGCATGCTGGGAACAAACACACTTCTCGCCTCGCCGGTGGACAGCCCCGAAGCCGGCTGTGGTCGGGCCGAAGCCACACACACGGCCCCTTCTGACTCAGCAGCTGCCTGCCTCCGGGCTGCTGAGTCAGAGCCGGAGTCACCGCCGCGGGAGGAGAGGAGACCGGCGCGGCCCCTGGTGGCTTGGTTGAAGCCACCTGCAAGGGAAGCACCTTGAGCCGAGGTCGAGTGCTCGGGACAATGGCACCTCCGGGCTCTCGGGGGACCTGCCAAAGTGGGGTGTTCCCACGCAGTAAACACCGGGGTGGACGCGGAATGACTGGGCCTCGCTTCTCCATGAGCAGGTCCATGACCCGCAGACTGGGAGCTGGGTAGAAAGGACCACCTGCGCCGGGCCCTGGGCAAAACGGTCACGGCAATACTCACACACACGTGGAGGTGGGTGCTTTCCTGCGGGTCTTACAGAAAGGGGCAGCGAGGTCCGTGGAGGGCCAGGCACTTTCTAGAAAGTGGAGCTCGCTAGCTGGGGTCTGGCCGGGCGCCTTCCTCTGCCCACACCGACTGCACCGCTGGCCAAGCCTCTCCTCCCGGCCTCTCCCCAGCCTGACGTCCGCTCCGCTTCCCCGCAGACGAGCTGTGCAGGCAGAGGGCAGGCCTGCCCCCCAGGCGACTCCGCCGCTCCCGCTACTTCCGACCTCCGCCCTGTGAGGACGCCGACCCGCACAGACCCAGGGGCCCGTGATGTCGTCGGGAAGACGCAAGAGGGAAAACTCCAGCCAATCCGCTTCTAATGGCCAGCTTCGCCCCTGCTTCCTAACTTTTCACGGAGCCGCGTAACATTTATCTCGTTTTTCGGTATTTTAAATACATTGTCGCATAGTTCTGCTGCTGCCCGGTATCATAGGCACAGTGGGTAAATGCCAACCACCCGGCTGATACAGGAAAAATCTAAGTACAGTTTTCAGAACAGAATAAACTTTGGATTCATGTTTTGTTCTTTTTTCGGTGGTGCTGGGAATTGAACCCAGGGCCTCGTGTGTGCTAGGCAAGAGCATTTTCCTTTTCTAGTTCCTAGATTAAGTCTCTATCATTTCTCCATATTCGCTTTAACTATTTTGCTCTGATGGTTCTACATTTTGCCTGGGAGGTTTTCTTGATGAGATGGATGATGGTAATTTTTGTCCGCGATTTTCCCACAGAGCTGCGGATTTTATAATTGTACATAAACACACGAAGAGGCCGAGGCTAGCGAGAGAGGACAGGGCCAGGCACGGAACTTGGGCCCTTAACGCCAGGCTGCTGTGCCTTTGTCCCAGCAGGAAGTAGGGAAGGAAGTGACGCTACCATTACTCAGACACCGTCTCGAGAAACTACTTGTGTAGAATGTGTTCTCCCAGAATTGTTGCTACTCCTCCATCCTCGCCAGTTCCCGGGACACAAATGGCTTCTAGGATATCCCTATCTGAGTCCTAGAAGGGAGAGCAGGCTGATGTTTCAAATGGAGAGGAGAGGAAACACAACATTCACACACTCATCCTGGCTCTGTCGATAACTGCGCGGCCTCAGGGAAAGCTGCACTTTGCTTTAGTAGCCCTGGTTTAACTTCCTCATCTTTTGTCAGTTTTACGGTCCTCATTCTGCGATCCTCTGGAATAGAGGACACACCACAGCCACATTCCCAGCAAGCTCGCCTGCTTGCTCTGTCCTCAGTAGTCTCTGCAGTCCAACAATGGGACCAGTGCAGTTCTGGGGTTGAAACCAGGGCCTCCTGCATGCTAGACAGATACTATGCTGAGCTACAGTCTGGGCCACCACATTCCCACTTTAATAAGTGACAAATACTTATTGCAAACCCTCCTTTCTGAATAAAAACCTTCTATAAAAACCAGCGGCATTCAAATAGGAACGAGCAGACAACAGTTACAATAGAGGCTGGCTTCCTTTTCATGTAGCTGAGAAAAACTGGCTCAATGAGGCTCAGATTCTTGTTTTTCCCTCCTGTGGTGCTGAGATTGAACCCAAGCCAACAACTCACCAAGGAACTCTGTCCTCGGCCCTATTTTAATCTGAGACAGGAAGTCACTAGACTGCCCAGGCAGGCCTCTAACTGTAGTCCTGCCTCAGCCTGCCAAGCAGCAGGAACGGCAGGCATGTGGCGGGGCACCTGGCTATGGCTGCGTTCTTGCTGTTAAATAATTTAGGGATGGCAGGTGTAGGGCAGAGGGAGAGCATCTGCCTAGCATGAGCAATGCCCTGGTTTTGAACCCCAGTATGGAGAAAGAAAGAAAGATAAAGAAAGGAAGAAAGAAAGAAAATTTTCAGTTTAATGTGATTTGCACAACTGATGAAAGAGAAACACACACACACACACACACACACACACACAAACCCAACTCGATGGGATCTCTGTTCCACATGGTACCCAGAGCTAGATATATTCCTATATAAACATTAAATGCATACTGTAGCTACTGTTGAGATGCCATAGGCACAGACTTTCTAAGAATCTCTTCAAAATGCTCCAAACCAGAAGTAATGAAGAGATGGAAACACTAATTAAGCTGACCTGTTGGTGCATGCTGTATATGTGTGTACAGAACTCTCACACATACTTCATGAATGCACACAATTGTTGCATGTTGATAAAAATGTAAACAAAAATGTTTAAGGAGATGGAAAAGTTAATGCCCCTGACATGATCACTGCATGCCACACACTTGTACTAAATTATTACACTGTCTGGTGTACATTCGTATACTTAACGTAATAATCAACAACTGAAAAATCAATACCAATGTATATTTTAGGGAATATTTAAAAAGGCACTTTGTGGGCCAGGGATTTAGCTCAGTGGTTCCGGCACCTGCCTCGCGAGCACAAAGACCCAAGTTCGATCCCCAGTGCCAAAAAAACAAAAAAGCAAAAAAGTTCTCATGAACTGGCCCTCTGGCTGCCTGTTGCACAAGACAGGACCGACATTACCTGAGGGCAGCGGTTCCACCCCAGCATTGTATGAATCGCAAATTAAATATTTTAAAATGAATTTTTATCCAACTTCTTTCTTAGAGTTAACTGGCCCTTGGTCTGGTTATTGCCTTTTCTCTTCTTGCCTGTGTTTACAAAAAAGACCTGCATTCAGGCTCTTCTAACCTACTTTACCCACTTTCAAACCCGAGTGCCAACACTGGTGCAGTGTCTCTATTCTGCTCTCCTGTGCCCCGTTCTTCACAACGCTACCCTACCGGTGCTCATCCAACATTCCCAGTTGAGGTCCGCTCCACAAGGTACGGGCCCTTTTCTTTTCTGCCCCCTTCAGGTCCTGCTAGGGGAAGTTTCACGCTTTCCTCTTACTTGTCTTTTGCTTGAGCACATTTCTATGTTTTGCCATTTCTTGCTGTTCTAAAGCTCTCTACACTTTCTGGTGATTCTGGGGATTGGATCCAGGCCCTCATGCTAGTTAAGCAAGCACTCCGCCCCTGAGGTACATCCACAGGCCTGGAATTGTGTTTTAAAGAAAAATCAATGATTTAAAATGGACTGTTAATGTTGGGATTTTAGGGTCTGGTCAACACAGCCACTGGGGATTGCATGCTTTCTTATTTTTTTGGTACCAAGGATTGAACTTGGGACCTGGCGCTTGTGAAGCAGGCAGCGGAACCACTGAGCTAAATCCCCAGCCCAGGATTGAGTGCTTTCCTGGAGTTCTGCGCAGGCATCACCTCCTCTGCCTTCCCATAAGGTTAGGTTACTTACTCTCTTCCCAGATTGAGCTGATCCTACTCTGAGCCTGATTTCCCCAAATTTCACCCTTGTAATTCAAGAAAACTCCTTTTCCTTGAATGAACAGGCTGGAAATTCAAGTGTGCACTCTGCTCACTACAGTTCCACACACACTTTCTCTTAGTTTTCTTCTGACTCGTGGCAGATGGTACAAACACCAGCTGGTTTCCTCGCCTCGGCCTCTCACTTTTGGTGACATCAAGTGGTGCGTGATGCTAGCCACAAGCTCCTCCCTCACGGCTTCAGGGTGTTTGTGGTGAAAGTGAACGCTTAGACAATACTGTGCATCTGGTCAGGAGGAACAGCGCCCCTGGCTGCCAATCCGGGAGGGAGGACCGCGGACAGTGACAGGGACAGTGACAGGCGGAGCCCAGGGCAGGAAGACAGATTCTCCAGGTCCTGACTCCAAGTGCATCTGGGAAGTGTGGGAGGGCTCCTGGGAGACCTGGAGACGCCGGACAAAAGCAAGGAGCCAGGAGCGGTAGAGAAGAGGCAGACGTGCTTGTGGTTTTGTCAACTCCGAGGCCAACCTACCCTTGCTCGGCTTAGCATTTCCGCCAACCCGGCGTCGGGGAAAGTGTCAGGCTAGGTTCTCTGTTCTCTGTGGCAGGGACAGAAACAGGTGGTCACAGTGTTTTTCTCTCTTTTTAATTTTTTTTTTTTTTTGAATGTTAAAAACCAGTCATGCAGCAGCAGAAGCAGCAAGCAGTCAGACAACAACTTCTGGGCAGAACCCACCACGGAAAAAGCAAATGTTGTTTATATAAATAGACACGCAGAGCCCACAGCTTCCTGTTAACAAATCGAGCTTAGCTCTACTGCAAGCCCTCACGTTTTTAAAGTAGCTGCTAATGGTTCTGTGTTTTGTTTTCAATCTGTCCAATCACTTTGGGGAAGGGTCTGGTTTTCCTAGCTCCTAGGTCCTGCCGTTCTCTTCCCTTTCCCAGGAATTTCTCTTTCTTCTCCCCTTTCCTTTCTTCTGTGCATTTACCTGGCTGTGTGTTTGGACTCCAGGTATAGTGGGAGTGTGGGATTAAATTCATGGAAAACTCCCCAGAGACCAGTCAGGATGCTCTCCCAAATTTATGCAAGAGTCACCGATGTCAGAGATGAGCTTGGACAAATATAAGAAATTCTTTTCTTTTTCCTTCCCTTTCCCTTCCCGCCCCTCCCTCTTCTCTCTCTCCCTCTCTGGGTAGTACAGAATTGATGGGGGTTGAGGTGTCACAGGCATGGCTGGGCACTGTCTCCTAATTATTCTGTCTCAAATGGTGAAACAAAGGAGTTACAACAAAGGGTACTGAGAATGCACAGAACAACATTTCTCCCATTCATATTACACACATATTTTTTGAGACACGCTGGTCTTGAATTTAAGACCCTCCTAATTCAACCTCTCCATCTGTTCTTGAAAATGGTAAGATTTAGGTGGAAGAAGCCGGGTGTGGTGGTGCATGCCTGTAATCCCAGAATTTGGGAGGCTGAGGTAGGAGGATCAACCAGAGTTCCAGGCCAGCCTGGGCTACCTATCAAGACTGTCTTTAAAAAACAAAATAAAAGGCCAGGCGTGGTGGTGCATGCCTGTAATCCCAGCACTTGGGAGGCTGAGGCAGGAGGATCACTGTGAGTTCGAGACCAGCCTGGGCTACATAATGAGTTCTAGGTCAGTCTCAACTACATAGTGAGACCCTGTCTCAAAAAAC
>NW_022900931.1:24566309-24587156 GCF_012274545.1 Fukomys damarensis | reverse complement strand
AAAAAAAAAAAAAAAAAAAAAAAAAAAAGAAAAAAGAAAAAGAAAAAATAATTCCACCTATGTGAATGGGGTTGGAAAAAAGGCCTACATTTTTATATCACCCGGTTCAGTTTGATATAAAGGAACTGGTAGCTGTTTTAGTTTCCTTAGGGCTGAAACTGATGGCAACTCCTCACCTCGTGAGAGGTCCTGAGTCACAAGATCAGGTACAGAGTATGCAGCACAGGACGCAGGCTCAGGGTCACACACCTATAACCCCACCCAGCTACTGGGGAGGCTGAGGCAAGAGGACTTCGAGCAGCAGCCCAGCCTGGGCAGCTTGGCGAGACCCTGTCCCCAAGCGACACAAAAGAGTTGGAGGCTGTGCCTCTATGGTACTGTGCTGGCCTAGCAAGAGCAAGGCCCTGGGTCCAATCCGAAGACATCCTGAGCCCATGACGAAGCTAAGACTTCACCATTTTCACTGATTCGCTTCCGTGACAGACTTGCCTGCAGCACAAGCAGGGACACTCGTTTTGGCAGACAGAACTCCCACTGCTGTCCTATTACTGCAGACAGCTAAGTTAGTCAGAAATTATTACACAGCAGTTAGATGAGCCCTCGGCATAGAAAACAACTAAGACACAGTTACTGGTTAGCACTATGAAAAGAGAAAGGGCACTGTTACACACAGACGAGTCAGGCAGGAATATCAGAGGTGATCAATCAGTCAGGGCCATGCACTTGAGAGTCAGGAGGAAGGAGAGACACACACAGCACAGCTGCCCCAGAGAAACAGAGAAACATTGGCTGGAACCCAGGCCTCAGGATAAAGATAAACTGACAAAGCCGGGCGTGGTGGCGCACTCCTGTAATCCCAGCACGCAGGAGGCGGAGGCAGGAGGGTCACTGCAAGCTTCAAACCAGCCTGGGCTACTTAGTGAGTTCCAGGGAAGTCTCAACTACACAGTGAGACCCTGTTTTAAAAAATAAAAAAGACAAGCTGACCAGACCTGCACGTTCCCTCAGTGAGCCAATACCGGGCCTAAGGAAGCCTAGACAGATGTCCCCACCCACCCCAGTGGGGAGCAGTGCCTTTGGACCTCCGCATCCTGCGAGAGTCTTGTTTCCGTCCACGCTCCCTACGTGACTTGCTTCCCCATTGGACACCGTCACCTAAGGACTGTTTGTCACCTAACTGGATGCTCACGACAGTGGCCCACGCTGTACCCACGTGGGTTTCACCCTATAAACTCCCCGGCTCCCCACACGGGACCCCTCCTACCCCTCAGCAGCTTTCCTACCAATAAATTAACTTCCCACTCAACCTCCGCTGTCTCCAGGACTCACTCTTCCATTTCTGGAGAACACGAGCTCTGCGGATCACACAGCGGACAGGCTGGGAGACAGAGTGTTTCATATTTCATCTCCGGAATTATTTCCTGAATCAGCACTGCACCCACCTCCATCCCCTGGAGGCACACAGCCGTGGCTGATACTCTAAATAGGCATCAATCTCCGTCTTTCCAGAAATCCCTTCTCTGCTTGCCGCGGGACTTGTTTTCCCATATAAGCAATGTCACCTGGGTGGCTGTACTTGCGATCTCACTGGCTGATCATGGTTTTGTTCCCCTCATGCCCACCTTGCAGTTTTCTCTGGGTCTCATAGGGTTTTTTTTGTTGTTGTCGTTACTGGTTCCGGGGATCAAATTTGGGACCTTGAGCTTGCAAGGCAGGTGGCGGAACCTCTGAGCCAAATCCCCGGCCCTGGGTCTCACAGTTTTGTCCCACTTTGTTCCCACCTCACTTCGGGGCTTTGCTCTATAAACCACCTTTGAAGGGCGGCATGGCTGGACTCCCCCTCTGTCCGGGTGTCCCCACCTGTCCCTCACACAGGAGCTGTCTTTCCCTCAATAAATCCTCTCTAGGACTGCGGATGTAGCTCAGCGGCGCTGCACGGTCCTGAGTTTGATTCCCAGCACTGAGGAAAAAAAAAAAGAAATTCTTTCTACTCTTAATCTCCATCGTCCTAAAATTCATTCTTCAATCTTAGAGAGCACGAACTTGCGTTTGGAACATGTAGCAGGCCGGGAGCTCTAGTATCTCCCTTGTTTGAGTCACTGGGAGGCCTGGGTCGCCCCTCGGCCCCTTCCCGCTCGCACACCCTGCCCTGCGCTGCTGTCACGCACCGCAGCTCACGGAGCGCACGAAGCCAGGACCCTCGCGTCCCACGTCCTCCACCTGGCTGTGGAGCTCCCAGATGCTGCGTGAATCCGGATTATTTCTTACATGGAGGTGAAGTTCACACGACACAGAGTGAATCATTCACAAGTGGCATTCGGTACACTGCACGCTGTGGCACAACTGAACTGCCGCCTCCACCTATCTCCAAAGCTGGCATCTACAGAGCGATCCTGTTCCCTCCGTTCCCCGGGCATCACCGCAGTGCCCTGATCTCTCCTGCGGATCTTCCTGTTCTAGGCGCGTTTTCTACAAGCAGACTCAGGCGCAGGGTGATCCTGTGTCCGCCATAATTAAGATTCTGGGGTTATCTGTATGGGTCAAAAATAATTACACAGCGCATCTAGGATTCTTCTCAATAGGGGGAACTGTGAATTGATTTTTCTTTACAAGGTGGGCATATTCCTTTTGGGGGGGCGTTGAGACAGGGGCTCACTATGTAGTGAGACTGACCTGGAACTCACTATGTAGCCCAGGCTGGTCTCGAACTCACAGTGATCCTCCTGCCTCAGCCTCCCGAGTGCTTGGATTATAGGCGTGCGCCAGCACACCCGGCTGGCATATTCCTTTTCAATCCAAAGAAACTAGTACAGGCGGGCGGCAGGATCACAATGAATGGATTCAACACAGCCGCGGTGCCCAGTGCCTCAGGCCTTCACGCTCCCTCTCTTGCTCTGGCAACAGGAAAGGCCTCTCATGGCACCTGTGGTGAAGATGCTCACAGGCGAGGATCAGGGCGAGGCTGGGGTTTATGGGACAGGAAAGCAGGATTAAGGATGAGCTGAAGAATTTGGAGCTGAGGCTGGTGCACACCTGTAACCACAGCACTTTGGGAGGCTGAGGTGGGAGGATCAAAAGTTGGAACCCAGCCTGGGCATTTTAGCAGCTTAGGAAGACCCCATGTCAAAAAAAATTTTTAAATGAGAAAAGGGCTGGGGGCATTTGGCTCAGTGGTGCCGCCTCCTGCCTTGAAAGCGCAAGGTCCTGAGTTTGATCCCTGGTACCATAAAAAAAAAAAAAAGATCTCACACTGTTCCATCAGCAAGCAAACGCAGGGTGTGAGTTTGGTGTTTGGAACACACCTGGCCATAAAGAGAAAGAAAGATCCTGTGGAAAGTTCTGCATCATGTGAATGACCTCCACTTCACTGGCATTTCTGTTTATTTAAAAAGCACCCACTCATTTGAGAGATGCAGATGAAAACAACACTGAGATTCCACCTTACCCAGAAAGAATGGCTGCTATCAAGAAATCAACTAATAAAAAATGTTGGAGCAGCTGTGGGGAGAAAGGAACTCTTCTCTTCTCCATTATTGGTGGGAGTGCAGACTGGTGCAGCCACTGTGGAAATCAATGTGGAGATACCTCAAACAACTAGGACTAGAGGTTCCATTTGTCCCAGGTATTTCTCTGCTGGGTATCTTTCC
This sequence comes from Fukomys damarensis, assembly GCF_012274545.1. Classification (NCBI taxonomy): domain Eukaryota; kingdom Metazoa; phylum Chordata; class Mammalia; order Rodentia; family Bathyergidae; genus Fukomys; species Fukomys damarensis. The sequence continues at coordinate 24,583,509 of NW_022900931.1, read as the reverse complement.
AAAAGAATTAAAAGACTCGTACCACAATGATATATGCTCACCCGTGTTTATAGCGGTTCAGCTTTTAATAACTAAAACTTGAAAACAGCCCAAATACACATCAACTGGAGACTGGATAAAGAAGATGTGGTTTTTCTACAAAATGGAGTGCTACTCAGCCATAAAGAATGAGAATCTAGAAACATTTATAGCTAAATGGATGCACACTGAGGTTGTACTCGTAAGTGAAATAAATAGGACACACTTGAGTAAATACTGAATAGTTTCTCTGGTATGAAAAACAAAAAATGTAAATAAGGTTCAAATGATATAATTGAGAGTGTGAAATAGGAAGAAAATGGCTAAAGGGGAAGTGGGAAGGGTAGGGGAAAAGAAAAAACGTGCAAAGATAGAAACAAAGTCTTTGTAAATAGGGAAGGGTGAAGGGGGTAAAGGGAGGGCAGGGGAATGGGGAAAAAACAAGGACCAAGATGTATCATGTCAAGGTACAAGATTCCAATGATAAATGTAACCATATGTTTGCTTTAAATGTACTAATAAACTTAACGGGGAAAAAATAAAAATAAATAAAAAGCACCCAAGTTCTGACCCTGCCACCACAGCCATTTCCTAATGGTACATAAAGTCACACAGTCACAGCACTGGGTGGTGCAGGGAGATTTTGGAGGTCACCTAGGCTGGTGAGGATCAAAGTTCAGGTCCAGACCGGCCCGTGCTGGAACAGTAGGGATTTGTCACTGCAGGGTCCCTGGCTGCGCTGCGACTTACCAACCAGATCTAGACTATAGTGGGATCTGCTCACTCACAGAGAGACGGGAGAAGCTGAAATCTGCACATTCACATTTTCTTACTATTCAGAAAACCCCAAATTATGAGAGCAGATAACTTCCTGATGGTTACAATTCTCATTTTCGAAATGCATTGTCTTCTAAACATATCAACTAAGATAATACTTTATAAACAAACAATCTTTATAGAGTATCATGCGTGCACTAGGCTAACTCATTTGTTAAATTACCTTTTCTTTGGGGGTGGTTGAGACAGGGTCTTGTTATATGGTCCAGGATGGCCTTAATTTCGTGGCATTTCTCTTGCCTCAGCCTCCCCAGTGCTGTGAGTACAGATGTGCACCGATATGCCTGGTTGTTTTAACTTTCTGAGAACCTCAGTTACACGTCTGAAAATTGGAATAACATTTTATACCTCTTAGTTGGGTTTTTTTTTTTTTTTTTCGGTGTTTTTGGTCCCAGGGAGTGAACTCGGGACCTTACACTTGCGAAGCAGGTGGTCAACCACTGAGCTAAAGCCCTGGCCCATTATCTCTGCTAAAAAAAAAATTCTTTTTAATTCAGATTTATTTGTGTTTGGTTACAAATCCCTTTCCTACTTCTCTGAACTATGTCTTGCATGCGCCTGGTCAGTGAAGCTTCCTTGGCTCATTCTCCCCTCACGAATAACTTGTTTTTCTCCCTCTGGTGAACACTTGGCCCTGCGGGTCCTCGAAGGGGCCGGCAGCTGCGCAGAGCTGAGTCATTCCCAAACGAGATGGAAGAGAAATTGAGCCAGGCGCCTGCCAACAACTGAGAAAAACAAAAATCGGGGATGCAGAAGTTGACTTACTCCAAAAGCCACACTTTCACCCACACGGGCCCTTTTTTAGGTTCTTTTAAAAACAACTAAGTATCGCATTGACCAAGCCCGCTGGTGGCAGAAGTAGCGACAGGAACGCTGTCTGGGCGGCTCTGCGAGGTCAGGGCCGCAGCCCCTGCGGTTCCCTCGACGGCGGGAAGGGGCCTGGTCCAGGTGGCCAACGTGCAGCCACCTGCGGCACGGATTTCCAAGGGTTGGTTTCTTTTCACTACAAATGAACTAACCGAGTTGTGCTGTGGTTTTTCAGGAGAAGACGGCGAGGCAAAAGTGCACGCAGTGAAGAAAACAGCTAAGGACTGAACGGCACCAGATATAATTGTTTTTCTAATCTCCACTCCTTTCAATTTCCCAGGTATTGACAAAGATTTTGTAATTAAAAGAGATAGAATGTGTCCTTCAGAAGAAAGGCGAACTGGAAATAGGGCCTTCCAAGAAATAAACTGCTTTCTGATTCTGGACATAAATAAAAAATGATGTCCTAGTAATTTAAAATTCTTTACAGTTAGATGAGTTACTTAGCTGTAGTTTTTCCTTAAAACAGATATTGTCATGTACACCTATAATCCCATCTACACAGGAGGCTGAGGCAGTCTGGGCAACAAGCAAGACCCTATCTTTAAAAAAAGTTTTTCTTAAGAAGCTCCTAGAGCCGGGCTGTAATCCCAGCACTCGAGCGGCCGAGGCATGGCAGAAGGATCGCTGTGAGTTCAAGACCAGCCTGGGCTACTTAGTGAGTTCCAGGTCAGCCTCAACTACATAGTGAGACCCTGTCTCAAAAAAACAAACAAAAAAGAAGCTCCTAGAGGTAGGGGTGGGGAAACTTGTCCATAATCAAAGAACTTGGGAGGCTGATGCAGGAGGATTGAGAGTCCTAGGTCAGCCTGGACTACACAGCAAGCACAGCAAGACCCTATCTCAAAAAAACAAACAAACAAAAAAAAAGCCAGGTGTGGTGGTGCATGCCTGTAATCCCAGCACTCAGGAGGCTGAGGCAGGAGGATCACTGTGAGTTTGAGACCAGCCTGGGCTACATGTAAATTCCAGGTCAGTTTCAACTACATAGTGAGACACTGTCTCAAAACAAAACAAAACAAAACAAAAACAAAAGCCTGGGTGTGATGGCTCAGGCCTGTATTCCCAGTACTCAGGAGGCTGAAGCAGGAGGATCACCATGAATTTGAGGCCAGCCTAGGCCTTGCATAGCAAGACCCTGTCTCAAAAAAAAAAAAAAAAAAAAAAAAAAAAAAAAAAAAAAAAAACAGAGAAAGCAGAAGAAAAAAAAAGTAGCTTGTTTGTTCAATATGTTTCCTCAGAACTAGAAAAGAGAAGAAGAAAAGAAAGGAAAATATGAATCACATCTCAGGTTTTTCTCTCATCATTGTTTGGCTATGAACAATTGTTCAAACCAGCTAAGTGGCTCAGTGTTGCTAAAACACGCACAGCAAAGCCTCCCCATGCAGTCTGCGCCCCTGCAGAGGGATGAGGAACTCCTCACACACCACGCAACCCAGAGAGCAGCTCTCACGTTCACACACAATCGGTAAGGAGAGTGCGAGTGACTTCGACAGGGAAGAGCTCTTTTTTTCCCGTACTAGGGATTGAACTCAGAACCCTGTGCTTGCAAGGGAGGCGCAGTGCCACTGAGCCAAATCCCTAGCTCCTGAGGGAAGAGTTCTTTCCTGATGAAACACATTTTTTTAAAGCCAGATTCCGGGCCCAAAACCATGCAGCTTCAAAGAGCCCCTGGGTTTATTCTCTAGACCAGTGGTGGCAAACCCAGAGCACACGCACTGCAGCAGGCACCCAGCGGTCTCTCCATCGGCACGCGAGCCAAAGGGCCCCAGACTTCGAAGGTGAGCAGCCGAGATGTTTCCCAAATCTAAAACTGCATCTAGAAAACTCTGTAACATTTGCAGATGATCCTACCCGCCATCGGGAAATCGCCAAGGAATTTTTTGGCACCATAGCAGCTGCAAAGCAGAATTTTAGTAACAGATTTTTATGATTCCCTAAGATGGAAACCGCTCCATGTTTTCCTCAGATAAATCCAAAGGCGAAGAACTTGCTTGATCTTTCCTGCTTACGCTGGTTAGATTTTGGAAATCTGGAAATGGAGGCATTGGGATTTCAAGAAAGCTCTATCTGGGCGCAAGGGATTTAGCTCAGTGGTTCCGGTACCTGCCTTGCAAGTGCAAGGACCCGAATTCAATCCTGGAACAAGAAAAAAAAAAAAAAAAAAAAAGGGAAGAAAGAAAGAAAGCTCTATCCGGAAAAAGAAACTCTGTGTCCTACATGCAACACATGAAAAGACAGAGAAGCTGGAGTGTGGAGGGAGGACAGAGGGCAGCATAATGGGTAGTTCTGAAAATGAAACCCTTAAAGTGTGGAATTCTCTGTCAAATTATATCAAGTTAATGAAAGCACTTGGGATTGCTTTTTTTCACTTTGTACAGATCATCTTTTTTTTTTGAGAATAGAGTTTTGCTTTGTAGTTCAGGCTGGCCTGAAACTCACAGCAATCCTCCTGCCTCAGCTTCCCAAGTACTGGGATTACAGGCGTGCACCACCATGCCTGGCCTGTATGGGTCATCCTTTGCCTGTACGCAGTTGTTTTCAGCTTTGCATCCTATCAAATCCGACAGGAGAAACAGACTAACAGATGACCTGAGTGTTACAAATGTTGCTCTCAAACTGAGGCCGATAAGCCAAGGTTTGACAAATTACAGGGAACACAGATCACATTAACTGTGCAAAAGCATGCTGAATGCAAACTTTTACCTTTCAATGAAAAGCTGTTTGTATCATTGAAAAGTGTTGTGTTTTTCTTTTAAGACAAAGGATGTTATTGTGCAAGTTTGTTTTTCTAAGCTAAACCTCAGTACTCAGATTTAACTGCAGAGCTGGCACTGTCATACATAAGGACGTTTTGGGTTGCAGTTTGGGCACTCGGTCCCTGAAAGGTTCGCCATCCCTGGCCTAATCTGTCCCCCAGGAATTCTCTGTTCTGTCTTCTCTATTCAGATCTTATCCAGGCTGGGGATTTAGCTCAGTGGTTCCACCGCCTGCCTCACTAGTGCAAGGTCCCAAGTTTGATCCCCATTCCCCCACCCCAAAGATATAAAATCTTATCCATTCATCAGTCACGACCATGTTTACAGCTGTCATGAAGCTGAGGAATTCCAACCCTCCCAATGTCGAAGATGGAACCCAGAGCTTCACATACACTAGGTAAGTACTGTGCCTTCGATTTCAGCTTCCTCCACCGTGCGTACCCCATGTTGACTAGGACAGAGCTAGATGAAGACCAATATTTTATTTTATTTTATTTTTTCTATTTAGATAAGGTCTCCTTAAATTGCCCAGGCTAACTTTTGAGTTTTCTGCCCAAGCCTCCCCAGTAGCTGGGTTTTCAAGCTTAAGTAATTCTTTTATATTATTATTTGAGTATTTCTGTCTATTTTTAAAGCTTGCAACAGCATTACAAACCACTTGAAGAATTATAATGCACATCATTATTTCCCTTCTGTGACTGCCTTATGGTTTCTCATAATAAGTTTTCAATAAATATTAGCCACATGAATAATTTCAGCTTTTAAAAATGTTGTACATAAATTTCTCTTAAAAGCATTTTTTGCATTGCTCCCAAAGGTGTAGAACAGCAAAAGAAACAGAATTCTTTTCTCTCCGGGAGTCTCATTTCCATGTACTAATTACCTAATTGATGTTTATATGTTGGAGAGAACTTCCTCCTCCTCCTCCCCTCCTCCTTTCATGGAAATGGAATTGAATCCAGGGCCTTATGCACTAAATTACATCGCCAGCTCCTTTTCTTTCTTTTTCTTTCTTTCTTTCTTTCTTTCGAGAGAGGGTCTCACTATGTTGTCCATACTGCCCTGGAATTCACTATGTAGCCTAGGCTGGTCTCAAACTTGCAGCTATCCTCCTGCCTCAGCCTCCCGAGTGCTGGGATTACAGGCGTGCACCACCACGCCTGGCTCATTCATTTATTTTGAGACAGGGTCTCAGTAAATTGCTACATTGTTCTAGCTGGGCTTGAATTTACAGTCCTCCTGCCTGAGCCTACCAGAGTTCTTGAAATGACAGGTGTGTGCAGCTCACCCAGCTGAGAGTCCTCTTTACAGACGTGCCCTGCAAAGAAAGCGTCTCAAAACCCCAGGAGCTGTTGTAGAGGAACGTACACTGATTGTGTTTATTAGGTTCTTCAACACCATACGAGGTCCACTCTGTAAAATGCAGCAAATAAATATGCACAGACAATTGTGGCGGAAGAGCCTCTTTGACAAAATATGCCCATATTTCAGTTAGATTTAGATTTAAGTATCCGCAAGGTCAACTCTGTGTTTTTATGTGCCAGCTACGGTACCGAAGGCTCTGACTGTGCCTGGAATACGCAGCCCAAGGCAATGCTGATCCAGTAACACGCGGTGGGGGAGGATTTCTACACTGACACGGCCAAGCTCCGTTAAGATCTTGTCTTAGTCTGTTTTCTGCTGCTATAACAGAATACTGTGGACTGGGTAAATTATTTGTAAAGATAGAAATGTATTTGGCTCACGTTTCTGGAAGCTGAGAGGTCCAAGAGCTGGGAGCCAGGAGCTGAGGAGACCTCGCACTCTGGACAGCACGGCCCAGGGCTCGCGTGGGGAGGGACGCGTGTGCGTGCGCGTGCGCAGGCGGGCAGGCATACGCTGTGCGTCAGGACGCGTTTCCCAGGCAACCGGCGGGTTCTGAGACACAGGTTCATCTCTGTGCCAGGGCAGCGTTCCCGGGACCCCGCCGCTCAGCACCATCGCAGCGCAGTTAGATTTCAGCGAGGGTTTGGAGGGGAGATTCAAACTACAGATCTGTAGGGTTGATTTTACCGCTATGACAGAACTGGGGGTTCAAATCTCAGACCTGACTTTTCTGCTTTCCAGCCACTGGATAAACTTGTGAGGTCATAAACTTTGTGTGGAGGTGTGGAATTGCCCACCAGTCAGCTGAGCAGAGAGGGAGAGCCTAGGCTTTTAAAGTTTCAGCCAATCTCTCTCTCTCTCTCTCTCTCTCTCTCTCTCTCTCTCTCGGCTAAAAATGCTGCCAGAAGTATATGATTATGAGCCAGGCAGCTGCACACCTGCAATCACAGCACTTCGGGAGGCTGAGGCAGGAAGGTCACAAGTTTAAGCCCAGCCTGGGCAATTTAGCAACTTAGCAAGACACTGTCTCAAGAAATTAAAAAGAGCTGGGATATAGCTCGGTTTGAAGTTGCTGAGTTCCATCCCTGGAACTGAAAAGAAGGAAGAAGAGGAGGAGGAGATAGAGGAGAAGAGGAAAATTATGAGAGAGGCGTGGTGGCTCAAACCTGTAATTTCAGCACTCAGAGGTCTGGGGCAGGAGGATCACAAGTTCAAGGCTGCCCCGCAGTACATATGACTCTGGCTCAAAGAAAATGAGAAGCATATGATATGCAAAGTCCCCAATCAAGGCACCAGCAAGATGAATCCAATAACATAATAAAAACATTAGGCACCATGACCCAAGGCGTTTATCAGTCTCCACCCCTGCTGTCATGGTGCAGGCTGGTGACCCAGCCCCAAGCTCAGGACCTTCGGGGGACATTTAATAAGCGGAGGAAACAACGGCAACAAGACAGTGTTCAGTAAGCGGTTCTGGGAATGCTGGATGTCCACCCCCAAGAGAATAAAACTGGACCTTTACCCCAAAGGCAAAATTCAACTCAAAATGGATTAAAGACTGAAACACAAGCCAGCACTGTCTGCAGCAAAACACAGCCCACAGGCTGGGAGAAAATACTTGTGAACCATATATCTGGTAAAGGTTAAGGATATCAGATGCCTAAGATGTGTTTCATGTCTGTACCAACTCCCCAGAATGAGCATATTCTTCTTTCTGTACTACAAGCATAAAAGGGGAAAAAGGAATTGTGGGACCATTAATATATGTGTGTATGTGTGTATATATATAGTCACACATATATGTATATATATTCCACATCTTAATCTCTAAACCTGTTTTGTGAATTTTGACTGGAATAAAGGTAACTTGTTTTGAAACAGATCAGAGGACCAACTGGGGATTGAACTCGAGTCTTTGCGCATGTGAGGCAGGCAGTGGCACCACTGAGCTAAATCCCTGGCCCATGTAACAGAATTTAAAACTGGACAAACATCCAAACAGACATTTCCAAAAAGACACACAAATGCCCAGGAGTAAGTACAGGAAAAAACTTAGCACAAAGCAGGGATCAGGGAAAGCACATCAAACGTTGCTACACCATCAGCTCTAGGATATAATATATATTTGAGGCCCGGCGATGTAGCTCAGTGGTGCCGCCTGCCTCGCAAGCACAAGGCAAGTAATCATACTCTGAAAGGGGTCACGGGAACCCCAAAACCAGTTGGGCAGAGGCAAAGCCCACAGCCTGAGCCCTTGCACACCGGGACAGGAATGTCTGCATCGTGGAAAGCCCTGTACAGTTCCCTCAAAAAGAAAGAAGGACGTACAAACGGAACCGCAGTGTGGCAGTACCCTCTCCCAGGATGAAGCCTGCGGCTCAGAGAGGCCTGTGCTCCGCCCGTCCCAGGGTCCCCCACAGGAGAGGCCCGGTGTCAGGAAGGTCACGGGAGGAAGGAACTGTGCCATCCGTGTGTACGGGGCCCCTTGTCCCGTAAAAAGGAGACCCCGCCTTTTGTGCCAAGGCGAGGAAACCGGAGGACATGAAGCTAAGAAAGAAAGAGACGCAAGAAAAACTACTGCACAGCCTTCCCGGTTTGTGGAGTCTTTAAGATCCGAGTAGGCAGAAGCAGACAGGGCAGCTGGGGAGACGAGCGCCCCGCGGAGTGATGGCCCAGGGTGTGCACTGGAGTCACCGCGACCGATGTGGCAAGGAGGAGAGGCCGGTCAGCTCACCTGCGGTCAGCTCTGCCCTGTGTGTCTGCCCTGTGTTTTTATTTTTAAAAACTAATAGAAATTTTGGAAAGCATGCACTGGCATACACAAGGCCCTGGTTTCAGTTCCTAGGCAGGAAAGTGTGTGATTCCATAGCTGGTGTCCTCCGAGAGAATGTACAGCAGGTATTGCACTGGTGTCCCGTGCCCACATCCCTTCCACACCAATTAAAAACAATTAAAAATGACTGGACATGGTAGCACACAGTGGTAATCCCAGCACTCAGGAGGCTGAGGCAGGAGGATTGCCATGAGTTTAAGGCCAGCCTGGGCTCCATAGTGAGTTCAAGGCCAGTCTGGACTGCAGAGTAAGACCCTGTCTCAACTCCCCCCACCAAAAACAAGATTCAAACGTCCACACCCCTTTACAGAGGATGCGTTAGGCCTCTTTCTCTGCTGCCCAACTCTTCTATGGAACTTGGGGTATCAAGAACGACTGCCACCTCCCATCTCGCTGGTGCCCAGAAGAAACCTTTCAGAAATAAAATCCAGACTGTGAAGCAAAATCGAGTCTAAGTGCTAAGTGCTGAAGAGAAAAATGAACTAGGGAAGGGGAAAGCAGTGGGGATGAGGTTTCCCTGAGGTTGGGAAGAGTCTCAGCCGCTCAGGGTATCTGAGGGGACAGGAAATAAACTCAGGGCTGGGCCGTAAGGGTACACGAGACCGGGCCTTCCGGGCTCAAACAGGGCAGCACGAGCGTTGTATGAGAGCAAACCGCACTGAACCAAGGTGGCACGGGGGTGGGGCACCGCCTGGTACCCGGGGAGGAGAGGCCACAAGCTCCTGGGACGGCCAGGCTCCCAGGTCTTCGGTGAGTGACCGGAAGGAAGACACTGAGTGTGGGAGGTGGGGACCCAGCGTCCACAGACAGGGAGAAGACTGCGTGTGCACCAGTGGGAGGGAGGAGGAGGCTTCAGGGACCGCGAGCAGGAGGGCAGGGACTCAAACCCGCATCAGAAAAGCCCCGCCTGTGTCCCACGTTCACTGATCCGCCTAAACCCGATTCTGCCTGGTGGGATAAACATTTTGTATACAGCTTCCTCTGACTTCGAATTTGATTTTTTTTCTTCTTTTTTTTTTTTTTTTTTTTTTTTTTTGTACTGGGGATCAAACTGGGGTCCTTGTCCTTACCAGGCAGGCAGTGGAACCACTGAGCTACATACCCGGCCCTAAAGACTTTTTTTTTTTTTTTTTGTACTGGGGATCAAACTGGGGTCCTTGTCCTTACCAGGCAGGCAGTGGAACCACTGAGCTACATACCCGGCCCTAAAGACTTTTTTTTTTTTTTTTAAACAGGAAAGATGGTTCATTCAAAATCTCTTTGGTATAAATCTCTTTGGCTGTAACGCAGCCAAAAAAGAAAAATATGAGTGGACTGGAAGGCAGAAGCTTCTGGTCCTGAATCCTATGTAACTGAGCCTAATCACTCGCCACTAGGTAGTCCTGTCCCTACCACTGCTGCTTAGATGCGTTTCAATGCTTTTAAGTGAGTGTGAGAATTGCCATTATTGTCGTGCTTTCAAATATATTTGCCTATAATCCCAGCACTCAGGAGGCTGAGACAAGAGAATCACCATTAGTTCAAGGCCTACCTGGGCTACATAGTGAGTTCAAGGCCAGCCTGAACTACAGAGCGAGGTCCTGTCTCAAAAAGAAATACATAGATACATAAACAAATATACTGGGTTTTATTTCTTCTTTCTGATCCTGAGGATTAAACCTAGAGCCTTGGCACTGAGCTAATCCCCAGTTATTTTTATCTTGTTTTGTTTTGTTTTCATTGAGTTTATTGGTACTTTTTAGGTCAGTTACATTCATCATTGGGATCTTGTACCTTTACATACCAGATCTTGGTTCTCATTTTTTCCCCATACCCCTGCCTTCCCTTCACCCTCTCCACCTTCTACTATTTGCAAAGTAGTTTCCATTTTTCCATTTGTTTCCATTTTTTCCTTTTTTGTTTTATTTTTTAAATTTTGACACAAGGTTTTGCTAAGCTGCCCAGGCTAGGGTGAAACTTGAGATCCTCCTGCCTCAGCCTTCCAAAATGCTGGGATTATAGGCCTGTGCCACAAGGATGTACAGTAGTACCATAGGATGCACAGCCATTCAGTGATAGAGTACTTGCCTAGCTTGTAGGGGACCCTGGGTCCATCTCTGACACTGCAAAAAAAAAGTTATACACACACGTATAATATATATTTTCATTCCCACGACTATAATTTAGGAAATGGCTGCTGCCACTGCTCTTGGTCTCTGACACCTCCGTGGGCCATGTGGGCTGTTACTCATTCAGGAAGCCTAGATGGGGAACAAGGTGGTGTACTGGCTTCTTACACAGCAACCCTAAGGAGCCTGAATGCCAGGCAGAGCTGGGCCCCTGGGCCAGTGTGACCCTGCGTGTGAAGGCCCCACCCACAGTCACTGAACCAGGCCGGTGGCCGTTGGGCTACCTGGGCTGATGGGTGGGGAGGAGCCCAAGGAAGCTCACATTTGAATGCAAGGCCCGGCTCTGTCAGACAGAGGCAGAGAGGCGGCACTGCCTGGGCAGGATCTCCTGGGCCAAGGCTTCGGGGAGTGAGGAAGGCACTGGACAGCACCATGGACAGGTGAGGGGCGGGCGGAGCCCTGCGCTTGGGGTTCCCACTGCCGTGCATACAGAGCTGGCCACTGGCCCTGGTCCCTCTCAGGTCTGCCTGCTCTCAGCCTGACTCCTCTCTCGGTCTCTGTCTCTCTCCTCTCTCTGTTCTACATTGCAAAGGAAGGGTCGTGTGTGACTCACTGACTGGTCCTGAGATTTATGGCACAAGTGGAAGTAGTTTATGGCAGTGATATCAGCAGGAGATCTTTACAGACTCAAATTGTGAAAAGGTCATGTCAGCGCTGTGCTAAAAACAGCGGTAGTCATTTTTATAATCATTTTGTAAGTATTCAACAACAAAGCCACTCAAAGACAAACTTGCCTAGGGAGATTTTGTTCAAATAACTTAGCTATAGTAGGGAAATTGGTGTTTTCTTATAATGCCGAGCATGCAAGATTAATTGCTTGACTTCACTGGAGCAAGTTATTTAATGCTACAGGGCCAATTGTTCAGCAACTTAAGGCATTTTTGCTACTTTCCACTTAGCTCGCTTCTTAAATGTGGTTCTATAAGATTTTCACAGTGTCTTCACATGCAGGTTTAATAAGTTATTAAGACGCAGCTTATTCTGGTTTAGGTTTTTTTGTTTAGTTTTTTGTACCAGGGATCGAACTCAGGACCTTGCGCTTGCATGGCAGGCGGCAGAACCACTGAGCTAAATCCCAGCCCTGTTCTATTCTTATTTTCATGATCACTATGAATGTCTGAGAATTGTACCTAATCCACATATTTCATCTTAGTTTAATTTTTTACAAAAAAATTTACACTACAAAGATAAGAACTTTGACAGCAGGGCAGGGAGCGTGGCTTGGGGATTACCGGGTGGTAAAAGCACTCACTCGCCTGGCAGGTGCAAGGTCCTGGGTTCAGTCTCTAACACTGCCAAAGTGGAAGCAGGTATAAGTCTGGTACTGCTTGCACAGAATGAGATGCAAACCAAAATCAGGGGTTAGAATTCAGAGAAAGACCCAGAAGGAAGGCGAAAAGACGGAATCCAACTGGAGAAAACAGTAACAGCACGGGGAAGGCCACATCTGCAGAGCTGGTGAGGTGGCTGGTGGGTGCGTGGGTAGTATTATTTTTAACCCACCTGTCCCTGGTTTGCATCTCAGGGCTGCAGCTCGTGCCCTGCCCCAGGGGACCCAGCTGTGTGACAGCTGTCAACCTGCTGCCTGAGAAGCTACCAGGACAGGGGGACTCTGGAACTCCCTCACCTATAATCCCAGCACTATGGGAGGCTGAGGCAGGAGTATCACAAGAGAGACCAGCCTGGGCAACAGCCTGGGCAACTGAGAAAGACCCTGTTTCAAAAAAAAAAAAAGAAAGAAAAGAAAAGAATAAGAAAATGGGGATGTAGCTCAACACTTCCTGGGCTTATTCCCTAGCACCGCAAAACAAAACAGCAGACTGGGTTCCAAAATTTTTTTTTCTTCTCTCTTCTCATAATTAAGAACCTATTCTGTGCTGAGTTTAGACACACTGAGGAATTACGTGCTAACTATGCAATAGTAATTGTCATGGCACGGTTGCGATTGTCATAATAATTTATTATCCTTCTAAAATAAAGCCAATTATCATTGGACTTTGTTAGTATGCATTTTGGATTCCTGCCTGTTATGCTTTTTTTTCCTGGTGCTAAGGATTGGAACTTTAACTTCATTTACTGTACTTTTAAAAGAATACAGTCGACTGATTTTTATTTTGTTTTTTACCTTTTATGGTCCTGGGGATTGAATCCCAAGGCTTCATTCACTGTTAACGGGCTACATCCCAAGCCCTCCTTTATTTTTAATTTTGAGACAGGGTCTTGCTAAGTCACTGAGTTTCGCAGGTTGGGCTCAAACTTGAGATCTGCCTGTCTCTGCCTCCCAGAGTGTGGTGATTACAGGCCAGTGCCACCACACCCAGCTTGGTTTTTTTTTTCTTTCTTTTTTTTTTTTGGTACCAGGGATTGAACTCGGGTCCTTGCACTTGCAAGGCAGGCCACCAAACCACTGAGCTAAATCCCTGGCCTACTATATTTTTTGATATATGTAATATTTATGCTGATAGTAAATCTAGTTCTCCTTCTTAAGGTCTAATGTAAAATGCTTTCTGGTAATTTTTATGCATGTGAAATTGAAACCGATATTGGCACTTGCCCTAGATACTCTGTCCTGGATTTTCTGCAGAATAAAATTGACACTGAGACAGCTATCTTTAAGGTCGGGATTTAATCCTCTGAATCATACTCCGGGATACTGTTATCAGTGAGGCTGTGAGCAGTAAGCCGCCTGCTGGAGTCTCCGGCCGGGGAGCCGCGGGGGTGTCAGCTCGGGGTGTTTACATCTGCCGGAGTTCCAGAACTGTGGGCTCAGTTTACTGTATGTAAATGACACCTCCGTGTAAAAAAAAAAAAAAAAAAAATTAAAGTTTCAATTCTCTGCCGGCAAACCGTATTCAAATTCGCTTCACAAATTCCCTGCACTTCTACCTCTCACCACTAGGAGGCAGCACCTCACCCCCCCACATTGGATAAAACTCGGACAAGATGAGGGACAGGGGGCTAGAGACACACACGGCCTTCCTGGCACCCACGCAGATCGCTCATGGCTCGGTTTTCAACTGTAACGAGGACTGTGGGTCGCTTTGAGCAAACCTGAGAGCGTTTCTGTAGATTGGATGCAACACAGTGTACGCGACACGCCAGCTGCTGCACTAGGAGCAAAGACCAGGCTCGATCCCAGCGCGAATCTGGGAAAAACAGCAAAGCCTTAAGGTTTTATCGCAGTGGAAAAGACCAGCGCAAGGGCTCAGGGGGTGGCTCAGGGGGAGATCCCCGGCCAAGGACTCATGAGGTCCTGGGTTTCATCCCAAGCACTGCGGGGGAGGGGGACCCAGAAAGAAAAGAAAAGGCTAAAAGCCAACAGAGTACAAATTCCTTGTATGTGATGAATATATACGCAAACCATGTAAATATGCACCCAGGTCAGCCAGGTGTGGTGGCGTATGCCTGAAATCCCACCACTCAGGAGGCTGAGGCAGGAGGATTGTGGTGGTGAGTTCAAGGCCAGACTGGGCTACATGATGAGAGCCTGTCTCAAAGAAAAAAAGATTAGTGGGAAAACTAGCATTTTAGCTGTCACGGTCATTACACAAAATGCTTCATTATCATTGTTAGACATTATGACTGATATCCTAGATTTTGTCTTTAATATTTAAAAATTTAAAACTTTACATTCGTTTGGAGTATTCCAATTTTATCATATTTAAGTGTCTTACACATGGAAAGCATAGTTTAACATGACACTCTAATGGAAAACGTCTAATTGAGGACTCTGAGACATCGGCAAGTGATAAATTGGAAAATAATAGGACAGCAGAGGAGGGCAGCTGTTAGATTTTTGCTTAAAATTTTTGGAATAATGGCTGGGTATGGTGGCACATGCCTGTAATCCTAGCACTACAGAGGCTGAGGCAGGAGGATAGCTTTGAGTTCAAGACCAGCCCAATCTACACAGCGAGACCCTGCCTTAACCCCCCCAAAATTACAAAATACAAAAATAAAAGAAAAAAATGGGGATAATAGTGGTGAGGAAGCTCTTGTTTTGCTTTGTTGATGGTATGAGTCTTTGAACTGAAGGCCTTGTGTTGAGCTGCATCCTCAGCCCCTTTCTGTCCTGAGTCAGGACGCCACTAAATCATTAAACTGCCCAGGCTGAGCTCAAAATTGTGATCCTCCTGCCTCAGCCTCCCAGAGCTTGGGGTGACAGGTTTGCAGCACTGGCGTGTGTCTGAAAGACCTCACTAGGAGAGTTGAAGCCGGGGCGGCTCTGAAGACGTGTAGGTTTTGCGGGGGGCGGGGCTCTAAACAGCCTGGGGTGCCGCTCAGTGGTACAGCGCATGCGTGAGAACCTGGTTCCAGCCCTAGCGCCACAGAAAAGTTAAAGGGGGACAGCACTCAGCCGGAGGGAAGGGGCCCGCAAAGAAAGCGCTGAGGGGACTCGGGCCAGCTGCCCGGCGGCCAGAAGCAGCGGGAGTGCAGGGAAGGGGCCGGGATGTCACTTTGGGGTCCCACAGAAAGGCCTCCCCCTCGGGCCTGTGCAATGGGGTTTGCACATTTTTTTTTCAGTTTTCAGGTGGTGTTTGAAAAACTGAATCACATGTTTCATCGTTCGTTCTCCGGGTTGCTTCCTCCTCCTTGGTTCTGACCTGGAAAGGTCTCTCTTTTCAGGCACAGCCTGCACCCCTAGACCAGAGGCACAGAGGGGAGGTGGAGCAGGGCTGTGGGACGACGACGGTGTGCAGGGCCTTGGGGCGAAGCCCTAGCACCACGCGCACACACGCACACACACACGGTGTGCAAAACAAGTGCCCTGGATCAAAACTTTACCTGACACAGGACGCCTGAGAAACAGGCCCACGGCCGTCTGAGGCAGCCTGGCAGTCTAGCGCGGGCCTGGGACCTGGGGACAGAGCTTGGGGCCCAAGAAGCCAGGTCAGGTCCTCAACCCCGGGCAGCTCGGGGGTCCCTAAGCGCAAAGGCGCTGGGGTCCTCACCGGAAGTGGGAGGGGATTCGGTGGTTCTCCAGCCCCGTGGGCCTCGGCACCCAGACGGGGACAGCGTCCCCAAGGTCACCCCGGCCACGACCCCGGTGCCCTCCTCTCCGCCCACAGCCTCCTGATGAAGCAGAGGAAGTTTCTCTACCACTTCAAAAACGTCCGCTGGGCCAAGGGGCGGCACGAAACCTACCTGTGCTATGTGGTGAAGCGGCGGGACAGCGCCACCTCCTTCTCCCTGGACTTTGGCCACCTGCGGAACAAGGTACTAGCGTCCCAGGCCCCGCGGGTCTCCACAGCCCCTTCCCCGCTGGACACAGCACTGGGCGTCCCGCAGGGCCCCTACACCATGGCTTCTCCCAGTGCCAACAAGAACTGCCCCCCAATTTCTCTCCCCTCTCCCAGCCCCGGAATCACCCGGAGAGCAAGGTAAGCACTTTGGTTTTGGGGAACATTATCAGGCTGTTCCAGCAAATTTTATTCATTTGTTTATTTGCTTTTACTGTGCTGGGGATGGAGCCTGGGGCTCTGCACATGCTATGCAAGCGCTCCCCCCATGAGCTGCCTCTCAGCCCCTCAAAGTGGAAAAAAACAAACTGGCTCTTTAGAATTTTTGAACGTCAAAGAAGAAAATTTTGGGAAAAATTACAGTGCCAAGTGTAGCGGCGCACGCCTGTAGTCCCAGTCTTCAATGGGCTGAGGCATGAGGATTGCCTTGAGTTCAAGGCCAGTCTGAACTACACAGTGAGACCCTTTCAAAAAACCAGAAGAAAAGAAAAGTTACAATGACTCAGTTCTGTTTTCCAGATGATTTGTTTCTTCCCACTTACACAGATCACAGGCAGTAAATGTGTTCAACGTGGTGAGGCCGGAAAACTCTGAGAACTCTGAGTTAATGAACTCAGTCTTTCACCTGCCTGAGAAAGTGGCATTTCCGGACTCCACCCCATCCAGTGGGCTCGCAGAAGCGCCCCTGGCTGTCCCATAATGTGCGGTGCCCGGCGGAAGCCGGGGATGGGTAGGCGCCCCGAGTCCCTGGCCTTTCCTCTACCTGTGATTTTCTTCGCCTATGTTTATGCTGAGAAGCTCACCTCGTCCTCACGCTGCACTCCAGCTTCTGTGCGGGCAGCGCTGTCACTGACCTTAGTGCTTTGGCTCCGGCTCATTTTAGCAGTGAGAAAGCAGACGCCAGAGCCGGAACCTTGTCAGTCTAGTAGTGGGACTAGAAAACCGGCCAGGCCTTCAGGACCTGCCCGAGAGAGAGACAGCGTAGGAGCAGGCCTGGGATCTCACTCTGCAGTCATCATCACAGACCCTGCAGGGCTTGGTCCGCGGGGTCTGGCGCCTCCTGGTGGCCCGGTGCGGTTCCGCAGCTCCCGCCCGCGGACCCGGGGAGAGAGC
>NW_022900931.1:24565544-24566213 GCF_012274545.1 Fukomys damarensis | reverse complement strand
CCCGGGCCGCTGCTACCGCGTCACCTGGTTCACGTCCTGGAGCCCCTGCTACGACTGCGCGCGGCACGTGGCCGACTTCCTGCGCGGGAACCCGAACCTCAGCCTGCGCATCTTCACGGCGCGCCTGTACTTCTGCGAGGACCGCAAGGCCGAGCCCGAGGGACTGCGGCGGCTGCATCGCGCGGGCGTGCAGATCGCAATCATGACCTTCAAAGGTACGAGGTGGGGGGATGGGGGTACGCGGGGGGCCCGCACTCCGCCGCGCACCTCCCCTTGCAATGCTGGCTGGCTGGGACCTGGTCTTGCTCAGTTGCCTAGGCTGGGCTCCAACTTGCGATCCTCCTGCCTCAGCCTCGCGAGCGCTGGGCCGACACCACCCCCACCCGCCAGGCCGCTGCGCTCGGTTTGCATTGTTCGCACGACTGACGGAGTCCAGTGGGAGGGGGAGGCTGGGTCGGCGCGGTGGGCCCTCGGCCTCCCTTGGGCCTGACGCAGCCCCTCCATCAGACTACTTCTACTGCTGGAACACCTTTGTGGAGAACCGCGAGAGGACTTTCCAGGCCTGGGAGGGGCTGCACGAGAACTCGGTCCGCCTGTCCAGGCAGCTGCGGCGCATCCTGCTGGTGAGCGGCCCCCCTGACCCCTCTGTCCACCCAGGCGCCCCACAGC
>NW_022900931.1:24549095-24565486 GCF_012274545.1 Fukomys damarensis | reverse complement strand
GCTCACGTGGCCCTGTCCCCGCAGCCGCTCTACGAGGTGGACGACCTGCGCGACGCCTTCCGCACGCTGGGGCTTTGAACGCCGCCTCCAGGAGCCGCGCGCACTGCGACATCTCTGCGGAAGGGAGAGGACGGGGAACGGACCTCGGCGCCTGCTCTTTCTTCTTCCGTTCTCACTTTCTTAGAGCGTAGAGGGGGAAACACTTGTACAGGACCTGTTTAAAAATACCCACGTCTTGCATGGGGAGGAGGTGCTCGGACCCCCAGGAGGACATGGACCCGGCACAGCACCGCCCTCTGCCGGGCAGTGTCGGGACTGCGGGTCCTGCGGAGCGCGGGCGTCCTCGTCACGGGGCTCTCTGAGCGGTTCCGCCTCTTCCGTACTGGGACATTGAGGGACTCGGAGCCCACACCCCCTCCACAGCACTCATGTGCAAGCGCCTGCTTCTGTGTGCACCGCACAGGCTTGGGAGGTGGGGCGTATACTAGGCGTGGCCCTTCCGGTGACTTCAGTGAGGGACCTGAAGGAAAACAGGCGGGAGCAGCACCGGGCGTGGTGGCACTCGGGAGGCTGAGGCAGGAGGATCGCCTGGAAAGTTGCAGGCCAGCCTGGGCTACGTCTTGAGACCTTCTCTCAAACGCAAAGGAACAAAAGACGGATGTGAGGACTGTGGAGAAGGCTCTGTGGGGTGAGCTGGCGTCCCCGTGACAGCAACCTCTGGAGGAGCAGACACTGGGCCTGGCGGGTACTCGGAAGGGCTCTGCTTGCAGGCGGAGAGAGGGAAATCTCTTCTCTCGTGGGTCTGCTGACCCAACCCAGGCCAAGGTTTCCTACTTTGCTGTGTGTGATGCTTCCCCAACTCAGTAAGAAGGGGACAGGAGCAGCAGCCACAGGAAGTGGGCACAGAGCAGCTGCGCCACCCGCAGCGCAGGCACGGGGAGGGGAGAACATTCCAGAAACCCCACCACGGGGCAGTGTTGCCGAGCAGCCCGCTCAGATTCGCGGGAAATCTGCACCCACACCGGTAGGGGAGGGTGTGCGCGCGTGTGCAGGACCATGGGCTACACGCGAATGATCAAACCACCGTTATTCACAAGAGCGGGCAGCGCACACACTCAAAGGTCCATCAGTTGAAAAGTAGATTTTTAAAAGTACGGCACTGCTGGGGATTTAGCTCAGTGGTTCCGGCGCCTGCCTTGCAAGCGTAACGACAAGCACAGCATTGTTGTGCAATGGGAATTTATTCAACTATAAAATGGAATAACTGGGTGTAGTGAAACAGGCCTGTGTCCTGAGTTCGAGGCCAGCCTAGACTACATAGAACTTGTCTCCAAAAAAAAAAAAGAGAAAAGAAAAAGAAATACTCAGTAGAACATGGATGGACTTACAACACTGTGCCCTTTTTCTATTTTATTTTGAGACAGTCTCCCTAAATTCCTCAGCCCATCCTCCAACTTTTGATCCTCCTGCCTCAGCCTCCTGAATAACTAGGATTACAGACATGCACCTCCATGCCTGGCACACAACTGTTTAATATTGTAATCTTTTTTTTTTTTTTTTTGGGTACTGGGGATTGAACTCAGAACATTGTGCTTGTGAGGCAGGCGCAGTGCCACTGAGCCAAATCCCCTGCCCTAATATTTCAATCTTACTGTACATACTTTTGTGAATTAGTAAAATAATGACCTCATATATTCATTTATATTATGTAAGATAGTGTGCAATTATATTTTGTATCATAATTTCCTTTTCTGGAAGCCGGGCGTGGTGGCACACGCCTGTAATCCCGGCACTTGGGAGGCTGAGGCAGGAGGATCACTGTGAGTTTGAGACCAGCCTGGGCTACACAGTGAGTTCCAGGTCAGTCTCAATGCAACTACATAGTGAGACCCTGTCTCAAACAACAACAACAAAAAAAAGAAGAAGAAGAAGAAAAGCAAAGCCTAGTATAACAGGTGTTGCAAGGATCTGGGGAAATGGGACCTTCATAAGTTGCCTGGGGGAAATAGGAACTGATGCAGGTGGAGAAGAGTTCAGCAACGGAAGGAAGGAAGGGAGGGGAAAAGGAACCAGTCTGACGCTTTCTCAGAAGCTAAACATAGCATTGCTGTGCACCCCGACAGCTCTACCCTTGAGTTTCTAAGAAAATGAGAAACATGCAGCAAAATGAAACTTGTTCACGAATGTTCAAATCAGCATTATTCCTAACGGCGAAAACGTGGGCAGACTCCACTGAAAAATGGGTTTTATTTTATTTTTTCTGGTACAGGGGAGCGAATTTGAGACTTTGCGCTTGGAGGCAGGCACGGTGCCCCTGAGCTAAATCCTGGGCCCTGAAAAATGGATTTTAGACAAACATGAATAGCTACACAATAGAATTTTATTCAAGCATCAACAGGAATAATGGGCATAGCGATGAAGGCCTGGGGTCCTAGCAGGTGGGAGGCTGAGGCAGGAGGATCAGGAGCCCAAGGCCAGCCTGGACTACACAGAGGAGACCCTGTCTCAAAAGAAGAATGAAGGACTGGTGCACAGTACATGCGGGTCGGGTCAGAAGAGGTGAGAAACTCCATGCTGGGAGTTTCTGTTGGCCGTGAAGCACCACCTCCGACAGGGTCACCCCGGGTCCACAGCCAAACGGGAGGGAAGGGCGCCACCCCGTGGCTTTGCGTAAACACAGACAGAATCGGCCACCGCTCGCCTCAGGGCCGTGCTGAGAGCCGCTTCCCGACCTGACACGTGCGTCACACCCGAAGGAGAAGGGCCGCCCGCTCCTCAGAATGCAGAGCTCGCTTTGTCTGACTCCCACTGCCCACCGAGGACATGGGCAGAGGGACCGGTTAGAAGGCCTGGGGGGCAGCAGTGCACAACGACAATCCTAGCACTCTGGGAGGCTGAAGCAGGAGGGTTGCAAGTTCGAGCCCAGCCTGGACACCCTAGAGAGATCCTGTTTCAATTTTTAAAAAATAATAATAGAGGGCAGAGGAGGTGGCTCAATGCGAAGGTCTGGGTTTGTTCTCCAGCACAGAGGAGAAGGGGTCGCAGCCAGCTTAGCAGACAAACCCTGTGAAGAGAGAGAGGTGAGCCGCGGACATGCAACGGGTCTGGGGGCGCAGAGAGACAGGAGGGGCTGGGGAGTAGGAATGGTCAGGAAGCACAGCCCCGGCTCAGCCCCTCCTTCTCCAATAGTCCCTGCTCAGCGGCTCCATGGCCCACATGAACCCCAACACTGATCACCCTCTTCCAGGGCTCTGCTATTCCACATGCACAGAGGAAATGCCACATGAAGCTTAAAAATAAAAGGCAGGGAACTGTTCTTCCTAGGAAGCATTATTTACAGTCTTTTGCAGTGTAAAGAAATGTTCACTGTGTGAGAGATGCAAATTCAAACATTTAAAGTCCGTATTTCACATTTCAAACTTGTGCTGTATGACTTATAAATGCAACTTTTTGTATTAAATGAAAGTCACATTCTTGTACTCATTCATAATACAGTGCTACCGACCGTAGGGCAGCAAACACGGGATTTCACGAGGAGATACAGGTTCTCTGAAAGGTGGGAGCAGGTTCGGCGATGACAGTCAGACAAAAGCACTCAACACCGAGGTGAAGTTTGCAAATGCTGCTGCAATTTTATTTCTAACTCTAGGTGTTTATATACTAGTTTCAAGGGCACACCTCAAGAGTGATTTCAGGCACAGGCAGGCATGAGAAAGATAGACAATAGTACTGTAAAAACTAAGACCACAAGGTCAAGTTAAGACCACACCTATATACCATCACAAAAGCTAAGACCATTAAATCAAGGTAAGACCACACCTATACGCAGTCAGAAGGGGAAGTTTGTAAAACAAAGGACTGGTTTGAGCATGTCACCTTCAGGATCACCTTCAGGACTTCACAGTCCGGGGCTCAGGGTCAGCACTTTGGCCGCCCATCCTCTTGTGCCTCAATACCTCCCCATCTCTAGGAACATCTAATTGTTCCTAACCTTTCCTGGGCCCAGAATACAATTCTACAGATAATGAACAAATAGTAATAAAGACAAAATAGAACAGAATTATAGATGAACCCAATGTCCCCAAACTGCAGGCAGAGAGGCCAGCTATTCTCTTCACGGCTGACTTTGCATGCGGTGTGTGCCAAGGACTTCCAGGAGGCTTAACCCCGTGGGGACGATACCTCTGGTCTGGTTTCTGCCAGGTGACCGGCATTGTCACACAGACTCCACTGGAGTGGTCGTGGCAATACAGCAACTGTCAAAATAGAGATTAAACATTTTTTTGTTTTGTTTTGAAAATGGCTCTCACTGGATTACCCAGACTGACCTCAAACTCTTGGACTTGAGAGATTGTCCTGACTCAGCCCCCTGGATAGCTGGGATCACAGGTGCTCCCCCAGCTTGCAGCTTAGTGTACCTCTAAAAGCTGCTGTGCCCTGTGCTGTGGATCTATCGCTAGGACTTTGTCCTACACTGATCTTTCTCCCACACTTCAGGGTCTCCCGCTCAGGTCCTTTGACTTCATAAAGATACACAGTAGATTCTTTTTCTAGGGCTAACCACTTTCTGGTTTCCTTATTTTCTTACAGGACTGAATTTTCATGATATGCAATAACTTTTTTATTTGGTTTATACATAAAACTTTAGTGCTAGCTGGGAATAGCGGTTTCCACCTGTCATCCCAGTTACAGTACTCAGGAGGCTGAGGCAGGAGGATTTCAAGTGCAAGTTGGCCTGGGCAACTTAGCAAGACCCTGTCTCAAAATAAAAAAATAAAATAAAATAAAAGAGCTGGAGATGTAGCTCAGTGTGAAGGCCCTGGGTTTGATCCCCAATCCTGCAAATAAATAAACAAATGAAAGATGAGGGTAAAGGAAAGGCTTACTTACCTAACAAGCAAGTCTTCCTGCCAATCCAAAATCTGTATTTTAGGATGACTATTGGTGTTTGCTTTCCCAGTACTGGAAATTGAACTCAGGACCTTGTGCTTGCCAGGCAGGCACTGAGCTAAATCCTGAGCTAAATCCTAATCCCCATTCTTTGCATTTTCATCTGGAGAAAATTTGTTTTTTGTGAAAAAGAATGGCCTTGAAATGACACAGGAAAATTCACAGGAGGTCAAAAATATTGCTCCATTCAAGGAGGGGGAGAAGCCCGGGACTGCCCAGGGACATGTAATTGGGAATGCAGCAGGGAATTCAAGATCTTTCATATTCAGGGATTTGGGTAATCAGTGCAGTACAGGGAAGGTTCTAGACTATTTCCTCCCTGAAGGCAGTGCTGAGCCCCTCTCTTATTCTCCCTCTTGGTACTGAGCTCTATCCTCAGCCATCATTTGTTTATTTATTTTGGAGACTCGGTCTCCCTAACTTGCCCAGGCTGGGCTCGAACTTTTGATCCTCCTGCCTCAGCCTCTCAGAGAGCTGGGGTTATAGGCAGACGCCGCTGAGCCCAGTTTGCCTTTCTCATTTGGTATCCAAACATGCACTGCTGAAGCCTTCTGGGATTTTGTGTCTGTGACCACCCTGCCGGGAAACGCAGCTGGCCATGGACTTAGCACCGGCATCGCCGAGCGGTCCGGTTCTCCACAGAGGACGGCTCAGATGGGCTGCAGCAACCCCACCGAAGATTGTTATTTTTCCCCCTTTTTACTCTGCCCAAACTTGCTCTACAGAGCCTATTTTCCCCGTACCCTTCTGCCTTTCTTTCCCTACCTTTAGTAAATGTGAAGTTTGGCCACCATTAAATAGAAAGAAGCCAAAGGGAAATCTAGAGACCAGCTGCAAACTTTTATACAATACTTCAGGCTGGGGATTTGGCTCAGGGGTTCTGCTGCCTGCCTCAAAAGTGCAAAGTCCTGAGTTCGATCCCTGGTAAAAAAAAAAAAAAAAAAGCCTACAGAATACTTCATAAGCTTCATCATAAATGAAAACTTTAAGCACCGAGAGACACCCAAAGCTATAGATTGTGACTTATTTGCTTTTTTTTTTTTTTTGAGACATTGTCTCACTATGTAGCCCAGGCTGGCCTTGAACTCATAGAGCTCCTCCTGCATCAGCCTCAGCCAGCCTTGGTTTGCTTCTCAATGTCTCTCACACCAGCTGCAAGCCCCCCTTTCTTCTGAGAGAGCTATTTTCTGGGCAGCGTTGGAGCTGTTGAGCCCAGGGCCTTTACACTGCACTTTTTATTTCTATTCTAAGACAGTCTCCATAGGTTGCCAAGTTGCCCAGGCCATTGGATGTGCAGTGCTCCTGCCTCAGCCTCCCTGAGAGTTGGGGTCACAGGTGTGCACCATCATGCCCACTCCGAGATACTGAAGGTGACAGAGGCAGCAGACCCCTCAGATTCTCCTCTCTGACCACCTCTCCTGCTCTGCTAGTCCACAGCCAGCATCCAGCCACCAGAAAAGCTGAAAACACAGTGGACGCCGAGGAAGTCTGCCTGCCTCTGCCTCCCAGCCTGTCTTGAGTGTTCCAGGCAGTAGGAAGGACTGTGGTGTAAAGAAAGACTGGGTTCTAGCACCCCCAGCAGACTTGTCCTAGGTTCCATTAATCACAGAAGCCCAGGTCTGGAGATGGCGGCTGCTTTATCCCAGGCTCTGTGACTGACTCACACCCACAGTCAGGAAAGGCTGCCGATACCTACAAAATGTGGCACGAGCAAGAATGTGTTTCCTATTCATTTCATAAAAGCCAAAACTGGGAAGATGACACACTTCACCTAGGAAACCTGAGAGGAGTTTAACAGAAGAATGATTTATGTTGATATAATCCCATTTGTTGATGCCTATCGGGTCATCAGCAGATAAATGGATGAAGAAAATGTGGTACATCCATACAATGGAGTACTACTCAGCCATAAAAAGGATACATTTGAGGCATTTGTAGGACAGTGAGGCACATTGAGACCGTAAAGCTAAGTGTAATAAACCAAACACAGGAAGTTAGGTACGGCATGACTTTTCTCCCATGACAAACCCAAAATCTAAATAATTTAAAGGTGGCAAACTGTCCTGGAGCTCATGGCAGCTCAAGAGCTGCTGCCATTCTGCCAGGTGTGGTGGCCAGGACCCAGGAAGTCCCCACTGAGACAGCCCCTGGGAGAGGACCTGTGCAGAGTGGTCCACCCTGGGGAGCGGGGCAGAGCACTGCCAGCTTTATACTTGGCAAACCTTCTCATCTGAGGACCAATGAGTCCACACAGCACAGATAACCACCTCTGAGTGTTAATCAAACAGAACTCTGCCCCTGGGCTTTTCGTGTGGGCACAGTCTGCACACTTGTTCCTTCTTGGGCTCTTTATCCTACACGAGATCTGAATTAGAAAGGTTGCCAGGAGGGAGACAGGCCCCTGAAATCAGTGAGCTGTAGAAGTCCAAAGAGACTGAAAGATCTGTGAAGCCAAACCGAGGCTTGAGAACACAAAACCAGACCACAACACACATGGTGAAGCCAGAAGGAACAGGGAGTGGTTGTTTCCTTGCCGTCCAAACTCCCACACTCTCCCAAAGAAGCGCCAGTTACTGTTCATTCCTGATGTTTATTTCACACAAAGATGAGACTTTAAAAATATACTACAGGGAAGCCGGGTGTGGTGGCGCACTCCTGTAATCCCAATACTCGGGAGGCTGAGGCAGGAGGATCGCTGAGAATTTGAGGACAGCCTGGGCTACATAGTGAGAAACCTGCCTCATAAAAAAATAAATACACCACTAACTCATGTAGCAACAGAAAGCTGTGCTCCTGCCCAACGCTTTTAATTTATTCAGAATACCAGGACGCTGTCTTTGGCCCAGGGCTCCCGACATGGGTGATTCTCAGTCACAAAGCAGCTCAGAGATAGACACTGGCCTCACGGGCACACACCCTGGGTCCCAGCCCCAGCACGGGAAAATCAAATCCACTCTTTGCAGAGCCCAGTGTGGGTACAGCCACCCATCTCTGGGGGTGGCTGAGCCCTGGCCAGTTTCAACAGATGCTGGTTCCCAGGCCCTGCAGACTGGTGGCTCCGGGCTGATTGCACTGTGCAGACTTGATGTCCCAGGCAGTGGGACCCCACTGGTGGAGTCCATGTGAGGGCACGGGGTCTGGGTACAGGGAGGTGGCAACTTGGCCAGGGACCCAAGTTTACTGGGTTTCTCTTATCTCCAGCTAAAATTTTCCTGTTATTCTTCAGTAATGAGACAAGGGCACAGGGGTGGTTCAGGCTCATGAAGATTGTTCCAGCCCCCAAAACTCACTTTATAAAGTGAGAGATAGAGCCAGGCGTGGTAGCACACACCTGTAATCACAGCATTTGGGAGGCTGAGGCAGGAGGGTTGTTGCAAGTTCAAGCCCAGCCTGAACTACATAATGAGAACCTGTCTCCAAAACAAATAAACAAACCCCGTAAAAACTAAAGGGAGAAATGTATTTTATGATGGAAGATTGATGTTTAAAAATATTAGATCATAGCTGGGTGTGTGGTAGCACATACCTGTTGTCTCAGAACTTGGGAGGCTGAGGCAGGAGGACCACAAGTGGAAGTCCCCTGGGTTACATGGGGATTTGGGGGCCAGCCTGGACTACAGAGTGAGACTTTTCTCAAAACAACCCCCTCCAAAAAAAAAAAAAAATCAGAAGATACGCCAGGATGAGTGTGTAAAATCTCAAAGCAAATAGCTCCAATATGCAAGGCCAGTTTCGAGAAATGCTTTGGTCACCAGAGCCGGCTCCCTCGGTACCTAGGCGTGGCGTGGGCATAGCATGCAGCACAGAGCTCAGATCTGGAGGCGGGGGGCCTTGAAACTTAGCCCAAGGCCGGGATGACCACATCTCTCCCTTACAACCCGGGGGTGAGGGGCCCCAGACGGTGAGGCAGCCGTGAAGATTGCATGAGGCCCCGGATCGCCAAGACGGGGCTGCCCCGTTGGTTACGGGCCCAGCTCCCCGCTGGTTCTGCAAGCACCCCGCTACCTTGGGGAAAACCCCTTATTCTGGAACTCCTCCGCTCAGGAAAAGTCAGGTGGGAGCCACGGGGAGGGAAGGTGGGAGTGATCGCATCCTGCGCCCCGTGAGGCCCTCTTACTCCCGGGGCCTCTGAGGCCTCTCTTGTCACAGCCCCGTGACTCGGGGTGGGATCCCCGGGCTGCAGTGGGAGGGGGGCTGCGGCACAGGCGGGGCCCTGTACAGCCAGAGGGAGCCAGCACTGCCATGAGAAACAGAGAGGACAGAAAACGACCCTGGGAGCAGGACCAGGCGCTCACCTGTCAGCCCCACTGTTCCCGTGTCTGAGGCCGCTGACTCTGGCCGTCCTGCAGGGCTGCGCTCCAGGTTCGAGGGTCACAGGTCACCGAAGTCCTCGCCCACAGCCCGGCCTCTCCCTGAGCTCAGTCACTCCCCCAAGGCTTTCACCCCTTCCGTCTCTGTCCTGCTTTCTTCCTGCAAAGCCCTAAGTAAGTCTGCCGCTGCCCGAACCATCCGAATTCTCCACGGCCTGGGCCTGGTGGTGCACACCCGTCATCTTCACACCCTGGGAGACTGAGGCAGGAGGGTGGCAAGTTTGTGACTGGACAAGACTCTGTCTCCAACTACAAAAAATAAAAAGGGGCTGGGTGTGTGTGGCTTGGTGGTCCGTGCCCAGGGCCGGGAAGTCACCGTGCGCTTCCACAGCTGGGCGCTAGGGGGCGCGTTTGGCCCGCGAGGCTCCGGGTTCAAATACGGGGCAGGAAAGAAGCGTCCGACGCCCTGCGCAAGCCGATCTCCACCCCCAGGGGCTCTTCCAGCTCTCATTCAGGGAACCTAAGCTTCTCTCGGCCACCTTCTCTTCACCCCGGTTTATGGAATACGGAGATGGATGAATATATTTCTAATCTGGTACAGAGGAATGTATTTCCTGCCATAACACAGAAACCAGAAATTGTCTGACTCTGTAAGAAGGTTAGCTTCTCTCAGAACAGGAATAAACACCACACAAAGTCTGCGGTGTTTTCTCTAATATATCAGGCGATGAGATGACGAAGCACTAGAAGAATGGTCAGAGCTAACACATGATTCCCAGAGGGCCCAGAAGGACTAGCGAGCAGCATGCGAAACGCGGTACGCCAGAAAGAATTTGAGAAGGATGAAGAATTTGAAGTTAAATGGGGCACTATCACACCGTCAGAGCACAGGCATTCGTGAAATCCAGGGTCAGCAATCGTGTGGAAAACGTGCAAGTTTAATGCTCTTTTCTTGTATGTATTTTTTTGGGGGTACCGGGGATCGAACTCGGGACCTTGTGCTTGTGAGGCAGGTGGTGGCACCCCTGAGCTACATCCGGGCAATGCTGTTTTCTGGTACTAGAGGTGGAGCCAGGGGGGTCTCACGTGCTAGGCTTGGGGAGTGACTGGTCAGCGCACGTGGGGCAAATGTCTTCATTCCCACTCCGACTGAAGAGTTGGGGTGAGATTAGAAGTCACAGCCGTGAAAGATTTTTCTTCAGAATTGTAAAGGCCTGGGTCAAACATCTCGTTTCCCATACTTTTCTTGAAAAGCCCGGCAGCAATTTGTCCTTCAAGGAAGCTTTCAGGGTTTTTGCTTTCTTGAGACAGAGTCTCACGGTGCAGTTCAGGCTGGCCTTGAACTCCTTGTGATCCTCCTGCCTCAGCCTCCTGATTACAGGCCGGGATTGCAAGTGTGTGCCACCACGCCCGGCTGTTCGAATGTACTGGAGATCTCACACACGGAGGTAACTGTTCTACCAGTAAGCTACATCCTGAGCCTCAGCACTCTTTCACAAACACAATTTTAGGGTTCCTGTTGATCCAGCGACCTGGGTACTGGCTCTCGGTCTGTCTAACACAGCTTTAAAATTCTGCATACCCCATTATTGGTATGTAGAAGTTTTATGCCTTAGTTAGGAAAACACATTCAAGTCAAAACTTTTAAAGTTTAAAAAAATAAATTCAGTGAAATTCAACCCAATCATCAGACAAAAGTAGAAAATCAAGAGGGCACAGAAGAAGCTGAAACAGCTAACGAGGTTCACTTTGCAGTCGGATTTTGATTGTCAGAGGAGGTAATTACACTTTTGGGCTGCAGATGTAGCTCAGTTGTACAGCACTTGCCTGGCACATGGCAGGGTCCAGGAGAATGAAGGGGAGCCTAGTACAGTGGTGCATGCTGCCAACCCAGCTGAGGGAGGCTGAGGCAGGAGAACTGCAAATTCAAGACCAGAGTTGGCAATAGTGAGACCAGTCTCAAAATAAAAATTGAAAAAGGAGTCGAGATGAAGTGCAGTGGCAGAGCTAGGGTGAGGTCCTGGGTTCAACCTCCAGTACCTCAAAAAGAAGAAAAAAGGAAGCCCATGATTGCAGAGCGACTTCTCCCATTGGGCACTGGACTTGCCTCAAACTCCCCTGGTCCCGCAGAGAAGTCCGCCAAGCCACAGCCACAGGGAGCAGCGCTGGGGGAGAACACTGATCTACTCACTGATCTACTGGGCCAGGGTGCAGCTCAGTGGCAGAGGATACACTTGGAGCGTGCAGGACCTGGAGCTCCCCAACACACATGGGAACAGACAAAGCAACAAGCTTTATCCCGGCCGTGAATAGCTGGACAGCTTCCTGATTCCTATAAAAAGTGGATAATGAGAACTCCTTCCGGTTCAGTCTGCCCCTGGCCTAACCCGATTTCTGATTTGGGTTCCTGATTCTGGTTTATGCAGGGTTGTTTCGGAGGAAGGCTAGGAACTGGCTTTGGAACTTTAGTGTCCCCCATGGATCTGTGACTATCAAACCTCTGCGACTTCTTTTTACAATTTTCAAATCTCATCCCATCAGCAGAAAGGAAAGTTTTTGAATTTATTTATAGGTAGTCTCCATTTCTAGAACTCTGTTTCATGGAATGCTACTCTGTCATCAGACTTTAATTCCTGCGTATTTAAAAATATCATTCCTCCTATAATTCCAGCACTCAGGAGGCTGAGGCAGGAGGATCACTGTGAGTTCCAGACCAGCCTGGGCTACATAGTGAGTTCCAGGTCAGTCTCAACTACATAGTGAGACCCTGTCTCAAACAAACAAACAAACAAACAAACAAACAAAAAAGAAGTTGCGCAGAGGGCTGGAGCTGTGGCTGAGGGGCAGAATGTTTGCCAGCGTGCACAAGGTACTGGATTCAGTCCCCAGCGTCAAAGAGCAAAACCAGAAAACAAAACGTACCTGGCCTTCACATGAACAGCCGGGAGACAGCCGTGTTCCCAGAAGCCAGGACGAGCGAGCCAGGCAATGCGAGCCAACCTGACCCCCGCGAGTCAGCGAGGCTCCTTCCAGCTCACCCCCGCCAGCAGGAGCCTCTCGGCGGCCAGCGCCCCCGTGTGACGGCTCCGAGTCCTGCTCTCCCAGGCTCCTTCCGAAGGCCTCAGCCCGGCGCGGGGCCCAGGTCTGGTTCGGGGTAGGAGGACCGGGCAGCAGCGCTGTTTTTCAGTCCCTGCTCCAAACGCTTTCTCAGTCCTGAGTGGGAGCTGCCCGCCCCACGCGGGCTGAACGGTCAGAACTCGGCAGAAGGTTTCAAGGCCCGGCTTTCCCGTCCACCTTGTGTTAGAATATCACAAAGAAAGCAAGAAAGAAACTTTTTTCCCCCTGTGTGTCAAGCCACTCAGATTTGCAGGTGGTCGTTATTGCTGCGATAAATCAAGCTACACACTCTGACGATAAATCTCTTGCTGAATGGCTCAGTGTCAGAGCCCTTGCCTAGCTCATGGGAGGCCCTGGGTTCCATTTCCAACACACACACACACACACACACACACACACACACACACACAAAGCAAACAAATCCTGTTAAATTCTCATGCAAAAAGAAACAAGTCTGCTGCTTTGTCCTTTGTCTCCCTCTAGCTATGTCTTTTGTTGCCTTTCTTTCTTTTTTTTTTTAATCCAGGATCGAACTCGGGTCCTTGAGCTTGCAAAGCAGGCAGCAGCACCACCGAGCTACATCCCCAGCCCTGGCTATGTCTTCTTAGAGGTCAGCGCCATGGAATTATTTGTCCAGAAGACGGAGGAAGTCCCTAGGCCCGAGGGGACCGCAGCCGGCTGCCCGTGGTTCTCTTGGCTGGGACTTGAGCGCCCACGCAGTGCCCGCACCTGGCCCGTGTGACCAGGACAGCCTAGACAGGGAGGGAGCAGGGCAAGTCTGGGCCTCAGTCGCTGAAGATGGGGACCTGGCAGCGCTGCTGTCCCCAGGCCCCTGGCTCCAGGGGAAGGCGGCTGCCCGCTGGGAGCAGCCAAGGGGAGGCGAGGCACCTGGGAGGCAGCAAGTGACACCCTCCACGCCCACTGTCACCTCCCCAGGCCTTGAGTGGGGGACTTGGTCCCTGGCACAGGCTGACATCCCCAGGTCACCTTAGGGGAGCCCCGGGGCAGACACAGACACAGACACAGACACACACACACACACACACAGAACTCCTGAGCCACAAAAACTGTGGTAAAAATAAATATGTATTGTTTGAAAGTGCAAAGTTGTGGAGTAATTTGAGACAGAGAAAAGAACACACAATAATGTGTGATATCGCTGTTTGTGAAATTTTCTAGACTCCTCTTTTTTCTTTTTTGTTCATTTCTGGGGTTTGAACCCAGAGCCCGGCACCTGCCGGACAACTCCTGCCTCCAGCCCACTCCCCCCGCCGGATCCTGGATTGGAGAGGGCTCTCACTCCCGAGGAGGCGCCAACGCCACTCTGGGACCTGCTCAGGCCCACGCCACAAAAGGGTGTATCAGCCCCACAGCGAAAAGGACAGCGGGTGGGATCGCTCGGTAATGGCAATTTTGAAGATTAAGTTGGAAAAATGCAAGCTGATTGTGACATCTTCTTGAAATCTTTAAACAGGGTGGAAGATTCTGGAATAAAAAAGAATTATATTTTACCCTCAGAGCAGATATTTAATGAGAATTATCATTAGCATGAGCATTGAAAATGTCAACTGGGAGAATGCCAAGCCACTTCCAAGCATCCACACAGGACACCTGTCTTTCTCCGACAGGATGACAGACCAAGGGAGAGGAGACCAAGGGCTGCTGAGCCACTGTGAGTTGGAAAGGCAGCCGCCACAGCAGGGAAGCCCAGCACCCTGCTGAGGCAGGACCGTGCTGTGAGCCCAAGGCCAGCCTGGCTTGCTTAGTGAGTGCAAGGAATTCTAATCTAGCCCACATTACAGAGGAGGCTCTGCCTAAAAACAAAGCAAAACTTGAGCTAGGCATGGTGGTGCACATCAGTAATCCCAGCACTCAGGAGGCGGAGGCAGGAGGATCGCCATAAGTTTGAGGCCAGCCTGAACTCCATAGCAAGACCCTGTCTCAAGACAAATAAACAAAGCAGCTGGGGATTTAGCTCAGTGGTGTACCCATCTGCCTCATAAACTGCCAAGGTCATCCCCAGTACCAAAAACAAACAAACATAAAACATGACTACAAACTGGGTGTGGTAGCGGATGCCTGTAACCCTAGCACTCTGGGAGGCTGAGGCAGGAGGATCAGAAGTTCAAGATCAAGATGGGTAATCTAGCAATTTACCAAAATCTTATGTTAAAAAAAAAGCTATAGCTCAGTGGATGCCCTGGATAGATAGCTAAATGATAGATAGATAGACAGACAGACAGACATGATAGCTGCCTTGCCCTGGGGTGCATGCCTGCAACCCCCCACACCCTGACAGGCTGAGAAAGAAGGATTGAAAATTCAACCCAGCCCAGCAATCAATTTACAGAGAGATTTCTCAAAATAAATTTGTAAATGACTGGGGCTGTAATTCAGGGGCAAGGGCAAAGATTTCAATCTACAGCACCACAAACCACAATAGCAAATATATACAAACAATAGTAACGATGAAGGAATGAATATGATTAAAAGACACATGTATCTTAGGCCGATTTGCCCATTCTTTTCTCTCACTCATTTTCCACCAAAAAAGTCTTGTTTTTCAATTTTTCTTTCTTTCTTTCTTTTTTTTTTTTTTTTTTTTTTTTTTTTTTTTTTTTTTTTTGGTACCAGGGATGGAACTCAGGACCTTGCACTTGCCAGGCAGGCAGCAGCACCACTAAGCTACATCCCTGGCCCTTTCTCTTTTTTTTTGAGACAGGGTCTCGCTATGTAGTTGAGACTGACCTGGAACTCACTATGTAGCTCAGGCTGGTCTCTAACTCACAGCGATCCTCCTGCCTCAGCCTCCCAATTGCTGGGATTACAGGCTTGTGCCACCATGCCCGGCTTTTTTCTGATTCTTTTGAGACTGAGTCTCTTGTGCTCTAGGTGGATCTTAGACTTGCTATGTAGCCCAGGCTGGCCTCAAACTCATGGCGATCCTCCTGCCTCAGCCTCAGGGCTGGGATCACAGCATGGACCCCCACAGCCTCCTCTTTGTACTGCAAGTCAGGTGGTAAAAGGACTACAGCACTCAGAGCACACGCGCCAGTCCCTCGGGAGAGAAGCTGGGAGCAGGCAGCTTCCTTCTCCCGCAGCACTTGCGTCCCCAAAGCCACTTACTAGCAGGACGCAGCAGAGCTCGAGCGTGTACAGCATGGTCCACACGGGTGGGAACCGGGGCCAGCGCGCCTCCTGCCCGGGAGGGTAGTTCACGAAGTTCCTCCAGCAGTGGCAGAACTCTAGGGAAGCACAGATCCGCCTCGTTCCACAGACACAGGGGGAAGGTACACAGGGGTGCTGGCTGGGGTGCGGCTCATTGAAAGTGTAGGTGTGGGGCCCTGAGCGCAAGGCCTAGGACCCAGATGTTCGCTGGTATGCACACACTCGTGTGCAGAGGGAATGCACACGCATTCGTGTGCACACTGTGCACAAAGGCTCCGCCCCTTTGCGCGTGTGGCGCGGGCAGCACCCTGACCCCGCCCAGCGCCCAGGCGCAGAGTCCGCCAAGAGCCACCGGGGCAGTGTAGGGAGCAGGCCCGGCGCCAGGCCCTGCCCTGAGGGGCTGCCCTGCTCCACTCTCACACCGGCCTCAGTCCCGCTCCCTTTCCCCCAGGGAGCCGTCACCAGCGGTTCCAGGCTCGCTGTTACCTGGGTCGCTCATGACCTGCACGCGCGCGCCCGCGGCCACCAGGTCCCTGAGTCCTTGCCGGTTCTGCTCGTCCACGTGCCAGAAGAGCCGCGCGACGTACACGACCAGACTCACGTTCGGGTGCTGCCTCAAGAACTGCCCGGTGGCCCTGGCGCACTCCCGGCAGGGGCTCCAGGACAGGAACCAGGTGATGGTGCAGCGGGCCGGGCCTTGCAGACGTCCCCCCAACGTGAGCCTGTGCAGGAAGCTGGCCTCTGCGTGCCGGGCCGCGTTCAGGCAGCACTCGCGCCAGGCCCTGGGGCTTGCGCCCCACCGCACCTCGGACAGCAGGCAGGTCTCTCTCCGCAGCTGCCGGGGAT
>NW_022900931.1:24544809-24548915 GCF_012274545.1 Fukomys damarensis | reverse complement strand
CCTGTCCCACCTGCCTGCCGGGCCGATCCCACCCGGCGTCCCTCTCCCAGCTGGGGAGAGAGAGGGCTTCTGCCCACCACGCTGTGAGGCCAGCTCCCCACGATCCCCGAGTGTGGGCTGCAGTGTGGGTGTGTAAGGGCGCCGTGTCATCTGCTAACCCTCTGGCTTCACATTTCGCAGTGTCTAGTCCTCAGGGGACGCAAACTAGATTTCAGCAAGTGGTGAAGTCTCAAAGGATCTTCTTGGTAGACAGATCAGAGGAGAGAGTAATGTAAGCCAGAGGTGGTGGTGTAGGGTGGTAATCCCAGCTACTTGGGATGCTGAGGCAGGAGGATCTAGAGTTCAAGCCCAACAGAACAGGAGCCCATCTCAAAACAGTGAGTGAAGTGGGGAGCTCTTCGGCTCAGGAAGTGCAGGATTGTGCTGGCTCTGCAGACATAGCTGAGTCCTAAGCTCTGGCACCTTCAGGCTCCTGCCACCCTGAGGCACCACATGCAGCTGTTGCACAGTCGCCCCGTCCCCCGCCCCCCTTCATGAGATGACGTAATTCCCACGTGACCTCCTGGTAGACTAAGAGGGTAACAGGCACAGGCTACAAAGCAGGAACTAAAGTTGAAGTAACAGCTTCTCTGAACATTTCATAAGGGCGCTCGGAAATGTGACCGAGAGAAGAGGAACAGGTGATGGAGAAGAACGCTGAAAGGTAATTAAAGAGGAACAGGGAAGATAGAAAGACAATGATCAGAAAATTAAGTTGCAAAAGACAAAAAGAAAGAATAGGAGGGCTGGAGATTTAGCTCAGTGGCGCTGCGTCTGCCTCACAAGTGCAAGATCCTGAATTCGATCCCCAGTACCAAAAGAAAAAAGAAAAAGAGAAGTCTGTAGCCCCCTGGGTTCTTGCGCTGCTCTTTACTCTCACTGAAGGAAATGTCCGTGGGCTACTACTCCTTACCTCAGAGTCGGGTCTCCCGCCGAAGGACCTGTTGGCCAACAGACAACCACGTCAAATAACATCCAAACACAAGTTCAGCTGCTAAGAGCCAGGGCTCTGTTCCTCCCACCCTGCCTGCCACACCCAAAAATGGACCTAGAAGATTCTCTCGAGGACTCTAGGCATGGGACCAGCTTGGTAAACCAGAGGGAAGCAAGATCTGTCCCAGTCTGCTGAGGTCTCTGCTCCCAGGTGTCTCGTCTCGAAGTGGGAAGCCAGTGAGCAGCGGGGTGGGGCCGGGGCTGGGCAGAGTGAGTGCCTGGCCTGGAAGTCGCCTCCAGCCCTGCCCCGTCCCAGCCAAGGCGGTCCCCCCCACAAGCTGCCACGCAGGATGATTCCCTGCAGTGGGAAAGCTGCTCCACAGAGGCTCCAAATACAATACCTGCCTCTGCGCGACCTCACTGTATCCGGAACTTTCACAAGCACAGCAGTTACCGCACCCTTGCGGTGGCCCTGGCTGGTGAGATGTGCACCGTGCAAACCTGCTGACCCTGGCACACTGCTTGTAACGCACCAGTGAGCCACAGATACTTACTAAGCTAATGACTGAAGAGACCTCACGACTACTCACCTACTCAAACATACTTTCCTACCTTAGCCAACCGCTTTCTTTTTAACCTTTCCTTCAACCTTAGAACCCAAAAGCAGTAGAATCTTTTAATTCACAACCCACTTAACCATTAAAGTATTTGGGGGGAGCAGGGATTTAACTCAGGGCCGGGGATTTAGCTGAGTGATGCCGCACCTGCCTCACAAGCACAAGGTCCTGAGTTCAATTCCCAGTACTGGAAAAAATAAATAAAGTAAAATAAAATATTTTTATCGTCTAATTCAGAAATAAAACTCTAGAGGAACAAGCCAAAGACAAGGCATCCTAATGGAACAGAGTGTGATCTACAGTTTTGTTAGTCTATCAGTAAGTAGTTGGTGACAGCAGCCCAAGGCACAGTTGGCTGGATAAAAAGAAAGCAGCACCCGCGGAGTTAAGAGCTAACTGGAGGACCGGGGATTTAGCTCAGTGGTGCTGCCACCTGCCTCGAAGGTAGAAGGTCCTGAGTTCAGCCCCCAGCACCAAAAAAAAAAAAAAAAAACTAATTCTAGTCATGCATGGAGTTAAGCTGAGAGATGTAAAAAAACAGAACAAAGCACAGGAGGAAAGTCAAAATGCACACAGATTGATAAGGACTCCTGCCCTGGAAGAAGGTTTTTAGGCAGATGTGCTACGCTGGCTGGCAGCTCCTCCCAAATTCCAGGTCGGCTGGTGTTCAGGGAAATTCGCCCAGCAGAGTAACTGTTTTCCTATGAACTCAGTCCCCTTCCACCCGGCCAGGTGAGTCGCTACAGCCATTTTCTTTAGACCCTAATCCTGCAGACCACCTGTTTAAAACAAGTTCCCACACTGTGCTTTATCTAGAAAAGGACAAAACTAAGAAAATACACTGAAAAAAATTCCACTTCCAGGTCACCTCCCTGATGAGCGCCCACCAACGTTACTTTTCTCATTATTTCCAATAAACATTCCCTAACTTCTTCCTTTGGTCCATGATTTCATTCTTCAGCTCTGTGCAACAATGAGCTCAGTTTGTACAGCATTAACCATCTCAATAAGACCTAAAAAATGAAGGCTGGGGATGTAGCTCAGTGGCACCATGCCTGTCTGGAAAGTGCAAGGTACTGAGCTCAATTCCCTGTATGGAGAAAAAAAAAAAAAAGACCTAAAAAATTGTAACTTGTAGCTGGGTATGGTAGCACACACCTGTAGTAATCCCAGCAGGCGAAAGGTTCACTGAGTCTGTGCCCAGCTTGGGCGACATAGTGAGTCATGGCCGGTCAGAGCTGGTGACCATGTCTCAGAAATAAATAAATAAAAAAGAAAGAAAGAAATGATAACTATTATAACATAGGTCTGATGTCAAAGTCCTCTTCACTGTACCAGATGGTCACCTCATAACCGAATAAACATTAGAGAATCAATCTTACCAAACCAGTAATTCAAAATTCTTATACTTTAGGGAGTTAAATAATGAAAGATACAGCTGACAATAAGTTAATATCGTATACTCCACCTCATTCAGAAATTAAAGTACACAGTGGCAGTGCCTGTGAGGGAGGCTGAGGCAGGAGGATCATGAGTTCAAGGCCAGCCTGGGTCACATCACAAGATCCTCTTTCAAACAAACAAAACATAGAAATAAATAAAAAATACAAGGGGGAAGGGAGGAAGAAAGGAGGGAAGGGACAAGAAAAAAAGTGAAAATGCAAGGAAAAAACAGAAATAAAACTTTTGTCTATAGGGAGGGGAGGGGGAAGGAAACAAAACAAAAATAATCTGAACAAAACTGGCTGACATTAAAAGGCTGATGGGCTGAAAGTACAGCACTTGGCTAACACTGAAGAAAAACAAAGAAAGAGCAAGTGCTGTTAGAGATGTGCCCGTTAGCTGTCTGGAAGCTGCAGTTTGTCTGGGGAGATGGAAGAAAAGGGCCAAAATCTACAGGCTCGGTCACCGTCTCCAGCCTCTCTTCTCCCAGGAAGCAGAGACGCGTGAAGTTTGAGACACGACACAAGGTTCGCCCACCGGGCACCTTTTCTCAGTGGGTCAGAGAAGCATGGAAAAGTCGCACCTGCTCTGAGAGAGGCCAGTGAGAGGCTCCAACCCCACCAACCCCAGCCCCACCTCACGCTCAGGGCTGTGTGGAAGCAAGGAGATCCAGAAGTCCCTGGGGACGCATCCTCCACAGCAGGGTGCGGTGTGTGTGTGTGTGTGTGTGTGTGTGTTTCTGTGTGTGTGTGATAACCGAGCGTGTGTTTAAACTGGGTACGGGGGCGGGGGCAGGATGGAGGCTGTGCGCCGTACCAGCTCCGGTCAGTGGAGAGGGCTCTGTAGGGATGGATAGGTGAGGAGGACAGGAAGGAAAAGAGGGCGGGAGAGAGGGGAGAAGGAGGGGAGGAAGGAGAGGAGAGAGAACACCCCACACATCTCCTTCACAGGGAAGTCCGAAAACCATGCCCAGGGCTGGAGATTTAGCTCAGTGGTTCCACCACCTGCCAAAAAACAACAACAACAACAAAAAACAATACCTAGATTCTTTTTTTTTTTTTTTTTTAGGCAGGG
>NW_022900931.1:24535364-24544415 GCF_012274545.1 Fukomys damarensis | reverse complement strand
CTTGAACTCACAGCGATCTTCCTGCCTCAGCCTCCCGAGTGCTGTGATTACAGGCATGCGCCACCACACCCGGCTCCCAGATTCTTCATTTAAACGGTGCACTCGGTCTCCCCCAACCTCCCACTTGGAAGAGAATTTTGACAGAGGTAGAACACAGTACAGGAAACACCGGCCGCTCCACCCCAGCCTGCATCCCTGTGACTCCCTCTGGTCAAGGCACAGGCAGCCAGCGGTCTTGTGACTGCTCTGCCCTCAGGCCCACACCCACCAAGTGTGGGGTGCCTATGTCCGAAGCCTTCTTCCGGGACTAACTCAGAAAGTCTCCAGAGATTTCTCTCTAACAAAAAGATAAATCTCCAGTTCTTTGTTTTTTGGCATTACTGGGGATCGAATTCAAGGCCTTCACACTAAGCTACATCCTCAGTCCTTGTTGCTGTAGCTGTTGTTGGTATTTATTTTTTGAGACAAGGCCCCGTTAAGTCACTAAGTTGCCCAGGCTGGGCTCAAACTCATGGTCCTCCTGCCTCAGCCTCCGAAGTTCTGGGACTGCAGGCCTGGGCCACTGTATGCAGCAAAAATCTCCATTGCTTTAGCCGAGCGTTCAAAGCTGTCTATATTACTCCAAACTTGCTATGTATCCTTACTGCAGATTATTTCTGTAAAGTTTCTCTAGCCTAACTAGTTCATCCACTATATTCTGAACTAAGGTCTCTGCAATCTCTCCAATTAATTATTTCAATGGGATTCAATTAACCAGGAATTTTGCTTTTTTCTTCATCATCCTCTTCCTCTTTTTCTTTTAGCAATACTGGAGATAAAACCCAGGGATGCTATACCACTGAGTTAAATCCCAGCAGGTTTTATTTATTTATTTTTTTTGAGGCACAGCCACACTAAGTGGTGGGGGGACTTAAAGTTGAGATCCTCCTGCCTCAGCCTCCTGAGATTTGGGCTACAGTCCTTGCCGCCACACCTGACTCCTGCTTTTGCCCATTCAAATTCTACTCTTCCTTTAGCATCCAGCTCCCATCCCAACTCATCTGAAATCACCTGTTTCCCCAGCCAGAGGTGTCCTCCCTCCTCAGGCATTTTTCTACCACTAATTAATCGTGAACTCACATTATCCACTGTATTTCCACTCACCCACAAAACGACTTTGTGCTGTCACTTCTCTTGGATGATTGTTTTAGCACTTGTTTTTACTTAATTTTTTATTAGGATGAAACTACACCAATTAAGTATCATTGGATCCAATCACATGAAGATGTCACTATTTCACCATCCTAGTCATACAGCTTAAGAATAACATTAATATACCAATCCTAACATATCAAGGAATGTTGGAAAACATCCAAGGACACAGCGTAAAACCACACTTACACACACACACACACACACACACACACACAATTTTTGCAGTGTGCACCAGGCGTCGGCGTGACCCAGCCCCCCCTGGGATAGGGACAGGAGGAGGCTGGGACCCTGGCCGGGTCTGGGCCTCTACCTTGCAGGGAAGTCATGCCGCTCACACTGCCTCCTCTTCGATCCCTGCTCTCTGGTGCTGCCAGCCGTGCACCCCGACCTCTCCTGTTCAGCTGAGCCTCTGCCACCCGCGGGACGCTGTGTGAGTCAGACACAGGGCGTGGATTCAGGGGCTGCGGAAGTGGGGGGCACCTCTGGCGACAAGAAAGACTGATGCCAAGGACGTCCGTCCAAGCAGATGCCAGGACACTAAGTTTCCGGGGCCTTCCCTGGCCGCATCTGAAATGAGGAAGGTTTCACTTTCCTGTAAACGAAAGCAAAACTATCTGTCATCCTTTCCCAGAGAGAAGACAGAAACTACAAAGGCAGCAGGGAATTGGCATCCTGTGTCGTCACCTGTCACCTGCCAGGTTCCGAGGCACCCGGGAGAGCGCTGTGGCCTCACCTGTCCTTGTGGACACGGGAGGGGCTGTGACCCAGCACCTCGGCCCCCCTCCGAGGTCTCTGGAGCTCGGCTTCCTCCTCAGGCCCAGCTGGAGGGCACCCCCCCACCCGCCTGCCCACACCCACTTCCCCACAGCTGCAGCCCTGTTTCCTGAACCCGGGTCAAGTTCAGGGCGTAAATCCACTGCAGCTCAGTGCGGGCTCCCGGAAGTGAGGCCACTCATGACCCAAGTCCTCCTCCAGGATCTTGGGTGTGTAGCCCTGGACTTCGACCACAGGGCCTCATGAACCTAACCCTGAATCTAAACCAGACTTTATTTGCCCTGGTGGCCAGGCTGGAGCCTCACAAGATAAGCAGTGGTGGCAGTGAGTGTTACCTGTAATCTCAGCTACTCCAGAGGCGGAGATCGGAGGATTCCAAGTGTGAGGTTAAACCACTTCCAAACAAGACAAAAGCCCTGAGACGCAGCTCAGCACTAGATACGAAGCCCTGAGTTCAACCCCCAGTGCCAAAAAACAAAACCAATATCCATGCCCTAACCCTGACGAAGGCCCTGTGCAGATGTGACTGTGGTGAGCATCTTAGGAGCTAGGAAGATGGTAGCAGAGGCCAGGTGGTAAGACGGTGATTCAGAGGCCAGGAGTTGGGAGTTTGGCAGCACTAGAAGCTGGGACGTGGGGTCCCCTCCACAAGGCAGGCTGCTGTCAACTTGATTTGGTGAAATGGCTCACTCCGCCCTCAGAACTGCGAGCTAATCGGCATTGTTTTATATCCTGTGGCGACCGCCACAGCAGCAAAGGGAAAGCGACACAGTGAGATAGACTCCCGGGGAGCGCCTAGGCAGGAGCTAACCTGCGGCATCACTGGGCTGTTCTCCACGAGTCCTGTTGGCAGCCAGAGTGAGGACACAACTGCGGACACGAAGTCCAGGAGCCCACGCGAAGGCCCACCCTGCGGCTGCAGCCAGCGGAGAGCAGGGGCTGACCGCTCTCCCGCCCCGCGGTGAGCACAGCCCGGGGCCCACGGACAGAGGGGCCTCTGTGCAGGGCAGGGAACCTCTGGAGCCCACAGGCCCCAGAGCTGGGCAGAGAAAATCCTGGCTGGCTGGGTCCTGAGACTGCTGAGCTTACAAAGGAACCACTCATTCAGTAGTAGCACAGGAATTTCTTCTCTGACTCCATCTTTTTTAATTTTTCTATTTCATGTATTTTTACCTTTCCTTCAGTGGACTTTTTGGGGATTTTTGGCCCCCCCTTCTTCCCCTTTTTAGTTTCTTTTTCCCTTTCAACTTTTTTCTCTTCCTTCATTAACTTTCGTTTTTGGGGGGTACCAGGGATCGAACTTGGGACATTGTCCTTGCGAGGCAGGCGGTGGCACCACTAAGCTAAGTCCCTGGCCCTCTTCATTAACTTTCTTTTATCTCCCGTTTGTGCTGTTTATCTTTTTTCTTATTCATTCTTTCCTATGACTGTTCTCTATCATATTCATTTCCTTTGGTCCTTAGTAGGAGCCTTTGTCTCATTTTCTCTCCTCCTTCTCATAACCCATTAATTTTTCAAATTCTGGGGCTGGGGATTTAGCTCAGCGGTTCGGTGGCCTGCCTTGCAAGCGCAAGGGCCCATCCCTGGTACAAAAAAAAAAAAAAAAATTTCAAATTGTGCCTTTTTCATTCAGTGGATTCCCCATCCCCTCCACATTTCCTAGTTTAACTATCAGCCTTATGAATTTCTAGATAGCTAGTTAACTTTATGCTATTGCTGCTGAATACTGTTCTATTGTTATAGAGATAAAGTGCTCCATTTAGTCAACACAATGCAGGTCATTAGTAGTTCAATATTTGTTTTTTCTTAGTGTTAGACCCCAGATAGCCTCGGTCCTCTCTACAACATATCATACGCAAAGGATAGAATAGAATCTATTTTTCAACACAAGAATAGAATCTTTTTTTTTTCCTTGCAGTACCAGGGATTAAACTCAGGACCTTGAGCTTGCCAGGCAGGCGCAGCGCCACTGAGCTACATCCGCAGCCCAATAGGACATCTTTTAAAGGGGCTGGGGATGTACTCTGTGGTCCCACCACCTGCCTCGCAAGCACAAGGACCCAAATTCTATCTCCGGTACAAAAAGAAAAATGTTTTTAAAAAAAGACAACTTTTATGATAAAGACCACCTAAGAAATGACCCCCCAAACCAGCATCCAAAAAGTTCTCAAGAACAGCCTAGAAGAGACAATGAAGATAATAATATAAA
Organism: Fukomys damarensis; assembly: GCF_012274545.1. Lineage (NCBI taxonomy): Eukaryota > Metazoa > Chordata > Mammalia > Rodentia > Bathyergidae > Fukomys > Fukomys damarensis. The sequence goes on along the minus strand of NW_022900931.1, from coordinate 24,540,238 downwards.
AGCTCTAACAGAGTAAATTCACCCAGTAGGGTGACCAGAGAAGTACAAAGAAAAGATAGGGAAACAGCAACAGGAAAACAAGGCAATGACAGGAAAAAAATCAGTACCTACAAGTAGTAAGTCATTGCGAATAGTTATTCATTTCCATAATCAAGACACAGACTGGCAAAATGGATCAAGAAACAAAGTAAAAAAAAAAAAACACAAAAAAAGAAAAAGAAAGAAAGAAAGAAAAGAAGCTGGGCATGGTGGTGCACGCCTGTAATCCCAGCACACAGGAGGATCGCCATGAGTTTGAGACCAGCCTGGGCTACGTAGTGAGTTCCAGGTCAGTCTCAACTACATAGTGAGACCCTGTCTCAAAAAAACCAATAAATAAATAAATAAATAAATAAAAAGATCAGAACAGAAAAGACACAAATCAATGAATTAGAAATGCAAAAGGTAAAATCACAATGGAAACTGCCAAAATAAAAAGAGTATTAACTCTTTCATAATTTTGTACACCAATGAATTGGGGAATTTGGAAGAAATGGATTCCTGGACACATATAAATTACCAAAACTAAACCAGAGGACTTTACATTTCTGAATAATACAATAACATGCAATGAAATTGAAGTAGTAATAAAAAAAACTATCAACTAAGAAAAGCCCAAATCCAGATGGGTTCAGTCCTGGGAAGTTCTTACACCAGTATCAAGCTTTTTAATGAAATTGAAAGAGAAGTGCCTGGCTCACTATAAATTTTTCTAGTAAGTTTTGCAATTGGGTAGCATGAGTCCTTCAAGTTGATATTTACTTTATCAGAATTCTTTTGGCTATTCTAAGTGATTTGCGTGTCCATATGAATTTCAGAACCAGCACCTGAGGGCTGGGGACACAGCTGAACAGTAGATCATTTCCCCAGGGTTGAGATTTCCTAGAATGTCTCTCCAGGGTCTCATGTGTCCAAAGGTGGAGCTTTGGGAGGTGACTGGATCTTCATCCGTGGGTTAGTCCACTGGTGAGTCACGGCTAGAAGTGCCGCCAGGAGGTGGTCACGGGGGGACCTGGAGGGCGAGTTCTTGTCCCTGGCGCCCCCTTTCTCCCTCCACTTCCTGGCTGCCCCACGGTCAACAGCGTTCCTCCGCCAGCCCCTCCCCAACAATGTTTCTGCCTTGGAATCCGCTGACCATGGACTGAACCCACTAAAACCAAGAGCCACAATGCACATCTCTTCCTTTACATCATGGTGTTGGGTGTTTTGTCCCAGCCAGAGGAAAGTGACCAAGACACCCAGCATACGTGAGGCCTTGGGCTTGGTTCCCAGTACCACACACACACACACAACTTTCGGCTGGAGTTTCTGCGTGGGCCTGCACTGAACACCTGTTGTTCAGTATGTGGAGTACTGAGCCCTCCCATCCAGGAACATACTGAATCCTGCTGTCCAGTCCTTCAGTGTTCAGGTCAGGCACCCGAATATTTTATAAATGTTCCCCTTAAGTATTGTGTGTGTTTTGATGTGTGTGTGTGTAATCACATCATGTAATTGTCACTGGTGTGTAGAAACAGGTGAGTTTTGCATAGTGAGGAAAGGAATACACTCTTCATCCACCCATGATTTACCCACGAAACAAGTGAAATGTGTGAGATGTTGTGTGAGTCAGTTTTTCATGTCCTTAGAAAAACAGATCCTTTGATTTCCCCAAATGGAAAAACAACAAAGGTTTTAACAGATTTGTTGTTTGTGGGGGTTTTTGTTTGTTTGTTGTTTCAGACAGATTCTCACTGTGCTGGCCTGCTGGCCTGGAACTCCTAGACTCAAGAAATTCTCCTGCTTCAGCCTCCCTAGCAGCTGGGACTACAAGCTGCTGGATGCCATACTGAGGTTGCTCTTCCTGATTTAATCAGCAGGAGGCAGAAAAGCAAGTAAGAGTTGCAGATCCAAATGGGATATAAATTTCCAACTCAAGTCCTTAGTTTGCACCATCTATTTCCTCACTCTGCTCTGGCTTCTCACCAGTCTGAAGTTACTGAACTGCAAGCCCATGTTCTCCATCAAAGCTCCTACTACATCTGAACATCCACATCAAAAACCCTTGTCACCGGGTATGGTGGCACACACCTGTAGTCCCAGTACTTGGGAGGCTGAGGCAGGAGGATTGCCGCAAGTTTGAGGCCAGCTATGGGGAGACCCTGCCTCAAAAACCAAAAATAAATAAAATAAGGCCATGGGGCCAGTGGCGCTGCTGCCTGCCTCTCAAGTGCAAGGTCCTGAGTTCGATCGTGGTACCAAAAAAATAAAGACAGAAAAAACAAAAGCAAAACAGAACAAAGAAAACCCTTCTCCTTTTATTTAGGAGGTTTAACTCTTGCTTATAGTCGTGGTAGTTATCACAGCCTCCCTTCCACCAGAGCTATGGACTTCACTGTTTCAGGAATGTTCAGATAATTACCCCTGTATTCCTCACCACATCTTTACTATTTATTATCTGGAGGACAAAAATTGTAGTTTGTGCCTAAAGTAATTATTCTCAAGTGTCCCTAAGATCTGTGTGTAACTTTCCCGCAAAGACAAATTGTACCTACCACAACAGGTCAAAAGTGACGACTGCATATTTTCAGTGATAAATTTTTATCCAGAATGAACTGACCCAGCTTAGTGGGGATTATTTGTTTTGTGAGACAGGGTCTCAGTATGTAGCCCAGGCATCCTCCTGCCTCAGCCTTTCAAATGCTGGGCTTCAAAGTCTTTGTAAATAGGGAGGGGTAAAAGGGAGGACAGGGGAATGGGGAAAAAATAAGAACCAAGACATATCATGTACAAGATCCCAATGGTAAACATAACTGTACTGTTTGCTTTAAATGTACCAATAAACTTAATGGGGAAAAAATGCTGGGATTACAGGCCTGGGCCACCACCATGCTTGGCCTTTATTATACGTGCTCGCCATAGGGTTACACTCATCGTGAGGAGCTATCACACGCGAATAACTCATCTGAATTCCTTTTGCGTCCTCATTTTCCTCTGTAACAGTACCTAGTGTACGAGTTCCGAGTTCCACCGGGGAAAGCTGACTTTCCGATCGCTTCTCTTTAAAGCATGAATAACAATGCCAAAGATCAGAGAACAATGAAACATCTGAGACACAGGTGGAATCACCGCCGCCCACAGTGCCAGGGAGCGACGTTTCTTTTTGTCCGGGTCGGCTGTATGGTCACGCGCGTGACGGGGTGGGGGTGAATCATCGGGGAGTGCGCGTGTGCGCGGGTGTGCGTGTGAGCGCGTGTGCGTGTGTGCATTAAGCACGCGTGGCCGCAGGCCCTACCCACACCCGCACTCGTCCACCACCATGTCCTCGTGGTGGCGCAGGACGACGCTGTCGCCGTCCTGGTACAGCAGGGAGATGGGCGAGAGCAGAGAGGTTGAAGTAGAGCAGCCGCCGCAGACAGGAGTCGGAGGGAAGGAGCGAGCCTGCGTGGAAAGAGACGGCAGTCATCTCCTCCGGCCCGCGCGCTCTCGGCTTTACCCAAACCCCACCGCTCGCGAGGCTGAGGCAGGAGGAGTCTGAGTTCCAGTGACTCGCGATCGCTGGAGGTCGGTTTCTTTGTGCTGACCCTGAACTCACTCTGTAGCCCAGCTGGCCTCCAGCTCCCAGGGGCGCTTCTGCCTCCCGAGTGCTGGATCACGGGCCTGCGCCACCACACCTGGCAGAAGTGAGAAGCTTTACACACTGGTGGCGAGGTATAAACCTTGGAGGTTATTTGTTGGCTACATAGCAAAAGCTTGACTGTCAGCACAGAGGAGGCTGATGCAGGAGGATCAAGAATTCAAGGCCAGTCTGAGCCACATGTGAGACCTCGACTCAAAAGTTGAAATGTGTCTGCTCTTTGGTCTAACGATCTCCCAAAAGTGTGCGCACGCAAGTATGCTATGTCCACACCCAGCACGGGCCCTCTGTTACACACAAGGGAGTATTTCTGAGCTGTCCCCAGCAAGAAGCTCGGAGAAAGTTAGACGGAGGCGGAGCAGACCCCGCCCCCCAGTGAGGGCCGAAGACCTGAAGTCACGGAGGGCAGACTCCTCGCTCACCTCCGGATTCTCCAGCCGACCGTGGGCCGGGCTCACAGCAGGACTCCAATAATGCTCCCCGACAGATCTGTATTCAAACCTTCCCTCCCGACGGAGCAAAGCTAACTGCCCAGAGCAGGCATAGAAATGCAGATCCGCAACGCCGCCCAGGCGCCACAAGAATCAGGCGCGAGAGCGAGGCGGGCTGGGCTGGAAGATCTTTAAATCTGACCTTGATATCGGGTGGGTGGTCGCTGACTTGGGGAACTAGTGAACTGCGGATGTGAAAGGTACGGGGCCACCGCTCTGCGTTCCCACAAACCAGTGCCTTCTTCCACCCACCCGGAAAGGGGTGTGCACAGATTTAGGAGCAAACGGGGAGGAAAACCTTCAACCCTGCTTAACATTTTAAAAGACTACGATGTGCATATTGTGGTTAACTAGCGAGAGTGAGCCCAGCCCTCTGGGAGGCTGAGACAGGAGGATCCCGAGTTCGAGCCTTATCTGCTATTTAGCGACTTAGCAAGACCCCATCTCAAGTAAAACATGGAATAAAGGGCTGAGGACTAGCTCCCTGCACAGGCCCTAGGGCCCAGCCCCAGCCCCGCAAGGAAAAGGTCAACCACTTTGAACCCTCTGTCCCCACACTAGCAGTCTGACCTTCGATGGGTCACGGGTTACCTCCGGCCTCGGCCTTAATTTCCTGGCTGTTAAAAGGTCGATAAGAATCCCAACCCGCCTTCCCCTCGGCATTGTGACTGGGACGGGACGCGATGAAACACGGAGATGCCCGCCCGTGCCCGCGTCGTGCCCACCTC
>NW_022900931.1:24529087-24535097 GCF_012274545.1 Fukomys damarensis | reverse complement strand
AGGAGCAGCAGCAGCCCCTAGGCTCACTGAGGATCGGAGACGGCGCGGCCACTCCTCCCGCCTCCCCACGGTGGGGGGCGGGAAGACGGGACACCCCTCCCGGCCGCCTGCATTCCCTGCGCCTTGCTTTCTTTCTGAGACGGGGTCTCGCTATAGCCCCCAGGCTGGACTCCAATTTGCAATTCCCGCCTCGGCCACCCAGAGTGCTGGGATTACAGGCATGCGCCACCGGTCTGCGTTTATCTCTTCATTTCCTCTGCTTTCCCAGGAGGGAAAATTAGCAGTGCTAGACAGAAACGCCACAGCAACCTGAGGGCTGTCAGCCGGGACCAAGTGGAAAAGAACCCGGGCCAGGCGGCGCACGCCCGTGATCCAAGCACCGGAGGCTGAGGCGGGAGGATCACCAGGAGGTCTAAGCCAGACCGAGCTACAAGCGGGTTGTCCAAGACACTGAAATAAGTGCTAGGAACCTAATAGTGAATAATTCAGCCTTGAAATGCATAATTAGTCAAATACATAGGTTACTTTGGGGGTTCCTGGGGATCCAACTCAGGAATGTTCCTAACTGAACCATATCTCCAGCCCCCCAACTTTTTTTGGTGCGGGGGATCGAACTCGGGTCCTTGCATTTGCAAGGCAGGCAGTGGAACTGCTGAGCTAAATCCCCGGCCATCTCCAGCCCTTTTTTAAATTTATGAGACAGGGTCTCTTTCAGTTACCCAGTCTGGCATCTTTCTGAGATTCTTCTGCCTCAGCCTCTTGAGCAACTGGGACTGCACGTGTGTACCAGCACGTCCACGTTGCCTTTCTGGAATAAAAGTCCCAAGTCAGACTGACCACGTAATTCTGGATCCGTTACTTCCTAGCTGTGTGGCATTGTGCATGTCATTTAACCTCCTAAAGTTTGTCTTAGTTGAAAACAGACTGGCCTAGGACTGAGTCTGGTGGTGCATGCCTCTAACCCCAGCCATTCAGGAGGCTGAGGCAGGAAGACCTCAAGTTGGAGCTCAGCCTAGGCAATTTAGACCAGTTCTCAAAATAATCCTAACCTGATGGTTTTACTGCAGAATATAAGCTTAGCTTTGAAGGCCTGGATTTTACACCAAAATCCTGTCTCCAAATTTTCTTTTTCTGTACTAGGTATTGAACCCAGGGCTTTTTTATACAGCTACATCCCAGCCCTTTCTTTTATATTTTATTTTGAGACAGGGTCTTGCTAAATTGCTCAGACTGGGCTTAAATTTGTGATCCTTGTGCCTCAGCCTCTCGGAATACTGGAATTACTGGCATGTGCCATAATGCTGGGCTCAGAGTTTTGTTAACTGAAATGTAGCTTGGTGGTAGAAAACTTGCCTAGCACATGTCAGGCCCTGGCTTCAATTCCCAGCCTACACACACACACACACACACACACACACACACACACACACGGCGCTCAGCATTGAACCACACACAGAGTTCATAGAAGTGAGGCTGTCAAAGCCAGTGCAGCCACTGTAGCGTGGAGATTCCTTCAAAGAACTAAAACTAGAGGTTCCATTTGACCCAGCTATTGCAGGACCTGCTAGGTATCTTCCTGAAATAATTAAAGCAGGATACCACAGTAGTATATGCAGACTCATGTTTATAGCGGCACAGTTTGTAATAGCTAAATCTTGGGAACAGCCCAAATGCACATTAACTGATTAATAGATAGAGATGTGGTTTTTTTAATACAGTGGAGTACTACTCTGCCATAAAGAAGGGTGAGTTTGGGGAGCCTGGGGATTTAGCTCAGTGGTGCCAACACCTGCCTTGGAAGCACAAGGTCCTGAGTTTGATCCCCAGAACCAAGAAAGAAAGACAAACAGAAAGAAAGATGAGCTTCAGACATAGCTAAATGAATGCACCTTGAGGCCATACTCTTAACCGAAATAAATTGGACACACGTGTTTAAATACTGGATTGTTTCTCTAGTGTGAGAAACTGAACAGGGAAATAAGAACTAAAATGTACCACAGACTTTGGGAAATGGGAAGAAAAGGTTCAAATGAGAAGGAGAACAAGGAAAGGAAAGGGAGTAGGAAAGGAAAGAAGGGGCAAGAAAGAGAGGAAAAATTGAAGGAAAAAATGGAAACCAAGCTTTTCTATGTAAGGGAGGGGGAGAATGGGAAAAACAAAGTCGCAAGATATATCATGAACCGGTACACATTTCCTACCGTGAATGTTGTCATTATGTGCATCTAAAATGTGCCAGAAAGCTGGGCGTGGTGGTGCACACCTGTAATCCCAGCACTTGGGAGGCTGAGGCAGGAGGATCACCATGAGTTCGAGACCAGCCTGGGCTACAAAGTGAGTTCCAGGTCAGTCTCAACTACATAGTGAGGCCCTGTCTCAAAAAACAAAAAACAACCAAAACAACAACAACAACAAAAATAAAATAAAATAAAGCCTGCACTCCAGCTGGAGGGTCCCTGGGCAAGGCAGGGCCGTGAGTGCTTCTCAGAGGAGGAGCAGTTCTGGGAGCTCTGCGCCAAGCTTGGGCCGGGTGACTGGCAGCTGCTGGTGGAGGACCTGCAGGCTGGACTTTATGAGCATCAAGTCTTTGGCAGTTTAAAGGACTACTCAGCAGCTCTCTTCGCTGAGGTCTATGTGGATTTAGACTACAGAAAGCAGTGGGAGTCCGTGACAGTGGAGGATCCACCCGGTCCTGGCCCAGAGCCTCTCCCTGCCTTGGTTTTCCCAGAAGTCTGGTGTGGGCTGGTTTTCATGTGTCACTTTGATAACCCTGCTGGCCAAATTCCGTCCTGGCTCATTCACTGAGCCACCAAGCATGGCGTTCCGAACTTCCTGAAAGATTCGGTGAAAGCCTGTCTGAACTGCCTCAGTGAGACCTAAGAAGAACAGCTGGTGCAGTGGGACAGGCCTGTAATCCCAGCATCCTGGGAGGCTGAGGCAGGAGAATTACAAGTGTGAGCCCAACCTGGGCAATTTAGCAACTTGGTGAGACCCTGTCTCAAAATGAAATATAAAGAGTGCTGGTGGTGTAGCTCAGTGCCAAGGTGGTGGGTTCCATCCCCAGTACCACACACAAAAAACAAAAAACAAAAAAAATCTAAGAAAGAAAACAGGGACCCATGCATGCACAGTATGACGTTTCCGGAAGTGCCACGGGCCACCGAATCTCAGCCTTCCTTCCACATGTCCGTCTCCAGAGGACTGAACTTCCTACCTCCCGAAGCCTGCTTGCCTGGGGCCTGGCTCACGCTCCCTTTCCTGTTCACCCTGCCCCAAATCAGCTGTCTCCTTCCTCTACGGAATAAGGCCCAAATTAAGGAAATCTTTGCTTGTTTGTTTGTTTGTTTTGGTACCAGGGATCAAACTCAGGCAGGCAGCAGAACCACTGAGCTAAATCCACACACACACACCCCCGCCGGCTTGTTCGACTTTAAAGGGGAAGTCCTCAGTGGGAAACACAAGCATTCCATTGTGCCCTTTAGGGGGGCAGGCGGTGGAGGACTGACAGCGGCTTGTGACAGTGACCATTCTTGGTCAACTCTCCGGCAAGCCAGAGGGGCTGTGCAGAGCGGACCCCCAGGCCCCAAACTGGAGAGCGGTGCTGGTTTGCCTTCTGCTGTGTTGATTTGATTAGGCTGGGATGTGAGGTGCTAATCCGGTATGTTTCCCCTATCGTGACACTGGACCATTCTGAGAAGCATGGAAATCCCAACGGAGCACATCATGAGGTAACCACTATTCTTCCTCCCTCGCCTATACCTGGAATTTTCTTTTTCCCACATGCCAGTAGGGAACAGCTGCCTGCACCTCCGGCTGTGCATTTTACCGGAAAGTGAGGTGCGGAAGGCCAGCAGAAGCGAAGCTGCTCCCTGCGCGCCACCGGGACACAGCGTCTTTCTATGCTAAGTGTGAATCTCCTTTCCCAAATGTCTGGAGGTGTTGAGGGCTAAAAATAATTCACAGTGGCAGGGGATTTAGCTCAGTGGTTCCTGTACCTGCCTCGAAAGCTCAAGGTCCTGAGTTTGATCCCCTGTACCAATAAATAATAATAATTCACAGCCAGGTAATGTTTAATTAGTGGCTTCATTGACTCTTTTCTTTTTTTCCTCTGGAATTCTACCCACACTGGCTGCTTATTCCTCCACCCAAAGGACTTTCAGTGTGCTGTGCTTTTTCCTGAATGTTGGTAGGGTCAGATGGCCCATGATCCAATGCATAGCTCACTGATCTCAGAGAAATGTCTAAGCCACTATTTGAGATTCATGGACATAAAGTCAGAAGAAAGGATTTGTTAAAATATGATTCTTCAAACTGTGTTGTCTCTCTGGGAGAAAAAAAAACCATGTTCTGTGATGAATAAACACAGAGTGACTTGCACTTAAAAATAAATAAAAAATAAAATAAAATGTGCCAGCCGTGCATGGTGGCACACACCTGCAATCCCAGCCCTCGGGAGGCTGAGGCAGGAGGATCACTGTGAGTTCGAGACCAGCCTGGACTACATAGTGAGTTCCACATCAGTCTCAGCTACATAGTGAGCCTGTGTCAAAAAAAAAAAAAAAGACAAAACACCCAATAAATAGATAAATAAATAAATAAAATATGCCAATAAATATGTTGCTAAAAAAAAAGAAGAAGAAAATCAGTTAAAGGTAAAACAGTATCACATTACAAAACTTTATGTCTTGGGCCAGGGATTTAGCTCAGTGATGCCACTGCCTGACTGGAAAGCACAAGGTTCTGAGTTCTATCCCCAGTACCAAAAAAACAAAACAGAACCTTTATGTCTCAGTACTTGGGAGGCTGAGGCAGAAGGATCACAAGTTTAAACCCAGACAGGGCAACTAAGAGGCTCAGCAAGACTATGTCTCAAAGTTTAAAAGATTAAAAAAAGGTCTGGGAGCTGGGCATGGTGGCACACACCTGTAATCCCAGCACTCAGGAGGATGAGGCAGGAGAATCACCAAGAGTTTGAGGCCAGCCTGGATTACATAGTGAGACTCTGAAGGAAAAAGGACTGGGGAGCTGGAGATTTAGCTCAGTGGTTCTGCCACCTGCCTTGCAAGTGCAAGGGCCTGAGTTCAATCCCCAGTACCACAAAAAGAAAAAAAGAAAAAGGACTGGGGACATAGCTCAGTGTGAAGGTCCTGGATTCAATTCTTAGTTTGAAAAAAAAAAAAGGAAAAGAGAAAAAAGAAAGTGGATGTGCAGGCCTTGGGACTTTCAGGAAAGCTCTTGCAGGTCTCTGTGAGTTCTTCCTTTCTTCTTCTTCTTCTTCTTTTTTTTTTTTCTGTTTTGATTTTGTTATTTTTTGCAGTATGTTGCCCACGCCTGGCCTCAAACTTGCATGGATTCTCCCTCCTCAGCCTCCCGAGTCTGGGATTATGGCCACCGTGCCAGAGTTCTTTGCTTTAGGGAGCTTCCGTAGGGAGAACCTTCTCTCCCTTCCCCTCTGTCCCAGGGATTGAGCCCCGGGCCTGGGACCTGAACCCTGAAGGGGTCTTTCTGTCCCCTTGTCTGAACTCCCCTGCCTGGATAAATTGTCATCAGTGCTCAACAGATAGTTGTGTTACTGTTCAGTTTTTCTTTTCTTTTTTGGTCGCTTTCTTGTTCGCTGAATTTCCTTTTTGGTGTGGGGGACGGAGGTCAGGTCTGCGCTGGGGCTAAGCTGTAGGTCCTACCACTGAGCTCCATCGCCCAGATGCTGGGGTGGGGGTCGTTTTGTCTGTTTGCTGAGACAGGGTCTCATGCTGTAGCCTAGGCTGGCCTCAAACTCCCACCAATCTTCCTGCCTCAGCCTCTAGAGCGCCGTTCTCACAGGCATGCACCACGCCCGCCGGGAGGGGGCGCTCCTTACACAGTGATCAGAGTGCGGAAAGAAGGGAGGGGAAGCGCAGGGGCCATGCGATCATTATGCGCTACGAATGTACCAGTGACAGGGCCGGGATGTAGCTCAGTGATGCCTCCGCCTGCCTCCAAAGTGCAAGGTTCTGAGTTCGATCCCCAGTACCAA
>NW_022900931.1:24527858-24528996 GCF_012274545.1 Fukomys damarensis | reverse complement strand
AAAAAAAAAAAAAAAAAAAAAAAAAAAATTAAAAAAAAAAATTAAACTCGAACAAATACAGAATGTCTGGAGGATGTGTTGCTTAACATCAAAAAATATATATGACTGATCAAAGGTGCTTTTGCCTAAAATCATTCTCTGGAGCCCTCAGATCTGTGGCTGAGCGGCGTTGCCACCCTTCACTTTCTCATCCGGCAGATCCTTAAGGACTTGTGTGTGACTTGCGCTGGAAACCAGCAAACATGTAAACAAACCCCTCAGATTCACACTTAACCTTGGGAGCTTGATCTGCCAGAAACCTTTCTCCCTAGCCCCAAGATACAAAGGCAACACTGAATCCGCTCCAGGGAAAGCAGGCCCCCAGGCTCAGCCACCCATAGACATTTATTTTGTTTTGTTCTGGAACAGGAGGTGGAACCCAGGGCCTTCACAAGGAGCTACACCCCCACCCTGCTTTATTTTTTATTTTATTTGGTTAACTTCCTCAGTTGTCCAAGCTGGATTCAAATTCGCAACCCTCCTGCCTCAGCCTCCCAGAGTGCTAGGATTACAGGCCTGTACCACCATGGGCAGCTCGCCTCCAGCCCTTGTACTCCTTATTTTGAGCAGAGTCTCCCTAAATTACCATACCTAGCTCAAATCTGTAGTTCTCTTGCCTCAGACTCTCATGTAGCTAAGATTACAACCATATACCACCACACCCAGCTTTGGCCCGCTTCTTACATTTATATTTTTATGGATTTTTCACAGTGCAAAGGATCCAACCCAGGGACTTGGACATGCTAGGCAAGCTCGGGGCCACACCCCAACCCTAGATTTAAATTTTTTTCCTCTCTGATACTGGAAATTAAATCTAGTGCCTTCACATTGAGCTATATCAACCCTTTTCTGTTTTGTTTTTATTTATATATTTTGGTATGGGGATCGAACTCCGGACCTTGCTCTTGTGAGACAGGCAGCTGAACCACTGAGCTAAATCCCCAGCTCTTTGTTTTTATTTTTTGACAGCATCTAGCTAAGGTACTACCTTGCCTCACTGGCTCAAACTTTCAACCCTCCTGACTCAGTCCTCCAGAGGACAGTGATTACAGGTGTGTGCCACCACATTTGGCTTTTCTTTTTTTTTTTTTTTTTTTTT
>NW_022900931.1:24525813-24527846 GCF_012274545.1 Fukomys damarensis | reverse complement strand
TTGAGACTGACCCAGAATTCACTATGTGGCCCAGGCTGGTCTCAACTCACAGCAATCCTCCTGCCTCAGCCTCCTGAATGCCAGGATTATTGGCATGCACGACCACACCCACCTTGGCTTTTATTTTTAAATGCGGGGTGGTAAGGCACAGAAATCAGGGCCCTCACACTGAGCTACATCCCTAGTCCTTTTTTAAAAAATCTGTGTTTGGAGCCGGGGATTTAGCTCAGTAGTTCGGCTGCCTGCCTCGAAAGCCCAAGGTCCCGAGTTCAATCCCCAGTACCAAAAAAAAAAAATCTGTGTTTTGAGGTGGGGTCTCATTAAATTGCGCGGGTAGAACTGCAGTTTGTGCGTTGAGCCTCCTGCTTCAGCCTCGCTAGCACATACTAGGATTCCGGGCAAGCAGCAACCGTTCCTTTAAGTTCTCTAAGTGCGTGTCTGGGAAAGGGTTCTAGCACTTTTTTTTTCAGACTTTTTCTTTCTTCTTTTGAGGCACTGGCGACAGAACCCGGGCCTGCCCGGCACTTTTCCATGCCGCGTCGTCGCTAAACTGCTAGGCTGGACTCGAACTCGCGACGCCTCCACTTCCCGCTCAGGGCTGGGGTCACGGCCCGAGGCCGGGCGGAATGCAGGCTCCTGAGCGCGGATTTTCCCAGCTGCCCCCTCCTAGCCTCTCACCCCGCCGCTCCTCCGCACCTGTCCGTTATAATTGCAGGCATCAGCACGGAATTCAGAGCAGAGGATTCTTTGGTTGTTTCTTTTGTTTTTCCCAAAACTAAAACACACGACTGGGGCGTCGACCGCTGCCACGGAGTAAACCCCGGCGGCTCCGATCCGGGGTCGGCGACGGCCCTGAGAGCTGCGCTGCAGACCAGGTGACCCGGAGGCGGGGACCCCGCGGGGGACGGGGGCGCCCACGCAGCTTTCTCCTCTCCGTGCTGGGCCGGAGGCCCAGCGCCTAAAGTATTTCCTTATCGGGGAGCTTCAGTCTTTGCTTACTACCGACGACCTTGAGTACGCGCACAGGGCGCCGGGGAGGGGACGGGGGAGCCAGGTCGACGGGGCACTGGCGGGCGCTGCCGCGAACCCTGCCAGGTATTTCCTGGTGTGCAGGTAGCAGCACTTTACAGTTTGGCTGCTCCGAAACGTGGCCTGTGGTTGACTTGGTAGTCTGTGAAATAACCCCAAATTATATGCATTTCAAACATGCAAGCCTAAACCTGGCCCAGTGGGGAACACCAGTAATCCCAACGCCAATTCCAGCACTTGGGAGGCTGAGGCAGGAGGATCGCTGTGAGTTCGAGACCAGCCTGGGCTACGTAGTGAGTTCCAGGTCAGTCTCAACTACATATTGAGACCCTGTCTCAAAAAAACAAAAAATAAATAAATAAAATAAAAAATGAAAGCTGGGCGTGGTGGTACACACCTGTAATCCCAGCCCTCGGGAGAGCACAGGAAATTTGGAAGCCAGCCTGAACTACAAAGTCACTAAATAGCCCAGGTTAAACTAGAACTTGTGCTCCTCCCACCTCATGAGGCCTCCTGGGGTACTGGGATTACACTTATCCAATTTGAACTGATTATGTATTTACCCTTTTTTTTTGGTGGTACTGAGGAATGAACCCAGATTCTTCACGCTGAGCTACATTATATTATTATAATTATTATTCACTGAGGCAGAGCCCAGGCTGGGCTCTTACCTGCGATTCTCCTGCCTCGGCCTTCCCAGTGCTGGGATTACAGGTTTGTGCAGCCCCGCCCGGCTTGATACGATTATTCGAACACAGAGCAGATGAATTATCCTATCAGCCCTCTTCGCCCTAACGCAGGTGCACCCTCCAGTCTTGCTTTATTTACATTAAAATAGGCTGGAAGGCGGGTCTAGCTGGGGTTTAAAAGGAGACCCTACCGGTCCGCGGGGCGACTGGTTTCTCCCGCAGTCCTCGGCTCCCGGGCTCGGAGTCCGCACCCTGGTCCTGCAGCTTCCATGCTGGGGCGAGCCCGGGGCGGATCCGCCCAGCAGCCCATTGAGC
>NW_022900931.1:24524012-24525639 GCF_012274545.1 Fukomys damarensis | reverse complement strand
CGCCGCGGGACCCAGGTGAGCGTGCGGGGGAGGGGGGCCTGGACCTCGGCTCCCTGCATCCCGGGGTCCTGGAGGAACCGACTCTGAGGAGTTCTCAGGAAGCGAAGACACCAGAAACCTAAACCTCACGTAACCAAGCTTTTCTGAAGTCTGCACTAACTTCTCTGCAAGTGGCTTCGCCCTTCCAGACAGAGTGTTGAAAAGAAAAAAAGGCTTTTCTGGGGCAGTCGAAAGTGGAGGATTTGGGAGAAGCTGTGGACAGGGCTGTGTAATGTAAATCTGTAGCATGTGCTTGGCCATGGGGTGCTGGTTTTCAGGCTTTGTTTTGTTTTTGTTTTGTTTGTAGACATAATGTCTCCTTAATTCGCGAATGCCCAAGCTGGGCTGAAACTTTCGATCTTCCTGCTTCAGCCTCCCAGAGTGCTAGGGTTACAGGCCCGCACCACCGCTTCCGGCTCGGGCTGCTGTAGTAGGTCCCCAATCCCTGCGGTCTGCGGAACTCATTCTTGCGTTAGAAACCCAGTTACCCAACAGGCAGGTTGGTGGTGTGAGCAGCGGTAAATGTCCAGGGTCAAAACCCCAAACGACCCACTGCGGGGTTAGAAGTGAATCTGACCGCCTCTGCCGGCTGCAGACCTGCCTTAAACACGAGGTGATTCTCCTGCCTCAGCCTCCTGGAGTGTCTGGTTACAGTCGTGGCTGCCATCCTAGCTCTGAGTCTTGAGAGTTTGTGTTGCCTCACCCACAACCGATCCAGGGGGGTCTTGCTCCCCTTTGCACCCCAGGTCTCAGAAATAGGGAAGGAGGGCGTGGCTTCCCCAAATACTGTTTTGTTTTTGTTTTTTGTTGTTGGTTTTTTGAGACAGGTCTCATTATGTAGTGAGACTGACCTGGAGCTCACTATGTAGCCCAGGCTGGTCTCAACTCACAGAGATCCTCCTGCCTCAGCCTCCTGAGTGCTGGGATTACAGGTGTGTGCCACCACGCCTGGCTTCCCAAATACTGTTTTGTTTCGTTCTGTTTTCTCCTTTTTGGAGACTGAACCCAGGGCTTTTGCACGAAGCTACATTACTGGCCCTTTTTTATTTTGAGAGAGGGTCTGGCGAAATTGCCCAGACTAGGTTCAAATCTGAGCTGCTCTTGCCTGGGCCCAGGATTAGAGGCGGTTATCACCATATGCAGCTTCACAATGCTGGGTTTCAAATAGTGAACACCGGGCAAGGTGCCTCAGGCCTGTACTCCCAGCACTGGGGAAGCTGAAGCAGGAGGATCTCTGTGAGTTCAAAGCCAGCCCGGACTACATAGCGAGATCCTGTATTAAAATAGTGAATGGATGAATGAATGAATGCTAACACCACGAAGGAGAGACTGACAGCCACTTGCATTCCCGGCCCGGGCTGTGGGGTCCAGGCCTGGGTGCAGGTCGGCGAGGCTCTCAGTGGGCCTGGCTAGTGAACCCTAAAAGCCACACCGGGTCACCCGTGCGTCTCCCACTCTTCCTGCAGAGAGCTCCCAAGTGCTGCTCAGGGACTTTCGCAACTTGACTCTCAACGGTGCTGTGCAGCGCCCTTCCCCACCATCCACGGGCTCTCGGCAGCCGCGGGGCGACGGTGAGGGCGACCGCCGG
>NW_022900931.1:24494827-24523583 GCF_012274545.1 Fukomys damarensis | reverse complement strand
ACCCCCGTCCCGAGTCTGCCCGTGCACCGGGGCAGCCCTCCTTGCTGGTTTCCAATAAGAGCTTTTTTCCTCTTTGCAGGCCCTCAGGAACGAGCATCTGAAGGGAACCCAGGCAAGTGGAGAGGTGCTACGGCGTATCTGCGTCGCCATGACATCCGCGCCGGCTCGGGACTGTGGCTTGGAGCAGGGAGGGGAGTTGGCGAGGACGATCTGACCCCCCTCGGGAGAAAGCCGTCCGCGTTTGTCCCCGGATGGAACCCGGGCCTGGGCGCGGGTCTCTCAGAGTTGCTGAATCCAGCGGGGCTGGAACTCAGCATTCCCTCACCTCAGCCCCCTGTCTATCCATTTTTTATTTTGGTTATTGAGACAAAGTCTCACTATGTAGCCCAGGCTGGCCTCAAACTTGGCAGCGATCCTCCTGCCTCAGCTTCCCCAGTGCTGAGAGTACAGACGTGCGCCACCACGGCGCCTTTTTTATTTTACTTTTCTGAGATAGGGTTTTGCCAAGAAGTTCATGCTGCCCGCAGGCCCGCATCTCCTGCCTCAGCTACCTGAGTGCTGGGATTATAAGGTGTGTGTGCACCATGCCCAGGGGTTTCTTAACAGTAGATGGGGGGTTGTTCATTTCTGTAGGATGCACTGTCTCAGCTAACCCTTCTCCTCTCGTCCAGGATGAACCGAGAAGCACGCCCTTCATGTGCCTGTGCAGCTTCTGTGTGTCCCACGCCTGGGACCCTTCGGAGAACGCTAGAATAGGGACTGATGACAACACAGAGTCAGAGTCTTAGTCTGTGGAGGGAATGAGGTCAATGCGCTTTGGCTTTGTTTGACCCAGAGAAGCTGTGGTAGGTCTCCAGCCTTCTCCGTGTTTTAAAGCCTAAAATCTATTGTGAACCCCAAGGATGGGCGGATTTTTCTGGTTCTCACCAATCTTTGAGTTGCAATAAAAGGAAATTGTGATGTAACATTTTATTTTCAGAAGAACTTATTAAAATTGACTTGTTTTTTGAATGGCGGGGGGGGGGTCTCACTATGTAGTCCAGGCTGGCCTTGAACTCGGTGATCCTCCTGCCTCAGCCTCGCAAGTGCTGAGATGACAGGTGTGTGCCACCACACCTGGATAAAATGAACCTATTTTAGCATTTTCTAAAAATTATTTTTCGGTATGGGGGAATTGAAAATATTCTTATATGGGGCTGGGGGTTTAGCTCAGTGGTTTTGACACCTGCATGGAAAGCACAAGGTCCCAAGTTCAATCCCCAGTACCAAAAAATATTCTTGAATATATATTCTTGTTTTGTATGGGGGGGATTGAACTCAAGTCCTTCCACTTGTGAAGCAGGTTGCAGAACCACTGAGCTAAATCCCCAGCCTTCTTGTTCTTGATTCAATGAACAGTATCTTCACCAGAGCCCTAGAGGGTAACCGTAACAGTTTGTGATTTTTGTCCCGACTTTGGGTAGTTAGAAAGTAACTGCCCGGTTCTGCCCAAGGCTGCAGGTGAGGAGCAAGGAACCCAGCGGATGGAGAAGTCGGTGGACATGTTGAGCTGACCTCCTGTGGCTGAGAACGTGCTGGCCCAGCTAAGTCTGGAGCTGTCCCAGTGTGACTGCAGGTCCCAGTGCCAAGTGAGGGCCTCTCCACAAAGCTGCAGTCTAGATGCAGGTCCAATGCTTCTGACTGGGCAGCTGTGGGGGGTCACTCTGCCAGAGCCTCTCAACCCACAGACTCAGGAAACTCCTAGACATACTGCAAAGGCCACAGAGGAACAGCCCATTAAGAGGTGCATGGGCGAAAGGACACAGGACTCCTGTGCCTCAGCCAGCACTCTCCAGAAACCCCTTGCGCTTAACTCTATGGTTGTTTGGGTTTTTGAAACAGGGCCTCTGTGTAGTCCAGGCTAGCTTCAACTTGGGATCCTCCTGCCTCATCCTCCTGAGTGCTGGAGCTACCAGTTCTGTGTCACCATATTTAGCCATCTGGAAGCCCTCAGCACCTGTCCTCGGAGTATTAGGAGGCTGAGGATGGAGGATACTGATTCTGAGGCCAGCCTGGGAACTTTAGAGAGATCTTGTCTCAACAACAGGGCTAGGGTTATAGCACAGCCGCAGAGCCTTGTGCAGCGGGAACAAGGCCCTGGTCTGGGTCCCCCACCCTGCAAATGAACATAATTAAAAGAGCTGGGGCTACGGCTCCATGGTAGGGCACCGTGTTGGGGGAGGATCGGTCCTTTCGGATTTTTATGGGAGTGTAGCTAGGCACGGTTGATTGACAGCAGGAGGGGATGAAGCGGGAAATTGCAGGTGGAAACTTCAGTTTCGTAGTCTTGCTGCATGGTCCAGGCTGGCCTCTGCTCAGCCATAAATTCCAAACAGTATGAGCAAATTGTTCCAATTCTGTTTTGTTAGTGGGCATTGTTAGTGTGTTCACTGTGTCTAGTTTTTTTTTGCTTCTTGTGTCTGTGGCATTGGGGATTGAACTCAGGTCCTTCTCACTGAGCTACACCTACCCTTTGCCTTTGTTTTGAGACAGGTATCAGTAGGTTGATGGGGTTGACCTTGGGCTTGTGATCCTCCTGCCTCAGCCTCCCCGAGTGCTGGGATTACAGATGTGGGGCACCATGCCCGGCCTTTTTTGGTGGAGAAGGTCCCTGCCAGGGGGCCCAGGGCCTCGCATACATGAGGCAAAGGGCCCTGGCATTGAGCCGTGTGTCCGGCCTTGTGTCTGATTTATAACCCTGTGTGTAGGTTGCCTAGGACTGCGGCTGCGGGTGTTTACTGGTTGGGGTCAGGAGTGCGGCCGGGGGCTGCTGTGCGTCAGGAAGCTGGGGTGAGACGAAGGGCACAGGACATCACAACCATGGTGTGTGGGGGTCCTTAGGGGTGTCTGTCTGCCTTGTCACTTCTGCCCGAGGCACGTGTAGGTGGCCCAGCATTCTTCATAGATGCAAGAGATAGGACCTTGTCCCCTGGCTGGCCGCTGTCATGTGTGACCAGTGGTAAAGCAGTGCTGGGAGGAAGGCCCAAGGCTGCGGGATACAGTGCACCTAGACGACCGGTCACACCAGATGGCGGCCCTGCAGCGAGGGGAACAGGAGGCAATGGTAAAGCTGGGAGGCTGAGGCAGGAGGATGGAAAGCTTGAGCCCAGTCTGGGCAATGAAAGTGATTTGTGGAGACCCTGTCTCCAAATAAAATTAACAAGGTCTGGGGGCGAGGCTCAGTGTGAGGACCCCGGGTCCGGGCCCCAGTGCTGCCTGCCCACGTACACATGCACGGTGCCGTGCACGGACTTCAGGATCGCCTCCTAGTGAAAAGCACAGCCAACTTACCTGCAGTTTTACAAAATGTATACATTAATGAGATTCAGTAGCCAAGATCGTGGGTGAATGAGCAGGGCACTCTGTGTCTTCCAGCCTCCTAGAAATGCATGGCAGTGGTTTACGTTTCCAGAATGCTTGGAATTGTTTGGAGTATCGTTCAGGCCTTAACTTGGTTCTCCAAACCCTTGAGGTTGGTCCCCCTTGGTATCCCCTTTTATAGAGAAATGGAGCTCAGAGACGGCAGACCTGCTCCCGTTACATCAGGGCGCATCAGACAAGGTAAACTCAGCACCTCGAGCAGATTTCAAAGAGTTCTGGGTTTTGTTTGGGATTACAGGCTTCTACCACCACACCGGCCTCTTAAAACTTTTTTTTTTTTTTGCTGGAGTGGGAATGAGATTTGAGACAGGATCTTATTGTTCAGGCTGGCCTTGAATTCATGGCACTTCTGCCTCAGCCTCCCAAGGGCTGGGGTAACAGGCATGTACCACACCTGGTAAGTTTATTTTTAGCTGGGTGTGGTGGAGCGAGCCTTTGAGCCTGAAATCCTTCCTAGCCCTTGGGAGGCCCAGGCAGGAGGATCACTGCACGTCTGAGGCCAGCCTGAATCTGCTTAACAAGACCCTGTCAGAATAAATAAAGCGCTGGTGGTGTAGTTCAGAGTAAGCGCCCCGGGTGCAGTCCCCAGAAAAGCAAAAGGACAGAGGCGGCCAAGGGCATGGTTGGCAGCAACAACTTGGGGGGCTGCGACTGCCCCAGGAGGACATGAGGGCTGAGAATTGCGCTGGAGCGAGGGCCATGGTGGGAGCCTGAGCCTCAGTCCAGCCTTGGTGGAGGGAAGGGCGGGGAGAAGGCAGGGGGCGAGCTGGAGTCCAACCCAGCTCTGAAACCCAGAGGGGTATTTATAAGTTGAGGTTACATGTTTGTTAAGTAAACAGTGAGTTTGGGGTTGTGGGGGCCCTGGAGCAGCTCAGGACTGGGTGGGGATGGGGGGTGAGGGGCTGAGGGTACTGTGGTCTGGCAGGTGGGTGTGGTGCTTCCTCCCAGAGGGCAGGACTAGGAACTGGCTGACTGTTCTCAGAGCAGGGGAGGGGAAGCGGGCCTATGGACCTTACTGCAAATTTTTCCTTTAGTTATTGAGCTTTTTTTTTTTTTTGAGACAGGCTCTCACTATGTAGTTGAGACTGACCCGGAACTCACGATGTAGCCCAGGCTGGTCTCGAACTCACAGCAATCCTCCTGCCTCAGCCTCCTGAGTGCTGGGATTACAGGCATGCGCCACCACACCCAGCTATCGAGCATTGTATTTCTACATTTCATTTTTACTTTTGTGGACCTCATGCATGTCATGCAAGTGCTCTACCATGATACTACACCCCAGCCCCTGGACTGAGATCGATATAGATGAGGTATAAATATCTATTTCTCCTTCTTGCTACTTGGGATTGAACCCAGGGCCTTGATACTGAGCTACAACCCCAGGCCCTTTTCTGTTTTTTTTTTTTGGAAACGGGGTCTCACTAAGTATCTAAGTTGCCCAAGGTGGATTTGAACTTTCGGTCCTCCCGCCTCAGCCTCCCAGAGTACTTGGATTACAGTCATGTACTACTATGCCAGCTTGAAATTTTCTTTGTTTTTGTTTTTGAGACAGGGTCTCACTATGCAGTTCAGGCTGGCCTTGAACTCACAGCAATCCTCCTACCTCAGCCTCCTGAGGGATGGGATTACTGGCATAATAGCATCATGTCTGGCAAGGTTTTACTAAGACCTTGCTACCATGTGAGAAGAGGGGTTTCCCAGAGCCTGGTAGAAGGAGGTACTAGAAGAACAAAGCCATTTCGTATGTGTGGTCATTAGATCTAACGTGTGTCCCAAAAGGCTTATGTGCCCGGAGGTGGGGTTCAGCAGGTGATGGTGGTGGGGAGCTGTATTCATCCTTGCTTGAGTTCATAGGTCGGTGTGCTGCTAGCAGGGGCGTGGCTGCAGGGTGGGCCCCCGGGGGTGACCTGGAAGGGTTGTTCTTGTCCCAGCTCCTCCCTTCTCTCTGCCGCCTGGTGCCGTGGGCTGAGCGCTTCCCTCCACCCCACTCTCTACCGTGTCATTTCTGCCTCGGAGTCGCCTACCATGGACGGAACCCTCTGAAACCGTGAGCTGTCTAAATCTCTCCCGCTTTAATTTGGGGGGCAGGTATCTTGTGCCCTGCCAGGAAAGCTGAGCAATGCCGTGTTTATCTCAATAGCTGAGGTTCCTCAACCCAACGGGTTTCCCACAGAGGCCTTTGGGATTCGTGCTCTGTGCGTCCCCATGCTGGGGCCGGGATGTGTGTCCTTGTGCCCAGGGTCCCCAGCTCCCAGTGTCAGTAGGAGGAGGAATGGTCCTCTGGGGGCCTCACAGCAGGAAGTCAGGGCACTGGGGTCCCTTGAAGGGGACATGGAAGCTGGGCTCTTTGTCCTCCTCTGCTTCCCAGCTGCCAAGGTGAACAAATTCCTAGGCCACACTCCTGCCACCACGTGACCTGCCACGGGGCCACCAGGAGCCAAAACAAGCCTTGCTGTTTTAAATTAGATTATCTTGAAATAAGTGAAATGGAGCTCAATGTAATTCTTTTTTGGAACTGGGGATTGAACTTGGGACCTTACACTCATGAGGCAGGCGGCTGCTCAGTGTAATTCTAATTAATCTTTGTATTCATCTAATTTCTGTCAAAAGTGACTTTAAAAAATTTTATTTTTGGTACCAGGGATCGAACTCGGATCCTGGCGCTTACGCGGTAGGCGGCAGAACCACTGAGCTAAATCCCCCGCCCAAAAGTTACTATATTTTTGCTGGTTTTTTTAGAGTCTGTCTCATGTTGTGCAGGCTGGCTTTGGACTTGTGGCCGTTTCTGTCTCGGCCTCCCAAATGCTGGGATTACAGGCATGCACCCACATGCCCGGCATTTTTTTATTACTATTTATTTTATTTGGGGGATAGGATCTTGTGCTCTGTAGTTCAGGCTGGCCTTGAACTCACTAGGTAACCCATGCTGGCCTCAAACCCAGACTCGCGATGGCCCCCACCTTGGACCTCCACGCTTGATTCCAAATTTCCTCTTGTAAGGACTCTAGTGTGGGTGGGTCGGGCCTCACTCTGAAGGCTTCATTTCCACTTAACTTCCCTCCCTCCCAGGCCTTCCTCCCAAAGTCTGCCTTCGGAGGCACTGAGGGTCAGGGCTGGCGAACGTGGACGTTAAAATGGGGGGCACAGCGCTGCTTCACGCCTTCGGGTGAGACTAGAAAGGGGGTTCAAGTCCCTGTGTTCTCGGGCAGAAAGGCCTCCCACGCTCATGGGCACGCGTTTTACTGTATTGTTTCCTAAAGTTTATTTGCTGTGCTGGGATCTGAAGGCAGGCAGGTGCTGTACCCCACCCCGGTGCCCGCCCGATTCTACCCCTGGGGGGCGGGGAAGGGCACAGGCACCGCACCGAGCTCGCAGGGCCTAAGCCAGCTGTCTGTGGGTGCGGCGCAGGCTGCCCCCTCATAAGCGACCCCCGGCATCCTGCACACGGACCCGCGAGGCAGCTGGCAGGAGACGTCGTTCCAGCCCCAGCTGCCCGTGGCGCCCCGGAAGCTGAGCTCCACGCAGCACTCTTCCAGCCCGTTGGGCTCTCCCGGGTGCCAGAAGCTGCAAGGTAGGGCAAGGACCAGAGGCTCTCAGTGGAGTTGGGAAGAGCTGGGGTCCCTGGTGCAGTGCCGCTCCCCACCGCAGCCCATCCGCCGGCTCTGCTCCTTCCCTGGATCCTGCTCCCCGCTCCCCACCTGCTTTCCCAGTCTGGGTGCTGTCTTCTACTTCCAACTCTCCTGTGCAATTGCCGTTTCTCGGTTCTCCTATCTTATCAAAATGGGGCAACGGTTATCTATAACTGAACATTCACATAGTGGATGTGAGGGCCAAAGGCAGTGATGTTCGCTGAAGTGCTTCAAAGTCTGCTTTCTCATTTTATCTTTTTTGGAGCCAGGGTCTCTCTGTGTAGTAGTTCAGGCTGGTCTTGAACTCGCCACGTAGCCCAAGCTGGCCTCAAATTCGTGGCAATTCAAGGGCCAGGGAGTTAGCTGAGTGGCACAGCACCTACCTGGCAGGCACAGGGTCCTGAGTTCCAGCCCCAGTATGGGTGGAGGATTCATGGCAATCCTGCCTCAGCCTCCTGAGTGCCAGGACTACTGGCAGGCATAACCTAGCCCAGCTCTTTTTGTAGTTTTACTTTTGTTTTTTGGTTCTGAGGATCAAATTGAGACCTTGTGCTTGCAAGGCAGGCGGTGGCACCACTGAGTTACGTCCCAGGCCCTGTATTTTCAATTTTGAGACTGTCTCCCAAGTTGTGAATTGTTCAGGATGGGCTCAAATTTTCCATTCTCCAACCTAAGCTTCCCAGAGTACTGGGATTGCAGGTGCAGCTCCACTCCTGCCTGAACCTTGTCTCTCAGACTAAGGGGGTGGGGGAAGAGGTGGCACCAGCCCCAGAGAGGCTCAGGCAGGATTGCAAGTTTCAGGTCAGTCTGGGCTAAGTAGCAAGACACTCAAAACAAACAGTTTATTTCTTTTTTAAAAGCATCCAATTTAATTTATTATTCTCTGACATATTCTAGTTTTTGTTTGTTTGTTTGTTTGTTCATTTGTTTTCTGGTGCTGGAGATAGAACTTGGGACCTTGTGCTTATGAAGCAGGCAGCGGAACCACTGAGCTAAATCCTGGCCCTGTTCTCTGTTAGTTTACAGAGAAATGTGTAGCTAAAAGCACAGACTTCGATGTCAAATAGCTTTAGGGTTTTTTTGTTTTGTTTTGGAGACAGGGTCTTGCTGTGTGGCCAACTGGCCTTGAACTCATGGTGACCCTCCTACCTCAGCCTTCCGAATGCTGGGATTGCAGGCCTGTGCCTCCATGCCCAGCCCAGATTTAGTTTTTTGTTTTGTTTTAATGTTGTGGCATTTTGTCTGCTTCCTCAGCTTCCTAGCTGACGGATGGAACATCCTAACACCCTGTATGGCCGAGACGGGGTCCCTTTACGTAACTACTCACGTGGCGCTTGCGTTGTATGGCGTCTGATCAACCCACTGCCAGCGCCTGTGACCCTCTGGATCTGACAGCCCAATGTAATACGCAGAGCTGCCTTCCAGACTCTGGGTGATGAAATCCTGGGGGAAGAAAAGGAGGGAATCTCAGCCTTCGGGCTCCAGGTGCAGTGAGTTCTTAGGGGCCCTTAGGGAGCACAAAGGAAAGGGAGAAGATTCTGGAGAAGCCACACCGCCCAGAAGTGTGGGCCTGGTTTGCCAGGCAGGACAGGATCGGCATGTTCGCAAATGCAGGAACCAGTCCCAACCACGACCACAGAATCTGTCAGACTCTCTCCTTATCCCATTGCCAAACACAGGTGTACGGAAAAATACAGAGAAAAAGGGGCTGGGGATGTAGCTCAGTGGCACTGCACCTGCCTGGCAAGTGCACGGTCCCGAGTTCGATTCCTGGTATATGGTACAGGGGAGGGAGTTACCGTGCCCAGCTGTCTATTCTGCTATTAAACCCACACACTGAGTTCTAATTCCTTGCATTTTTTTAAAATCTAGAATTTCTTGTTGCATCTTCAAATACATTAAGTCAAATTTTGTAATTTTCTTTTTTTATTGTTTTTTGAGACAGGGTCTTACTGTTTAATCCAGGCTGGCCTCAAATTCAAAATGATCCTCTTGCCTCCGGCTCCTGAGTGCTGAGATTACAGGTGTGCACCACCATGTTCAGCTAAGCTTATTTTGGTTTTCAGAGACGGGGTCTCTCTGTGTGGCACAGGCTGACCTTGAACTTGCGATCACCCAGCCATCTCCTGGGTGCTGAGATTGAGTGCGCACCATTGCGTGCCACTTCTTATGTTTGCCTGAACTTTCTATTTCACACCTCGCACAGTGCCTAGCACTCGGCAGACTTGGCCATTAGTGAATATCACGAAGAAAATGGGAAGCATAAACCCCTAACAACGGCTCTCGGACACTCAGAGTAATCTAGACCACCTGTGGTGGCACGTGCCCGTAACCCAGGCACTTTGGGAGGCTGAGGCAGGAAGATCCAAAAGGTGAGCTCAGGCCAGGCAATTAAGCCACTTAGCCAGAAGTTGTCTCAAAATAAAAAATAAAAAAAAGTTGGGGCCGGGGGTGAAGCTCACTGGCACCGCACCTGCCAGGCAAGTGCAAGGTCCTGAGTTCAATCCCCTGTACCCAGGAAAAAAAAAAGTGCTAAGAGTTGCAGCTCAGTGCTAAGTCCTGGATTCAAGTCCCAGTATGGGGGGAGGGACAAAACAGCGAAGTCAAAATAATCCCTTCTTATTTGTACATTATTTGACTTTCTAAAATTTAAGCTTAGATCTCTACCTTTCTTTTTGTTCTTTTGTTTTTTGTTATTTATTTATTTTGGTATCAGGGATTGAACTCAGGACCTCGCGCTTGCGAATCAGGTGGCAGAAACACTGAGCTAAATCCCCAGCGCTGTTTGTGTTTGAGAGACAGAGACTGGCTATGGAGTTCAGGTGGGTCTTAAACTCATTATGTAGCCCAAGCACATCTGTAATCCCAGCACTCTGGAAGCTGAAGCAGGAGGATTGCCATGAGTTCAAGGCCAGCCTGGGCTACAAAATGCGACCATGTCTCAGACTCCCCCACTCCAAAAATAAGTTTACTATTTTGTTCACCCAGCTTTGGTCCTGGTGTTTATTAAAGTCACTACTCTCATGGTATGGTGGCGCACGCCTGTAATTTAACCCTCAGAAGGCTGAGGCAGGAGGATTGCTGTGAGTTCAAGGTCAGCCTGAGTGATACCCTGTCTTGAAAGAGAGAAAGAAAGTCACGCTGAGCAGTCTAGATTAAGGAGCTCCCTGCCTCCTCCCCAAACCCCTTCAACTTTCAGGCCGACAAGCTGGCTCTGGCCCTGCTGGGAGCCTATGTTGGCCACCCCTGTACCTGCTCCTCCGACGTGCGGATCACAGCGAGCTCGGCCTGCCAAGCAGCACAGGTCTGCTGGCTCTGGTTCCAAGATTGCACTGTGGTAGAAATGAAGTAACAGCTGGCCTCGAACAGCCTCCAGGTGCTGGGGCAGCAGCTCCAGCTCTCTAGAACATAGGGAGAAACAGAGAGACACCCTTTGCTGTGGTCACGCATGAACCACATCTTTGGTGAGACATAATCTTTTTTTTTTATTTTATTTTTAAGATAGGGTCTCACTATGTAGTTGAGACTGACCCGGAACTCACTATGTAGCCCAGGCTGGTCTCCAACTCACAGCGATCCTCCTGCCTCAGCCTCCTGAGTGCTGGGGTTACAGGCATGCGTCCCCATGCCCGGCTATATTTTATTTTGTTACAGAGCCTAACTGAATTGCCCAGGCTACCCTTGAACTTGTAATCCTCCTGCCTCAGCCTTCCAAGTGGCTGAGTTTATAGGTGTGTGCTATTGTACTGGGCTAGACATGTTCTTAAAGCTACAGGAAGAGAGACAAAGAATTCCCACCCGCCTTGGTGAACTGAGACGGCTAAACTGATCCGCAGGTGAGTGTGGTCGCCCTCACCTGTGATCCCAGCACTGAGGAAGCTGAGGCAGAAGGATTGCTGTGAGTTGGAGGCCAGCCTGAGCAACTTGGGAACTTAGCAGGACCTTGTCTTTTAAAAAAAAAATATTCAGAAAGGGGCTGCAGATTTAGTTCAGTGGTTCTGCCACCTGCTTTGCAAGTGCCAGGTGCCGAGTTTGATCCCTGGTACCCCCCCCAAAAATTCAAAAAGTGCTGAAAATAGCTCAGTGTGAAGGTCTTGGGTTCCATTACCACAGAGAAAATAAATAAAACTTGGGGGCTGGAGAGTTAGCTCAGTGGTTCTGCCATCTGCCTCGAAAGTGCAAGGTCCTGAGTTTGATCCCAGTACCAAAAAAAAAAAAACAAAAAAAAAACTAGTTTCTTAAGGTCTGAAAAATTCAAAAGTTGAGGAAAGAACTGTCCCCAGAGGAGTGCTCAGTGGGGCCATGACATTTGTCACCAGGGTGACTCGTGGTCTATCACAGGAGGGTACTGAGGGGGCACAGAAACAAAGGGACAGCCCTCTTGGAGACTGAGGCAGGAGGATCACAAGTTTGAGCTCAGCCTGGGCAACTTAACGAGATCTGTCTCAAAAGAGAAATATATAAATGGCTGTGGATATAGCTCAGTATGGAGGCCCTGGGTTCAATCCCCAGGACTGCAAAATCAAACTAGATGACAAGAAATGCTTGCGGACTTTTAAAAACAGATAACATGATTGCATCAAAACTTCCATCATTGAAACTTGACTTTCCCAACAGTGCCACAGGAGATGCAATTAAGTTTCTCAGTGTTCTTTTTTTTTTCTAAAATGTGTATTGAACATGGTGATCTGGGAGGCTGAGGCAGGAGGATTGCAAGTTCAAGCCCTGCAAGATAGAAGGGCTTTTCCACTAACATTCTGTACTGTACTGTCCTGTACCACTGTTCAACAGGAAGGAACTTATGTCTTTTGTTAACAGAATGAGTAGTGGGGAGGGGATAGGCTGGGAATTTCAGAACCGGTAATGGGAGCTTTGTCTCAGGCAAACCCCAGACAGGGGCCCGTTATGCTATAACCATGTGGTGGCCAGGAGCAGCTGCTGCCCCAAGAACGCTCCCCTCAGCGTTCCTCTTCCTTGGCCTGCTCTGCTGCAGACACAGCTGTATCCACAACACTTTTTTACTTTTTGAGACAGGATCTTGCCATGTACTTCAGACCAGCCTTGAACTCACAGCAATCCTCCTGCCTCAGCCTCCTGAGTGCTGGGATTACAGGTGTGCACCACCACTCCCATACACCACCTTTTGCCTGAACAATAATCTTCTTTTTCTTATTATTTTCTGTATTGGGTCCAGAAAACAGCTTTTCCACTTGTCTCTGTCACCTTTTTTATTTTTTGGTACCAGAGATCGAACTCAGGACCTTGCACCTGCGAGGCAAGCGCAGTGCCACTGAGCTA
Source organism: Fukomys damarensis (assembly GCF_012274545.1). Lineage (NCBI taxonomy): Eukaryota > Metazoa > Chordata > Mammalia > Rodentia > Bathyergidae > Fukomys > Fukomys damarensis. The sequence continues at coordinate 24,511,236 of NW_022900931.1, read as the reverse complement.
GATGCCCTGCAGAGCCACTTTATTTGGATGTGCACCTCGGGATTTCTGTCATCTTCTTTTTTGTTTTTTGAGACAGGCTCTCACTACATAGTTGAGACTGACCTGGAACTCACTATGTAGCCCAGGCTGGTCTGGAACTCACAGCGATCCTCCTGCCTCAGCCGCCCCGAGCGCTGGGATTACAGGTGTGCGTCACCACACCCATCTTGTCATCTACTTCTACATCCATTACAAACGATCCCTGGCTTCCACCAGCCTCCGAGATGAGCTCGCCCTTGAGACCTGGTCTTTTTCCCCTGAGCCCCCTTACAGCCTTTTTGCCACTTCCGGCGAGGAGGGGGCCCTGAGTTCTCACCCCTAAGCTACTGGCAGTTTCGCTTGTGGAATTCCCAGCAGTTCTGCGTGAGTTTGGAGACGACACGTTCAGCATCTGCACAGAGCCTGCTGGGCGCCCCGTGGCCTGGGATACCTTCCCTGCTGCGGACGTTTCGCAGTTCTCTCGGAAGCGTCCTGTGCTGCGCCACTCACATCTGCAGGCGGCAGTGTCCTAGCCACGCTGAGAGCAAGTGTGCGAGAGGAACAGAAATCGGCGCAAACCCTGGCCACTGCGGTGGGCGGCGGCCTCGCTGCTCCTCCGCAATCAGTCCGCTCTGCTCTCCCTCAGCTGCTAGCTCCTTCCGCGGAGCTGGGGACCCTCTGGCTCTTCTCTCTCCTCGGATCCCCAGGAGCCACTCTTCCGCCCTGCCCCACTCTTACACCACGGGTTCTGGGGACGCAGCCCCCAGGCAGGCACCGAACCGGTGCGGTCCGAGCCCCGCGCCACAGTTCCCACTTCCCATCTGCAAGGCTGTTTATTTCTCTTCGTGTCACTTCCTGTTAAGAGATGTTTTGTTTTCTTTTTTTTTGAGACAGGGTCTCACCATGTAGTTGAGACTGACCTGGAACTCACTATGTGGCCCAGGCTGGTCTCTAACTCGCAGCGATCCTCCTGCTTCAGCCTCCTGAGTGCTGGGATTACAGGCGTGCACCACCACAGCTCGAGATGGGGTTTTCTCATCATGTGTCCTGACCTGGCCTTGAACTCCTGTGGGTTTCAAGGAATCCTGCCTCAGCCTCTGGAGAAGCTGGGACTACAGATGCATGCCGTAAGCCCAGCACTACTTTATTCTTCGGGGTTTTTTGTTTTGTTTTGGGACAGAGTTTCAATGTGTAGCTCAGGCTGGCATTGAACTCACTATGTAGCCCAGACTGACCTCAAACTCATGGCAATCCTGCCCTCAGCCTCCTGAGTGCCTGGGATTATTTTATTCTTATCTGAATTGAGTGTGTGCTACTTCTCAGTGACTCCAGAAGCCAAAGGAGAGGGCCACTGTGGCCTGCACACCTGGCAAGATCGAGGGCTGGCAGGGTCTGCAGGAGGAAGCAAGAGTTCTGAGGTCAAACCCGTGCTGTTTCCGTTTCCATTTCTGACACTGTCATTTCAGAACGTATGCAGGACGGCTGAAGAGAGCCACAGAAAATCCAGTCTGGATGGGAAAGTCTTGGTGCCAAAGCTACAGACTGTCTGGCTGGGAAGTGCGTTACGAACAAAGGAAATTTTGTTGCTTATTAAATGAGAACTGACCTCCTTCCTCCTCCCTCCTGCAGGCCATGTCCAGGTATTTCTGATGGTTCCATAACTTGGATAGCCTCTTGCCAATGCTGCTGTACACAGAGCTATTCCGAATCACTGGGAAAGAGAAAGAAGAATTAAGAATTTGTTTCATTCTTTTTGTTGCTAAATTGCCCAGGCTGAGTTCAAAACTTGTGGTCCTCCTGCCTCAGCCTCCAGCAGCGGTGAGGTTTAGAGAAGACTTGAGGGTGGGGCCCTTAGCATGGGATTATTACCCTGTGAGAAGGGACCCAAGGGCTGTGGCCTAGCGGTAGAGCGCCAGCTTAGCATACACAGGCCCTGGGTTCCTGCCTCACATGCAAAACAAAAAACAAGAGAAACAACAGGCACCAGAGAGTCTGTCCTCTCTCCTGCCATAGGCGAAGGGCGAGGTGCCAATGTGTACAAGCCAGAAAGAGGGCCCCGGAGACGTGCCGGGCCCACCTCCTGACCTCGGACTTCCAGCCCCAGTATTTGTTGCACAGCTTGCTGGGACTGAAAAGATTGTGACCGCACTGGGGCCGGGCAGCCAGGGCCACACAGCGGCCCACATCACGGCACCAGGGGCACCGTGCCTTCCATGACAAGCGCGCGTCTGGGATGCAGGAGCAAGTGTGTCAGGTCAGGAACCCACTTCTCCAGGAAATCTCCGAAGAAGACCCGGGCTGCCCCACAGGGGCACAGAACTCACCCACAGAGCTCAGGACGAAGCAGCTGCAGAGGAGGGACACAGACAGCACAGCCGGACTCCAGACCTCTGTGCACAGCGGCCACCGGCCTCTCACCCGCACCCATGGGACCCAGGTGCAGTCACGGTCTGAGTGGAAACCACGGCCATCGTTTGCTGTATTGCCATAAATATGCTTTCCCACTAGTCCTGCTCAGAACCCTCTCCTCCCACGGTTCTGCCGCTTTCCGAAGCAGAAAGCGCTCTTTCCTTTTGTGGTGGCCCATGCTTGTAATCCCAGCCCTTGGGAGGCTGAGGCAGGTTTGCTGCAAATTTAAGGCCAGCCTGGGCTACATAGATTGTGCAAAGCCAGCCTAAACCATAGTAAGGCCCTGTCTCAAAAACAAACAAGCAAAAAGCCAGCCATGGTGGTCCACACTTGTAATCCCTTAGGAGGCAGGAGCATTACCTAGAGTTCAAGGCCAGCCTAAACCACATAGGGAGACCTTGTCTCTGAAACAACCAACCAACCAAACAAAAACCCCAGAACTTCTCAGAACAAATGACTGATGACAAATTTAGGCAAAACTCCTCAGTAAAGAGCACTTTCTGATTTCCAATTCTTTTGCCTTGAGTCTCACTTCCCACGATTTTCTCCCTTTGTCCTTAATTACTTCATTTCTCACTTTATATTTATTTATTTATTTATTTATTTATTTATTTATTTATTTATTTAGGTAGTGAGGACTGAACCTTTGCATGAGGGCCTTCGAACTGAGCTACACCCACAGCCTTTCATAGTGCAGGCTGCCCTTGAACTATGTAGCCCAGGCTCACCTCAGAGTCTCAGTGATCCTCCTGCCTCAGCCTCCCGAGTGCTGGGATTACAGGGGTGCACCCTGCTCAGGGCAATTTCCCTGCTCTTTCTCTTTCAGTAAAGCTGCCACCCTCCGGCCTAGCATGTGTTCTGTAGACTCAAGATGTGTGGCGCTCACTCACCTGTCCCCTGCTGCTGTCCTCCCAGGGCCATCTCGTCCCTGCCGCTCCCCAGGCAGCTGTGCCGCCCCGCACTGCTCCGGAACCTCTCAGCTGCCCTCGTGACTCTGCAGCCAGACACAGACCGAGGAAATCAGTCCTAGGCTCTGCGCTCCCCAGGGAATCCGCTCCTTCCCACAGTACTTTGGTGTAGAGTGCACTTCTTGCCCCTGCTACTCCAGAGGCTGAGGCAGGAGGATCAACCCTGCCCATGCATTCGAGGCCAGACGGGGCAGCACAGCAAGTTTAAGAACTCAGACCACATCAGCCTGGGAGGTGAGAGAGGGTCTGCTCTCTCGCTCTCAGGACGGAGGTGACCGGCTCCCTCCCTCCCAGGCTGGGCTGTTCAGCCTGGGACAGAGGATCCTGGAGTTCTGGGTATCAGCCTGGAGCCACTCCTCATAGAGAGGAGATAGAGATGTTTTGAGATAGAGTCTGGCTGTGTAGTCCGGGCTAGACGTGTGCTCGTATGTTACCCGGGTTGGCTTTGAACTCACCACGCTCCCGCCTCAGCCTCCTGGATTTGGGATTACAGGTGTGTGCCGGCAAGGCTGGCTAGCAAGCACAGTATTGTGTTAGGAGGCTGAGATGTTTTAGGAGCGGAGCTGGAAGAAAGAGTTCTTTTCTCAGCTCTTCCCTCCATACCCCCCAGGCCCCAGCTGCAGACCCGGCTGGCCTCGGGCGCCTCCCTCGCCCCCTGCTCTGTCCTTGGGTGCATGCGGGGCCTGAGGGTCTCCTTCCATCACACCGTGCCAGGCTAGGAGGAGCAGAGGCTAAAGCGAGGGGAAAAAAGAAGCAAATGTTTAAAGCGGGGAAAATGGTAGATCCTTTTCAGAGGAGCAGAGTTAGTTACCTGCAGGCTCAGGCGGTGGCGGAGGAGAGGGTGCAAAGACCGGCTGTGGGAGAAGGAACTGCGGCTCTGAGCCCTGAACAGCTGACAGGCGGGGAGGGGCCAGGGGAACAGAGACCAGATGGGCGGCTCCCAAACTGCCAAATTGCCCAGGCTGGGCTGGAACTTGCAACCTTCCTGCCTCAGCTTTCCGGACAGTTTAGATCTTAGGCATGCTCCACCGTGCCCAGTTGGACCCAGTACTTCTTCACAAAAGACAGAAATGACAGCCAGGCCCTGGGGTGTGAGCCTAAAATCCCCGCTCCTGAGGAGGTTGAGACCAGAGGATTGCAAATTCATAGCTAGTCTGAGCTACCTAGCAAAATCCTGCACCAAAAAAATAAAGAATGTGAAGCACTGGGGAAGGAGCAGGGAGTTGGAGGCCTGCCTGAGCTGCTTAGCCAGATCCTGTCTCAAAACAAACCTCGAGGGCCTACAGCCCAGCCAGGAGCAAGAGGAGGGCCCAGGAGGGCAGCTGCGGAGAGACAGGGAGACACCCTCACCCCCCTACCCCTACCCCGCTCTCCCGGGCACAACGACTTTTTAGCACCTTTGGTGGCTTTGACCTGACAGCCACTTCAGAAAGCAGTGCTGAGGGCCATTGATTTGGACCGATTTGGAACCTGCTCCAGCCCCCTTTGCTTCCTGCCCTATTGGCCAGCACAGCAGGGCCGCCCAGGTGGAGGGGTGGCCCTGGGAGGTGCAGGTGAGGGGCCCACTGGCCGGCATCCTCTAGGGAGTGAGCCTGCACCACCTGAGTGGTGGCAGGAGGGGCCCCAGGCACCGCCAGGAGGGAGTGAGCTCATGCTTCTCACCCTTTTACTTTTCACTCATACACTGATTGGGTTTTTCTGTTTGTTTTGTTTGCTTGCTTAGTGCCTGGGATCCAACTCAGGCGCTTGTGCTTGTGAGGCAGGCAACAGAACCACTGAGCTAAATCCCTGGGCCTGATCAATTGGTTTCTATTCCTACTTACACATTTGCCATGCAGAATGATCACATTCACCATAGGGAATTTCTACCTGTACTTAATACGTCTAGGGCTGGGGATTTAGCTCAGTGGTTCCACTGCCTGCCTCGCAAGAGCAAGGACCAGAGTTCGATCCCTGCTACCAATAATAATAAATAATAATAATAATAATAATAATGTCTTTTTTTTTTGGCAGGGTCTCATTTTGTAGTTCAGGCTGGCCTCAAACAGGGATCCTCCTGCCTCAGGCTCCTGAGTGCTGGGTTGACAGGCATGTGACCTAGGCTTGGCAAATGATATATCTTAAGTCAGTTTTTCCCATTCCCCTCCCCTCCCTTTGCCCCTTCTTCACTTCCCCATTTACAAAACGTTGTTTTCATTTTTCCTTCCATTTTTCCTTAATCCCTTCCTCCTCCCCTCCCTCCCTTGTCCACCTTCCCCTCTAACGTGATCTTCCTACTTCCCAATGACTGTTCTCCATTCTGCTCCTCATTTACCCTTCCTGTTTATCACCCAAGGAACAGTGCAGCATTTAGACTTGTGTGTCTGACGTAGTTCCCTTAAGAGTATGTTCTTGAAGCTGGGTGTGGTGGCGCACGTCTATAATCCCAGCACTTGGGAGGCTGAGGCAGGAGGATCACTGTGAGTTTGAGACCAGCCTGGGCTACTAGTTCCAGGGAAGTCTCAACTACATAGTGAGACCCTGTCTCAAAAACCAAAAAATAAAAAAAAGATCATGTTCTCAAAGTGCATCCATTTACCTAAACATGTCTCAAGTTTATGGGAAGTAATACTCCATTGTTTATAAATGCCACATTTTCCTTATCCATTCATCATTGATGGGCCGTTTCTAAGATTTAGTTATTTTAAATTGTGCTGTGATAATCACGAGTATGAATATATCGCTGTGGTGTGATGCTTTTAACTCCTTGGGGAAGAGGCCAAGCTGGGTCCAATGGGACCTCCAGTCTTAGTTCTCTGAGGACTCTCCATGTTGCTTTCTGCACTGGTTGCCCCAGTCTCTGCTCGCACCAGCGGTGGAGCAGGGTTCAGTGTTTTCCCTCTGCCCCACCAGCACTTGTTACTTACTTGCTTGCATTATTTATGTATTTATTTTTATTGTTTGGGGTGCAGTACCAGGGATTGAACTCAGGATCTTAGGCTTGTGAGGCAGGTGGCAGCACCACGGAGCTAAATCCCCAGCCCTGATTTCTTGGTAGCAGCCATTCTTTCCGGGGTGAAGTGGAATCTCAGCGTTGTTTTCATTTGCAGCTCTCCAATGACTGGTGATGGTGGTGCGTTTCCATCTGAGAGGAATCTTCGTCTCAGGTGCCCATCTTTACACTGGGTCTTTATTGGGGGGGCAGTAGTTTGAGTTCTTTTTATTCCAGATGTTAGTCTTCTGTCTGAGAAGAAAATGGTAAATTTTTCCCACTCTGAGTTGTCTCTTCACTCTGTTGGTTTCCTTTGCTATGCGGAAGCTTTTTAATTTGATGTGGTCTCAGTTGTTGATTCTTTGTAATATTTCTTGTGTAATAGGGGTTTTGTTCAAAAGTCTGCCTACATCTGTGTCCTCCAGAGTTTTACCTATTCTATCTTCCAGCTGATGCTTTTTTTTATATTTAGATTTTTTATCCATTTTGATTTTAGTTTAGTGCACAGTGAGAGATATGGTCTGTCTTACGTACTTATTTTATTTATTTAGAGACTCCTTTTATTTATTTTGAGAGCACTCCTCCCGTGTGAGCATTTCGGTCTATCACTAACAGACCCATTCTCATGTGTCCGGTAAGCGAATCTCACCTGACCTTGGTAGGCACTCTCGGCCCTCCCCGCGGGTGCCCAGGCCAGGACCTCTGAGACTCCGAGCCGGCCCCAGGCTGGTTCTGGGATCTTTGGGGCTGCGGGCAGCACCTCGGACAGCTCCGGGCCGGCCGGGCCTGCACGGGACTTCCCGCCGTGGGCGCTGGGGGGCAGTGCGGCGCACAGCGGCCCAGAAGCGATCTCACCAGCTGCTCTCAGTGGCTGCAGCTTCTACAGCATTTTCCACCACAAAATTCCTCCAAAGTGTCCTCCACTTTCCTCCTGGTTGCCCAACAGTGACACAGGCAAAAGCACGCAGGCAAACCTCGCTGGTATCCTCAGTGGGGAGGGGGGCGTGGCCCGGCAGGAGTGTGTCTATTTTGGGATTTTTTTTTTTCTTTTTAGAGGCAGGTTCTTGCTATGAAGCCCAGGCTGGCTTTGAACTCAAAAGGACCCTCCTGCCTCAGCCTCCAGCGTACTGGAATTAGATACATGGCGCCAAACCTGAAAGAAATTTGTCTCCATTTTTGCCCAATTTTTAAGTTTTTTTTTTAAAGTTTCCCCCTTTTTTTGGTACTGGCGATCAAACTCGGGACCTTGAGCTTTCAAGGCAGGTGGCAGAACCACTGAGCTAAATCGCCAGCCCTCCCCTTTTTTTCTTAATGTTTTATTTTGAGACAGGGTCTCCCTAATTCAGAGTTGCTCTGGCTGGTTTTGAACTGTCAACCCTCCTGCCTCAGCCTCCCAGAGGGCTGGGGTTTTTGTCACTTCCTTTTGATAGCCTAAAGTGCTGTGACTATGGGGTGTACGTGAGCGTCCCAACTTGGTCTGCCCTCGCTCAGCTCGGAGCTCTTGTCCCTTCATTTCTCACAGGGTTGGGCCTCCTGGACGACGGAGGTGGGGCTGAGCCACTGTGAAGAGGGGGTGTGGAATGGATAAAGGATCCTGCCTGCAGTGGCTCACATCCTGGGCTCGGCCTTGCAGAGCACATGCTCAGGCTTTGGGAAACCCTAGCCTGCATCTGCAGCACCGAAGAAACATTTACTTTATTTCCCATCTTTTTTTTTTTTTTGGATTTTTGAGGCAGGGTCTCACTATGTAGTTGAGACTGACCTGGAACTCACTATGTAGTCCAGGCTGGTCTTGAACTCACAGCCTCCTGCCTCAGCCACCTAAGTGCTGATTACACACTTGCACCACCATGCCTGGCTTATTTCCCATCTTTTAAATAAGAACAGAGCCAGGGATTTAGCTCCGTGGCACCAGGTCTGCCTCTCAAACACAAGGTCCTGATCACCAGTACTAAATAAATAGCCGGGTGTGGTGGTGCACGCCTGTAATTCCAGTACTTGGGAGGCTGAGGCAGGAGGATCGCTGTGAGTTGGAGATCAGCCTGGGCTACATAGTGAGTGAGTTCCAGGTCACTCTCAACTACATAGTGAGACCCTGTCTCAAAAAAACCAAAATAAATAAATAAATAAATAAATGTGGCGCCCTGAGTTTGGAATCAAATTCAGGGCATTTAATGACTTCATTTCTTCAAATTCGAACTGTGGGAAGCAAAGTTACTTCTGAGAGCTCTCCGGGACACACTTTTATCTCTCAGGGCTGCTCTGGGGGACGTACACTGTAGACAGTGAAGCCAGGCAGCTTGTTGGGCCCCCAAGGGAGTCAGGAGTCCCTGTAGGGACAAGGAACAGTGCCTGTGGCCTTGACTAAAGACGATGACCGGCTGCCCACTCTCTGGCTGGGGCAGGGGTAACTAGCAGCGGGCCTTATTAAGGCCTGGTGCACAGCAGTCCCCAATGGTCTCCATGCTCCGTGTCTGTGGCCTGTTCCCCTGCGGGTCTCTCTACATTAGGGGTCGTGTCCCACACTGTACCCACATCCTGATTTTGTTCACAAAATGTTCCCTGTGAAGAGGGGTCCTTGCAAGCCATTCTGGCCTCCTCCTGCCTTGCTGGAGCTAAAATTCTCTCCCTGTCCCTCTCCATACATGCCCCGGCCCGCGGGGTCAGTAATCAGCGGAGCTCGAGAAGGGGAGATACCTGGAAATGGTACAAGAGAGGCGCAGAGAGAAGGAGACCAAGCAAAGAGTTGTCAAGGTCTCATTTATTTGCAGGCACAAGCAGTATATAAAGACAAAAACCACAAATTTGTAAGAGGAAGTGGCTAATCATAAAATGATAAAGGAGAAACGTATTGTACAGTAACAGTTATGATGAGATACAGTTGTTATGTAACAGATTAGGTCATTAAATGAGCAAGGCCATTAGTACAGTCATCGGCACGTCTGTGCCAGTGAGGTGACTCAGATGTAAACATGGAGGCGGTTATGTTAGGCTCAAAAACAACTCTGAGAATATGAATATTTGGTCTCCTACATCTCCTCCCTTTTTACAGTAAAAAAAAAAATGAAGAGATATATATCACGCAAGCCAGGAGCGGAGGCCAATTAATTTAGAAAGACCATCCCAGGTATCCTGATCTTGTCAGTAGGCTTTAACCATAGAGTAGAAGTAGAGGCCGGGTAGTTGGCAGAGGAAGACATGGCCTTGACATCTCGACAGAAGCCCCTGTCTTAGGTTGATCAGTCAGGCGTTGACTGTCTTACCCGTCATTGGGGTCAACTGTAGCAAGAGAGGAGAAGTCTCCAGAAGACTGCAAGGATATTCCAAGGCCCTCCAGTAACTGTGACTGTAAGGACTTGGTAACATTCTCTTTTTGGACTTCTCAGATGTCAGGCTTATTTTCTGGTCTCCATAGATGTTCGGACCTGTAAATAATTTTCCTCCTGATCGGCCAGATCAAGATGATGGTAATGGATTTGGATGGCCTTGGCTTGCATGGTATCTATCTGTTGTTTAATAAAGGCCGTAAGTCTATTAAATATTAGAGGCCCGATGGTTAATAATATCAGGAGCCCTAATAGGGGCCCCAATAAGGGGAGGTGATAAGGTAGAAACCCATTGAGCCCAGTCTAGAGGGGGTTTTTGTGTAATTCCTTTTTGTATTTTTCTAAATCTTCCTGTAAGGTTTTGATCTTATCCCTAACAATATCAGACTTATTTGTATAAAAACAACATTGTTCTTGGAGTTCTTGATTAATTAGCGCCAATGTGGCAGAGGTGGTATTTAACCCTTTAACTACCTTGCAAGCTAATTTCCTAACTGCCTTATCAGCATGTATTCCAATTGAGGGTATATCTATCACAGAAATAATCATAGGAATAACTTTAGCATCTGTTTGTTTAAGATTTAAACACTGGGAAGTATAACCTTTATATTTGGCACAGAGAGTAAATTTTTAAACATAGTATATGGTCTAATACTTTAACCAAACATCTTCCAAGCAAGTGCATATTGGAACCAAACATCTTCCAAGCACATAATGAAAATTCACATCAGCATTTAAACATATTTCAGACAAATTTAAGGATTCAGCTAATTGTACCCAAACATTTTTAGTATGACTTAAGTTCTCTTTGGATAATGCTATTATTGTCCCAAGGGAAATCACCCAGATCATAATGAAGGTCTAGTTGAGCGGAGTTTTACTTTCAATTCTCCGGGTTTGCTGACGATGCTCCATTTTTCGTGCCTCTGGACTGTAGTTCGGTCCAGGCTTGAGGTGGTTGCGATGGATCCACGTCGGGTGTTCTGTAACCTTCACAACCAGAGGAGTAGACAGGACAACTGGAAAAGGTCCCTTCTACTGTGGTTCCAAGGTCTTGGAGTCAAACCTGGTCTTGTAGTTTAGACTGTATTTCATGTAAAGTTCTCAGAGACTTAAGCAACCTCAGATGAGAGAATTTCTTCTTTAATTCCATGTCTATATGGGGAACCAAGCGGGGAGTACGCCCATAGATAATTTGGAAGGGTGACAGATTCAGAGGAGGCTTGGGAGTACACCGAATACGCCACAGAGCAAAAGGGAGAATATCTGGACCAAAAGGTTATTATCATAAACAATATGCTGGAAAACCTGCATGGTCAAATAATATGAATACATTTTGTATACCAGAAAAGCGGCAATAATAATGAATTCTTATGTCCTGTAATGTAGGTTTGTATCAATAGGATCTTCCTTCCCCCCTTTTTTTTTTGTCAGAAAATAGTATATTTTGAAGATAACTATCAGAAACATGTTACAATAACATATTTATAATTCAGACCTTTGATGATAACCAATACAGACATTTTTAACAACATATTTAACAAGACATACCTTTGAACATTTAAGACAGACAAACATATAAGACTTAAGACAGACAAACGTATAAGACAATTTTAACAAGTGCACTCAGATGGTTTTGGCCAAATGAATTATAAAATCTTTTTGTTATGGCTAGTCAAAATTTTTGCAGGTCAAAATTAATAGAGATCTCTTGTAGAATTAGGGTTAAAGGAATGAGTACTCTTCTTGACTATAATTGTAAACCTTTTATAACAAATTTGAAATCAACAAGCAAACATATATATTTTCCTGTTAAATCATTTACTATAAACCTTGTTACATTTAAATTTGACTGGCTGCCAATAGAACAGTATTAACATTGAGTTTTTATCAACAAAGTACAGAAAAGAGCAAGTTAACCTTATAATCACAATTCAAGAATTTGCAATGCACAAGAAATGTTTAAAGGACACCAATTAAACTTAAATCAAAAAGTTAAAATTTTATAACTTGATTTCCCTTGTAAAATCTCTTTTGATGTCTGGTAAAACACAATTGCAGTTTCTCTGGCTTTGTTTTGGATTCCAGACCCTTGCAGGCAGCATCAGGCTGATAACACAGTGTTGGCCTTGGGGCTCTTAAAGCCTGGAGTGTTTTATTTATTTTCCTAACTAAGTCTCTTTCACAGATAGTTATACAAGAGGTTAGTATATTCCCTCCCTGAGGCCCCTTCCAAAGACAAACTAGGGAGCAACCCAGGGAATCTCACCATTTAGACAGAGGATTTTATCCATTCATTTTCTTTTTGTTTTACTACCGGTGAGCTGGCCTCCGCGTCCTAGAAAGGGAACCCAGGAAATCCTTCCCTTCCGAGGAGGCAGACGGTCGCTTGCTCCAGTGGGAGTCGGGTTGACACAGGGAGCGAAGCTTTCCATGAGAGAATTTAACCCCGTAATCATCCTCTTGCTCAGGAAAAAAAAAACAATTTTAAAGTTAATGAGAAAACAATCCAAAGGGGTATTTTTGGAGCTTAATTCTCCCATCTTGTTCCTAGGAATGAATGTAGGGTTAACACTCAACAGACAGGACACTGGACAAGACACACAGACGCCATACAAAAGAAAAAGAACTTAGATTTTACCCTGAAATCCTCATCAGGGAATCATCAAAACAATCTTTGACTCTGTTCCAGTGTTTTTCATTAACAACTCCTTCAAGGGGAAACCAAGGGCAGGTTTCTTCCACAAATTTAAAGAATTTAATAAGATCCTTTTTCTTAACCCGAACTCCCCGCGCCCTGAGGGCGGACTTTAAGTCCTGAACAAAAACTTCATGTTTATTAACCTGTTGTCCCATTTTTGTGTTGCTCACTTACCTCGCAGGTCGCTTTCTCAGACGGGTGGGTCTGAGCGGACCGCTATGAGGAGCCAACTCGCCATTTGGGCGGAGGTCCTGGAGTCGATCGGCCGATCTGAGCAGCATCCATCAGGTGAAGACCCCGCGTCTCGAGACCCACGTTCGGGCGCCACTTGCCCCGGCCAGCGGGGTCAGTAATCAGCAGAGCTCGAGAAGGGGAGATACCTGGAAATGGGACAAGAGAGGCGCAGAGAGAAGGAGACCAAGCAGAGGCTTGTCAAGGTCTCGTTTATTTGCAGGCACAAGCAGTATATAAAGGCAAAAACCACAAATTTGTAAGAGGAAGTGGCTAATCATAAAATGATAAAGGAGAAACGTATTGTACAGTAACAGTTATGATGAGATACAGTTGTTATGTAACAGATTAGGTCATTAAATGAGCAAGGCCATTAGTACAGTCATCGGCACGTCTGTGCCAGTGAGGTGATTCAGATGTAAACATGGAGGCGGTTATGTTAGGCTCAAAAACAACTCTGAGAATATGAATATTTGGTCTCCTACACATACATACTGCCTACTCAGCCTCTGTTGTTGCTTAGAATTCATTGTTCCATTCTGGGGACACAAACTTGGCATATCGGAGAGAGAGGTCTGGAGTTCTAAAGCCCCCTATACCAAGTGGAGGTCCGATATTTCTGTATCAATGGGGCCTGCATTTCTGAGTTGCTACAAAGCAGACTTGAGGAGGGGACCCCCCCAGAGTAAGCCACTCCAGGCTTGTGGGCCTGGCTAAGGCCAGCGGCCGCTGAAAAGCTGCAGTGAGTGAAATGAGATAGAAGCCAGACATTAGCAAGCTGCTAATCTTCTGCTCTACTTTTTTTTGGGGGGGCGGGTATCTGGAATTGAACTCTGGTCCTTGTGCTTTCGAGGCAGGTGGCAGAACCACTGAGCTAAATCCCTTATTTATTCTTGTAATCTGTAATCATTATTCTCACACATTTTGTTACAAATCTTTTAAATCTCAGTGCTTCACCAAAATGCCAAATCATAGAAAAAATTACACACTGGAGGTAGTAGCACATTCAGGAGGCTGAGACAGGAGGATCACTTCAAGGCCAGGGCTACATAGTGAGCTCAAGACCAGGCTGATGTACACAGGGAGACCCTGTCTCAAAAGAGAAACAACAAAGGAATAGAAAGAAACTGCTGAGTCTGACTTTGGGTCCCACAGGCTCATCCAGCTGGCCGGACAAGCAGACTGGCATGAACCAGGACAGAGGCTTAGTGCAGGCCGCGGTCAGCAACAGGATCTCCAAGACCCTGAATCTGCAGTTCTTAGGCCAAGGTGCGCACAGCATAGGCCATGGGCAGCACTGCCACGGTGCCACACACGGGAGGACCCGGCAAGGACACCACACCTACCACTCAGCACTCAGGTTTGCAGGGTTCATCGATATGATCACTTTGTACTGGGGATCCAACTTGGGTCCTTCTACTTGAGAGGAAGGCGGCAGAACAACTGAGCTAAATCCCCAGCCTCCACTTGTTTAAAACAGTCTCATGTGGTGGTGCATACCTGTAATCCCAGTACTCTGGTGGCTGAGGCAGGAGGATCGCCATGAGTTCAAAGCCAGCCTGGGCTACATAGCGAGACCGTCTCAAAATAAGAGCAAAATCCCTGAGGGGGGGGGAATAAATAAATAAATACACAAACAAAAAGGAAAACCAGATCCTTCCCAGAGAATGCGCCTACTCTGAAAGCACTTGGCCTCTCACAGACCCGCGCTCTCAGAGGCAGCGCGGCCCTGCAGGGACCGCGTTGAGAGGGGCAGGACACAAGGAGGAGGCGCTGAGGCCACGCAGTGGGCCAGGTTCGAGCTGGGCGCCTGCCCTGCGCCCCCCGACAGCCTGGCACTGTACTTCCACCTGGACTGGGCACCCTGGCAGGTGAGTGCCGCCCTACTCCGGGCTCCTCACCGCCCCACTTCTATTTTTCAGATACATGGATGGTTTTGTACACAGAGAAGGAAATACAAGTAGGAAATGGCCAAGGAGAAGCACAGGAGAAGGGAGAAGCACATCAGAAGAAGCAAGAAGCAGGGCAAACAGCCTCTGTAAACAGCTGCAAGTGGGAGGCCGAAGGACAGGAAGGGGCCGCTCCAACTAGGAGGACATTCATATTCCCGTAGTTGATTGAGTTTGCCACAACGTTTTTTCAGTAGTGAAGACTGAATTCGGGCCTTGGCATTGCGGGACCTTTCCACCTGTTAGATCTCCCTGGCCTTAAAATGGCTGCTACATAGCAGCCTCCTTCCCATAATGCTCTGCGCCTTAAAATGGCTTCCATAGGGAAAAGCAGCCTCCTTCCCATAATGCTCTGCGCCTTAAAATGGCTTCCACAGGGAAAAGCAGCCTCCTTCCCATAACGCTCTGCGCCTTAAAATGGCTTCCACAGGGAATAGTAGCCTCCTTCCCATAAGGCCATGTCATAAGAATATGGGTTCTCCTACCAAAGGACAGGCTTCTTCTTCCCAACATGCCCCTCTTCCCGCCAAGAAAGGTAACCTGATACTTGCTACGTCCTACCAACTCGTGATGTCACAAGCTCCTCGTAGTGATGCCACAGGCCCCTCCAATCCCTTAATACGACCTCACTCAACTCCACCCCAGCTCAGGCGAACCCCACCCCACTCCTATAAATACAGAAGCTTCCTGTTCTGCCATGTTGCTTTTGCTGCTATTCCCAATATATGCTCCCCCTAATAAAGGCTTATTATGGTCCTGGTTTTTAGCGTTTTCTACCTAATACTACCCTCATAAGCAACTTTTACATTTCTCACTGAGTCACTGAGTTGCTCGGGCTGGGCGATACTCCTCCCTCAGCCGCTGGTGTGCACCAGCTCACCTGGCTTGTTCATTTTGTTTGCAGTGCTAAGGACCAGACCCAAGGCGTCCTCCATGTTGGGCAGCTATTCTAGGGTTGAGCTACACCCCACCCTCGGTTTTTTATTGATCGTACTGTGTTTCTTAGAATGCAAAAATTATTTTATTTTCCTTCTGTATAGTTGAAAACTGATGTGACTGGGGAAGGAATTAAAATAGGAATGATATGGACTGTGCTTGTTTTGTGTTTTGCGACAGAGTCTCTATGTAGCTCTCAGGCTGTCCTCGAACTCGAAGGGATCTTCCTGCCTCAGCCTCCCAAAAGCTGGGGTTACAGACATGCCCCACAACAGTCAACAGCACTAGCCACTTAAATAGCATAGCATGTAATATTTATATATATTTATGTACAGATTTTAATAATGTCACTGGTGAACCTTAAACTGAAGGTGTCAGATATGAATCCCAGGGGGAAAAGAACACTGACGGGGGGGGGGGTCACAGGTGAGAGGACATGCAGAGCCCCTGGAATGCAGGCCCAAGCGCTGAGCAAGCTTGCCTCAGAGGAGAAAGACGTCGGCCTCCGTAGGCTGTTTTTGTAGTACTGGGGACTGAACCCAGGGCCTTTGCACTGACCTACATCCTCAGCCCTTTATTTATTTAGGTACAGAGATCGAACTTGGTACCTTGGCACTTGCGAGGTAGGCAGCGGCCGAACCACTGAGCTAAACCCCAGCCCCCCCCCCTCGAGACGGGCTCTCACAAAATTGCTAAATTGCCCAGGCTGAACTGGAACTTGGGATCCTCCAGCGTTAGCCACCCAGCAGTTTCCGTAGAGCGACAGAATTTTATTGGCAGCCACCTAAGGCCCTTCCCTACGCGGATCCCCGGTGTGGCAATAAAAGGGGGCCTGTCTCCCACCCCGGACAGACGGCAAGGGGCCGGGCGGGGCGGGCGGGTTGGGCCTCTGGGCCTGCG
>NW_022900931.1:24487269-24494751 GCF_012274545.1 Fukomys damarensis | reverse complement strand
CACACTCACTCACACACACACACACTCACACACACACTCACACACACACCCCACACCCCACTCAGCCCGGGCGCCTGCAGCAATAACCTGCGGAGTCTGGGTTTGGTTAACTGATCGATTGGTTTTTCCAGTAATAAGGATTGAACCCAGTCTTTGGGTTGAATTCCACCCCCAGCCCGTTTTATTTTTTATTTTAACACAGGGTGTAGCTCTGTAGCCCAGGGTGACCTTGAATTTACAGTGATCCTCCTGCCTCAGCTTCCCAAGTGCTGGGGTTACTACCATGCCTGGCCTATTTTTATTTATTTATGTATTTATTTATTTTTTGGCCCTGGAGGTTGAACCCGGGACCTTGTGCTTGCAAGGCAGGCTGTGGCACCACTGAGCTAAATCCCCGGCCCTGTTATTAGCTTTTAAACAAAAACTAAAATAACCAATGGGTAAAGTTTCCTTTTTCTCCACATCTTACCCAGCATTGGTTATTATTTTTAAATTTTTTATTATTTATTTATTTATTTTTGATACCGGGATCGAACGCGTGTCCTTGAGCTTTACGAGGCAGGCGGTGAAGCCACTGAGCTAAATTATTATGCTTTGGTAGTCATTCTGATTGAAGTGAATGTCATACAGTAGTTATTTAGTTTTTGTAGTACTGGGGATCAAGCCCAGGGAGCGCTACCACCAAACACCATCCACCTGCGTTTTTGTTTGTTTTGAGACTGGATCTTGCTAAATCACTAAATGGGGGGTGTGGATCCTCCTGCCTCAGCCTCCAGAGTAGCAGTAATTAAAGGTGCGCCCTCTGCTGAAGGCTTTCTTGATAGTTTGGGTTTACATTTCCCCCTCATCTATTTTCATTCTGAGATAGGGCCTCACTGGGATCCCCAAACTGGGCTTCAACTTGGGGTTCTCCTGCCTCAGCCTTCCCAGTGCTGAGACAGCAGGTGCAGCTAAGCATTCTGCGTTCTGTGTGAGCTCCAGCTCTGCCCTGTCAGGAGACTCGGCAGGGTCCTCCGCGCTGCCTTTATCCTGTGGCCCTGGGTTGTTCGTGAGGGATGCATTGTGGGCCGAGAGGAGGCGGGGTCTGACGGACAATCAGCGCTGGATCCGAGAAATCCCTGGAAAACAGCCGACTCAGAAACTGCAGTGTTTCCTTTTAATATTCTGATTTCTCTCCAGTTCCACGATCCTTTTGACACAGGCTCTCGCTGCGCAGCTCAGACTGGCCTCGGACGCCATCTCGGCCTCAGGGGGCTGGGATCACAGGCGTGGGCCACCGCTCCTGGGGACTTTAGCTGTTCACCGCTTCAAGGTGCCTCTGTCCCAGGGATGTGGATATGTTGGCAACATGTTTTAAAAACCACAGAGCTGTTCAAGGGGGACAGCCGTGTCCATAATTCCCCACACTTGAGAGGCCGGAGCAGGAGGATGGCAAACTGAAGTCCAGCCTGGGCAAAGCATTGAGATTTTTGTCTTTTAAAAAAAGCAATGGGGCGGGGCATGGTGGCTCACGCCTGTAATCCCAGCACTCAGGAGGCTGAGGCTGGAGGATCGCTGTGAGTTCCAGACCAGCTTGGGCTACATAGTGAATTCCAGGTCAGTCTCAACTACATAGTGAGACCCTGTATCAAAAAAAAGAAATGGGGCTGGAGATTTAGCTCAGTGGTTCCACTGCCTGCCTCCTCGCAACTGCAAGGTCCTGAGTTTAATCCCCGGTACCAAAAACAAAAACCATAAATCCCAATGTTGCGGGGGATTTAGCTCAGTGACACCATGTCTGCCTCAGCAAGTGTAAGGTCGTGAGTCCAATCCCCATACCAAAAAAAAAGCAATATACTTCAGGCTGTGTGTGGTGATCTCAGGCCTTGGGAAACTGAGGTAGGAGGATTGCCAGGAATAGGAGACCTACCTGGGCTACATAGTCAGTTCAGGTTCTGCCTGAACTACTGAGCAACGCCCTGTCTCAAAAAGAAAAAAGCAAATGCATTTCAGTGGCTGAGTTTTTGTCAAATTTTTGCTGAGGCCCTGGGGGTCAATCTCAGAAACACAGCAACAAACCAAATAAGACATCTGCTGGCTGAGCTGGTGCCTTCACTAAGCCATAAAGTAGGTTTTATTGCTTTTGCATTCTGGTGTCAAAACCGAGGATTCCCTACCACTGAGGTACATTCCCAGCCCTTTTTATATTTTATTTTGAGACAAGGTCTTGCTGAATTATCCAGGCTGGCCTTGAGCTCACGATCCTCCTGCCTCAGCCTCTCCGGTTGCGGGTTCCCTGTGGCCACCATGCTGACCCTGAGCTTCACTGCACAGTGGGCCTGAGATCCTCTTTCCCCAGCTTCCTGCCTGCTGGGATTATGAGTGTGTGCAGCATCACCCTATGTTTTTTTTTTAACTTTTTGATTTATTTTGATCATCTTATTACTGGCTTTTAGGGTGCTCTCATCTCCTTCTAGAGGCGGATTCTAGGTTCTTTTTTGCCTTGCACGAAGAATTCAATGAAACAAGCAAAATGGTGACAGTGTTTATTTGAAAATGTAAAAGTTGGGCCGGGGATTTAGCTCAGCGGTTCGGTGGCCTGCCTTGCAACCACAAAGACCCGAGTTCAATCTCCGGTACCAAAAAAAAAAAGAAAAGAAAATGTAAAAGTGAAGAGTGGGGCCAAGCAGAAGAGAGAAAAAATAAAAACCAAATTAAGCCAGGTGCGGTGGTACACACCTGAAATCTTAGGGCTCAGGAAGCTGAGGCAGGAGGACTGCCACTAGTTTGAAGGCAGCCTGGACTATATAGTGAGTTCAAAGCCAGCCTGAATTTCAGAGCAAGACTTGTCTTGATAAGTAAGTAAATAAATAAGGGTGGGGGATTAGCTCAGTGGTGCTGCCACCTGCCTCATAAGCCCACCCCATACACTAAAATGCACATGTATCCTTTTTACTAACTCAGCCTTTAGTGTAACTGCTGGAAATCAGGACAAGCACCTGAAGACCTGGGATTTAGCTCAATGGTGTCCTCGTCTGCCTCAAAAGAGCAAGGTGCTGAGTTTGATCCCTGGTACCCACCCCCCAAAAAAAGCACCTGAGCTGGGAGTGGTGGTACACACTCCTGTTATCCTAGCACTCAGGAGGCTGAGGCAGGAGGATCTCTGTGAGTTAGAGGCCAGCCAGGCTACACAGTGAGTTCCAGGCCAGCCTAAACTGCATAGCAAGCTGTCTCAAAAGAAGCACTCAAAATAAATACATAAATAGGCACCCGGGCAGCACAAAGAGACACTGTCCAAGAGTGCGTGTGGGCTGTGGGAGAGCACGGAGGCCAGACTGGAGTCTCAGCGCCCAGAGCAGCCAGCCAAGTCAGAACAACTCTCAAGGGGGACAGGCCCGGCTCCCTGCCTCACACCGACTACGTAGCTGTGCAGCTTCGTGTTTCTCTCCCTTTTCTAATGCAGTGATTTTGTTCCCCATTTCTCTTAACTTTCAAATGAAGTGATTTTGTTTCTCCCTCCAATCTCCTCTCTCGTTTTTTTCTTCTTTTTGGTGCCGGGGATCAAACTCAGGACCTTGCGCTTTTGAGACAGGCGAGGGCGCCACTGAGCTACATCCCCGGCCCTCTCATTCTTTTATCTGTTTGTTTGTTTGTTTGTTTGTTTGGTACAGGGAATCAAACTGGTTCTTTTACTAATATGGGTGTTTTTGGTTTTTGTTTTACAAGCGCTAGATGAAAATCTCCCCTCACGAGTCATAACAATTTATATTAAAAAGAAAAAGAGGGCCGGGGATTTAGCTCAGTGGTTCCACCACCTAACTTGCCAGCACAAGGGCCCAAGTTCGATCCACAGTACAAAAAAAAGAAAAGAAAGGAAAAGAAAAAACAAGTTTCTGAGTTCAATCCCCGGTACTGAAAAAAGAAAAGAAGAAAAATCTTTTAGCATATGTCCTCATTTTTCATTTTTCTTTTTTAATCTTTTTTGTTTGTTTGTTTGTTTGTTTGTTTGTTTGTTTGTTTGAGACAGGGTCTCACTATGTAGTTGAGACTGACCTGGAACTCACTGTGTAACCCAGGCTGATCTCAAACTCACAGAAATCATCCTGCCTCAGCCTTCCCAGTGCTGGGATTACAGGAATGCACTACCACACCCAGCTTTTCTTTTTTCTTTTGATCCTTTCTCAAACTATCAAAAATGCTTTCTTAAACTTGAATTTCATAAGCCTTGGGTTAAATCCTCTGTCCAGCCAAAATAATAAAAAATAAATAGAAGCCAGGCTTGCTGGTGCTTGCCTAAAATCTCAGCCCTTGGGAGGCTGAGGCAGGGGGACTCCAAGTTTGAGCCCAGCCTGAGAAATTTAGCAATTTAGTTTGACCCTGTCTCAAAGATTTTAAAAACAGTAATAAAGGATGGAGGGCATGCTCAGAGCAAAGTTCCTAGGCTCAGTGCCCGAAATAGTCTATATATTTCGTTGTTTTCAGGGGCAGGATGTGGCCACATTGCCCAGTCCCCTCCCACAGGGGGACCTCTGACTGTTGAGATCCACCCTTTGGTGCTGGCTCTAAACTCTGTCACAAGATCAGATAGCCCCCTGCTTGACCCCTTTACACAAGGAGGGTCCCTGAAGTCCCGAAACAGAATTCTGAGGGTAACTGCAATTTCTTTTGTTTGGTGCTGAAGGTCAAACCCATGACCCTGTGCATTATAGGCTCTGCCACTGAGATACATCCCAGCCTCTGCGTACTTAGAGTAAACATGTATGTATTTATTTTGAGACAGAGTCTCACTGTGTAGTTTATATCGGTCTCAAACTCATGGCAATCCTCCTGCCTCAGCCTTCCAGTGTGGGGATCATAGGTGTGCACTGCCACGCCCAGCCCGGCTTGTATTTTACATTTTTGTTGAACTGGGGATTGAACCCCGGCCCTGTCTACCACTGAGCTACAGTCCCAGCCTTAAGTGTAAGATTTATTTCTATTCTAAGTGTAAAATTTAGATTCAAGTTATTAGGTTCAACTCTCTATCTTATATCATCTAATTAGAGCAACAGCTAAGGTCAAGATAAAAGTAGTCTGAGGGGCTGGGTTTTCCCCTACTCTGCTTAACACCATACATCATCCCTATCTTCCCCTTTCCCCCAAGAACTACTCTGCTGGTACCAGTGATCCTAGAACTGGGAGGCTGAGGCAGGTGGACTGCAGCCCTAGGAGAGGAGACCCTGCATCAACCAGCCTCCCCGCAAAAAACCCCAGCAGAGTTTTGTTTGCTAAACTCCCTTAAACCTTTCTTGGTATCCCGCCCACCCCTGGGGCGACCAGCAGCCAGAAGGAGAAGGAAGAGGAGGAAGAAGAAGAGAAATCCTTTTATTTGGGTCACTGCCCCCCACCCACAAGGTGCAAACAGGGCAGAACCCAGGCCTTGCTTGGAGCGGGGGCTGCTTTTGTTTTGCTGCCACAAAGGTTTTTGACTTTCAGGTGTCCCTTTGCCCCAGAACCCGCTGCTTGCAAGAACATGGTGCAGGGAGAACAGTGATCCTTTCAATCTCAACTCAGGAAGCCCAGCCAGGCGTGGTAGGGCATCCCTGTAATCCCAACACTCAGGAGGCTGAGGCAGGAGGATCGCTGTGAGTTCGAGACCAGCCTGGGCTACATAGCGAGTTCCAGGTCAGTCTCAACTACATAGTGGGACCCTGTCTCAAAAAACCAAAAAACAAACAAACAAACAACTCAGGAAGCCCAGTTATTTCTTCTGTGCTTGACAGACCTTGCAGTTCAGTTTTGTGAACCTCGGTGCTTTACCTCACAGAGCTGATTCATTAGCTTAATAACCCGACTGACAAGAATATATTGATGAACAATACTTCTAGATTTTAAGGAACAATGTTTACTTGGTACTGAAAATTGAACCCAGGACCTCACAAACACCCACAGCTTGTTTTGTTTTATTTTATATTTTCTTTTCCTTTTATTGTATTTATTTTGTGGTCCTGAGAATCGAATTTTGGACCTTCAGCTTGGAAGCAGGTGACAATACTGTGCTAAATCCCTGGCCCCTCCTTCTAGTTTTTGAGACTGGGTCTCACCAGGTAGGCCAGATTGGCCTCAAATTAGACACCCTCCTGCCTCGGCCCCCTCCGTAGCTGGGATTACAGGAGGGAACCACTATGCCAGCTAAAAACCAGAAACTCCTGAAAGACAGATTCAGGTCCGGATTCAGTAGGTGCTGGCCCTAGGCCCCAGCACTTTCATTTCTCAGGGGAAGCTGGGTTCGCTGTTGCAACAGGGGCTGCTGTGGGAAGTGCGCTGGATGTGACTAAGTCCCCTGCATCGGGTCCTCGGCTCAGCCAGGAATAAAAAAAAAATTCTGAAGCCTGGGGAGCCAGGCATACTGTACTGTCTGCCCTGGGGAGGCTGAGGCAGAAAGGTCCCCTTGAGCTTGTGGCCAGCCTGAGCTACAAGACGAGACCCTGCCGGGTGTAGAGGCGCACACCTGTAATCCCAGCACTCAGGAGGCTGAGGCAGGAGAATGGCTGTGGGTTCGAGACCAGCCTGGGCTACATAGTGAGTTCCAGTTGAGTCTCAACAACTACGTAGTGGGACCCTGTCTCAAAAAACCAAAAAAAAAAAAGATGAGACCTATCTAAAAAAATAATTAAATAAAGGAAAGACTCTTCCCTGCGCTGGGGGTGGCCATGAATTGTTCATTTGGGGGTGGGGCAGAGAGCACTGCAGTCTTTGTTTCCCCTGTTCTGCAGTCCCAGGGACCCGACTGTCTTAGAGAGTAGAAGAGGGCTTTGCCCTGAAGACCCCGCGGTGCTGCTGTGTAACCTCAGGTCTTCCGTATCACTGAAGTCGTCTTAGTACATAAAGAGGGCTCCACTGTACAGACCAATGCGCAGTTACTCCAGTGCGGGAGGCTTCTGCCGGCCAGTCCCTTAGTGTCTGGGGCAGAAGAGCCCCGCAGCGGGGTGCAGCCCCGCACTGCCAAGGCCTGGGTTCGTCCCCAGCACCCCAATAACAGGGATAACGATTCTCCCAGCAAGTGGAGGTAGCGCCCCTGCTTTTCTCCTGCATTCCCTTCACCCTGCCCTCTCCCTGCACCCGGAACACGCCAGGAACCTCCAAGCCTCTCTCATGTCTCAGGCTTGGTCTCTTTAGATTGGTGTGTGTGCATGTGTGTGTGTGTGTGCGTGTGTGTGTTACAATAGGATGGAACCAGGGCCTTCTCTCGGAACTCCATGCCAGCCCTTTTATTTTATAGAAAAAATTTTTTTTTGTACTGGGGATCGAACTTAGGTCCCTGTGCTTGCAAGGCAGACGGCGGAAACACTGAGCTAAATCCCCAGCCCTTATTTTAAAATTTTGAGACAGGTCTTGCTCAATTGCTAAACTGCCTGGCCTAGGCTTGAATTGGCAATCCTCCTGCCTCAGCCTCCCAGAGTTCCTGGGATTACAGGTGTGCAGCACCACATCCAGCTTTTTTTTTTTTTTTTTTTTTTTGTT
>NW_022900931.1:24483218-24487154 GCF_012274545.1 Fukomys damarensis | reverse complement strand
TTTTTTTTTTTTTTTTTTTTTTGGTACTGGGATCGAACTCGGTCCTTGTGCTTGGAAGGCACGCAGCGGAACCATTGAGCCAAATCCCCAGCACCCCCAGCTTCTTTCTATTTCATTCTTGCTCTAGAAAAAATTTTTTTTTGTTGTTGTTTTTTGAGACAGGGTCCCACTATATAGTTGAGACTGACCTGGAACTCGCTATGTAGCCCAGGCTAGTCTCGAACTCACAGCGATACTCCTGCCTCAGCCTCCTGAGTGCTGGGATTACAGGCGTGCAGCACCATGCCCGGCTTGCTCTAGAAATTTGACCAGCATGGCTGCCCACCTCCTTTAAATCCTTTTACCTCCTCCGTGACGTCTCACAGTGATCCTCCTGCCTCAGCCTCCCCAGTACTAGGGTCATGGGCATCATCAGCACATCCAGCTTTCATTTATTTATTTGCAAACAGTCTGATTAAATTGCCCATGCTGGGCTCAAACCTGCAGTCCTGTCTCAAATCCCAGGTGCTAGGATAGCAAGGGTCACACACCCAGCTAGGAACTTCTTGAAATTATTTTTTTTCCCCTGTGTTTTGTTTGGTACCGGGGATTGAACTCAGGGCCTTATGCTTTTGAGGCAGGCAGTGGAACCACTGAGCTAAATCCCCAGTCCTTTGTTTTGTTTTTTTTGAGGCAGGGTCTCTCTGTGTAGCCCAGGCTGGTCTGGAATTTATGGTGATGTTCTTGCCTCAGCCTCCTGAGTGCTAGGATTACAGGCCTGTAGCACCACACCGGACCTCATTTCCTGAAATCCCATTGTTTCACCAAATCATGGTCCTGTGATGATAGAAAACAAAAACTCGCTCACCACTAGGAAAGGGGGAACCAAATGAGAAAAAATAAAATAAGCAGCTGAATCCCAGGTACATTTTGAAGATTTACTCAACAAAGATGGCTTTAATATCTTGGCGGGACAGAGCTGGAGTCCTCATCGTCCACTGAAATGGGACCGCCTGCTGACATGGCCCACGCCTGCAGTCCTAGCACCGTGGGAGGCTGAGGCAGGACTGGCAGGAGATCGAGGCTAGCGTGGACTACACAGTAAAAAGTTTATTCCAAGCTCAGGGCCTTTTTACTACTGATGGCCACTTCTTTACTTCTCACCTCTCGGGAGGCTAATCCCCGTGGTCTGTCTGACTCTCCGTGTTTACAGGGCCTGCAGGGTGAGACATGCGCATGGGGCTGACGGAGGCTCCCCCAGGAATCCCCCACGAGCTGCGGGTGCTGCAGGTCTCACCTCCGCCTCCAGCTCCTCAAACAACTGCAGGCCCGGCCCTCCAGCCGTGGCCCTTTGTTCTTACTGTATTTGTTTTTTTGTTTTTTTTAAAACAGGGCCTCACTACGTAGTTGAGACTGACCTGGAACTCACTATGTAGCCCAGGCTAGTCTCAAACTCCCAGTGATCCTCCTGCCTCAGCCTCCCTAGTGCTGGGATTACAGGCATGCACCACCACGCCTGGCTCCTACTATATTTGTAATGAGGTGTTTTTCTGGATTTTATAGATCAGCAGGGCAGGCAAAGCCATGACCACGGACATCATCGGTTCCCTTGTGGGAATTCTCTAAGGCGCCCGGGGACCAAACCCATCACCTCAGGAGTCACAGACACTTGGAAGGTGGATGGCGCAGAGTCCACATGGAAAGTGTGACCCCTCACCTGCTCCCCAAGTTTTATTCTCTGCCCTTCCAAAGCTCTCTGTCCTCTGTCACCATTCAGCATCCCAATGGCCTTCCAGGTCCTTTCTTTCTTTCCTGGGGATCGAACTCAGGACCTTGAGCTTGCGAGGCAGGCGGCAGAACCACTGAGCTAAATCTCCGGCCCTTGCATCCTTTTTTTTTTTTGCTTTTCTTTTGTTGTTGTTTTATTTTGAGGTAGGGTCTGGCTGCCTTGTAGCCCAAGAATGTGGTCAGCCAGTCCACCCGTCCGCTGCCCCCTGCTCTGGTTCTTCACCCCAGGGGCACCGCCCCAGACACAAAGGGTCAGGGCAGGGCGCAGGCATCCCAGACTCTTATGCAAAGAGCTTCTCCTGCCCACCCACAGACTGGCTGAGGCAAGCAGGTGTTGGCCGCTCCGACAGCCCCTATCTGCCTGGCCGCTGAGCAAGTCTGAGTCAAGTTTCCCTTTTCATTTACTCTCCAATTTGTTTCTCCAACTCCGGGCCTCGCTTCTCACTGAGCTCCATCTCCAGCCTTTCGGCTGTTGCTTTGTGAGACAGGGTTGGAACACACCCCGCACCGTCTTCTTTTGCTTTGTAAACACAAACCACCTCTGCGGGGGCAAGAGCAAGGCTGAGGGCTTGGAAAACAGAAAATCTGGCTTTGTAGTTTCCTTTAAGGGTGGGAGAACGGACCACGGCAGGAAGTCTTGGGTTTCCTCAGTGGTTGATTTGGGGAAGGGAGAATGGAAATGCATAGATTGTTATCTTCATCCCGAACTATATGAGTGATGGAATCCAAGCCTAAAAAATTTGCATTTCTTCGATAAATACACATCTCATCCCCAAAAACTGGAAGAGTGGGAACAGAACGGAGGGGAGGGTACCACCGTGGGTCGGCTGAGGCTGACAGGCAGGGCAAGGGCCCCAGCTGAAGGCCGGGAGGTTTGCTTCACTTCCTTCTTTCCCCTGGCCTAGCTCAGAGGTTCGTAAATCTCATTCCAAATCTAGCTAGGTCCCAGGAGAAATAAGAAGCTGGTACTTTTCTTTTTTTCTTTTGTGCTACTGGGGAGCTTTTGGGTTTGTATTTATTTATTTATTTTTCTGGTATAAGTGCCACTGAGCTACATCTGCAGCCCACTGGTTTTTATTTTAAGACAGACTCGTCAGATTGCCTAGGCTGGCCTCAAACTTCCTATTTGGATGCTTTTTTTCTATTTCATTCACTTATTCCCTATAAAAATAAATGAATTAACAAACTTGTTGGTTTGGGACACAGGGTCCTGACAAAATTTGCATCAAGAATCACCAGGGAGAGGGCTGGGAATTTAGCTCAGTGGTTCCACCGCCTGCCTTGCAAGCGCAAGGACCTGAGTTTGATGCCTGGTACCAAAAAAAAAAAAAAAAAAAAAAAATGAGTGTGGAGCGCACAAAAAAAAAAAAAAAAAAAAAAAATCACCAGGGAGGGAATGAGTATTGTGTAGTTGGCATATTCTTTTGCTTAATTCCTACACCAAGGCAGAGAAGGTACTTCTGTCCCTATTTAGGGATAAATACACTGAGATATGTAGCCAGGCATAGTGAGTGGCACACAGGTGCCTGTAATCCAGCTACTCAGGAGGCTGAGGCAGGAGGATCACAAATTCGAGGCTACCCTGGGCAACCTAGCAAGACCGTGTCTCAAAATGCAATATAAAAAGGGCTGCAGCCCAGCATGGTGGCACACGCCTGTAATCCCGGCACTTGGGAGGCTGTGGCAGGAGGATCACTGTGAGTTCAAGATTAGCCTGGGCTACATACATAGTGAGATCCAGGTCAGTCTCACTACATAAGTGAGACCCTGTCTCAAAAAAAAGGGGGCGGGGAGCTGGGGATGCAGCTCAGTGTATAAGACCTGCCTCCGGTTCAGTTTCCAGCCCCGGAAGGAAAAAAAATGACCACTCTGACATGTATAAAGTAGCTGAACAATAATTTGTATATAAAAACTAATTACAACATACACACACACAACAAGAGGACGAGTACAAACACCCTAATCACAAGCTCCCCAGGGCAAGTGGGCAGGCCACCGCGGTAGCAAGGGGCGCAGGTCCTGTCCCTGGCGTTGGTGGAAAGCCTCTCTCGCCTTTCTGGGCTCTGACAAACAAGAAGGAACTGGGGCTGAATCTGCAAATCCCTAACCGGTTCAAGGTCGCCGGCCCCGGGCCGTGCGCCCCAGAGCCAGGCGCGGTTCCGGGAGGGG
>NW_022900931.1:24399961-24482690 GCF_012274545.1 Fukomys damarensis | reverse complement strand
AGCCGCCCACCGAGGCGCCCCGCGCCGACGCCGGTAAGGATCCCCGGGCCCCGGGAGAGGAGACGGTGGCCACTGCGGCCCGGTCTCTACCCAAACCCATTTCGGCCGCGCAACTTGGCCCAGGGCGCTAAGTGTTAGTAATTGTGTGGTAGTTTTTAAAATTTACTTTGTTTTGAGACGAGATCTTACTATGTCAGGCTGGCCTGGAACCCAGTATGTAGACCAGGCCTGGAACTATGGTGCTCCTCCTGCCTCAGCCTCCCAAGTGCAGGGATGATAGGCGTGCACCACCACGTCCAGCCCTGAGCATAGTCTATCCTAATGTCAGCCTGCTTTTCCAAACCGTTGTTGGCTCTGCGGCCTCAAGTGTTGCAAACAGAGCTGGGCTGTGGGCATTGGTGTGAGGAACCAGGGGCCGGATCTCCAAAAACCCAGAGCAAACTGTGCGCTCCGCTTTCTTCCCTGGCCCAGCTACTTCAGTAACCTCAGAGTTGGGTTTTGTTTTATTCTGGTTTTCGGTGATGGGAATTGAACTCAGGTTTGCACACTGAGCTACACCCCAGCCCTTTTTTGGTAAGACCTTAAGTTGCCCAGGTTGGTCTAGAACTTGTGATCCTCCTGCCTCAGCCTCTCCGTGCTGGGATTACAGTCCTGTGCTACTAGGCTTGGCTGTTTTAATTTAATGTGTCTGATTTATAGTGCTTAGCTGACTTTCCTTTTTGGTTATTGTTTGTTGTTTGTTTGCTTGGGTTTTGTCTTTGTTTTTGTTTTTGAGACAGGGTCTCACTTTGTAGTTCAGACTGCTTTGGAACTCAATATGTAGCCCAGGCTGGTCTCCAATTCACAGTGATTCTCCTGTCAGCCTCCCCAGTGTTGGGATTATAGGTGTGCGCCACCATGCCTGGCTGACTTTCCTTTTTAGATCTATTGGCAGGAAGATGGACGAGGTAGACTCTCTCACCCCACACTGGAGATCGAACTCAGGACTTCACAGCAGGCAAGGTGCCACTGAGCTAAATCCCCAGCTTGATGGTAGACTTTTTGTTGTCTTAATACTGGCCCATTTATATATTCAATGACTACAGGGTGTAGGTGCAGTTAGCCAAAAAATAAAATGAAATGAAGTGCTTCTAAAATGAGGGGGTAAGGGCACTGATTGTTATTGTACAGAGGTTCATGTTCAGGGTTAAATAAGAAAAAAAGAAGCTGGTATGGAGGCCACGCCTGCAATTCCATCACTTGGGAGAATGAAGCAGAAGTTGCCCAGCCTGCGCAACTTAATTTAAGGTCTTAACTCAAAAGAGGCTGGTGTTAATTAAGCTCGGTGTGCAGACCTGGGTTCAATTCCTACAATAAAACAAAACCCTAACCCTGAGACTTGGAGTTCCAGGCCAGCTTGGTCCACATAGTGGGTTCAAAGCAGCCTGCAGAGTGAGAACCCGTCTAAACCATGCAGGAAAAAAGAGAGCGAGCCAAGTGCAGCCCTGAAATCCCAGCACTCAGAAAGGCTGAGGCAGGACAGTCACAAGTTTGATTGCAGCCTGGACAAACTCAGTCACTTAGCAAGAGCCTTTCTCAAAATCAAAGAGAATTAAGATGGCATTTGCTACCTAGGCCTAAGGTGGGAAGTAGTATACAAGTGGCATTTGAAAGCTACAGTTTTGGACCAGTGTCTCCTTCCTGTCCCCAGCAGCCTCTCCCCTTCCTTCCTCTGTGGGCCTGCTCTTGCAGGAGCCCCCTGACTCCTCCACCAGTCCCCACATCACCCCGCCCAGCTGCCTGGAGGAGGCCTCGGGAAAGAAGGAGGAGGGGAAGGTCCCTGGGAAGAAGCAGAAGGTCCGCACCGTCTTCTCCCAGACGCAGTTGTGCGTGCTGAACGACCGCTTCCAGAGGCAGAAGTACCTCAGCCTGCAGCAGATGCAGGAGCTGTCCAGCCTCCTGAACCTCAGCTACAAGCAGGTGGGCTCCCCGCGCAGGGCGGGAGGTGGCAGGGCGCTGCCAGCAGGACAACCTCTGGATGCACTGTACATTCTTCCCTGCTTTGCCCTCCTTTCCCACTTTTACTTTTGTTTGTTTTATACTGGGGATTGAATTCGGGTCCTTGCGCTTCGATGTTTTTGGTTATTTAAGATTAATTTTATCGGTGCAAGCACGAGGACCCGAGTTCGATCCCCAGTACCAAAAAAAAAATTAATTTTTTTGGCACATTTAGGTACACGATATGACATTCATCATTGGAGACTTGTACCTTTACATATTATCTTCATTCTTACTTTGTCTCCATTCCCCTGCCCTTCCTTCAACCCCCTCCACCTCTCCTCCCTACTTATGAAGACTTCATTTCCATTTTTTCATTTTCTCACATTAATTCCATTTTTGTGGGGGGTACCAGGATCAAACTCAGGACCTTGCATTTACAAGGCAGGCTCTGCCACTGAGCTAAATCCCCGGCTCTTATTTTTGTTTTTTGAGACAGGGTCTCCCTATGTAGTCCGGCTGGTCTTCAGCCCACAGAGATCCTTCTGCCTTAGCCCCCTAAGTGCTGGGATTACATATGGACAGACCAGTTTAAGTTATGTTAAAAATGGGTCTGTCTATGTTAAAAAGCTCTGGGATTTAGCTCTGGTTCTGGTGACTGCCTCCAAAGCACAAGGACTGAGTTGATTCCCAGTACCAAAAAAAAAGCTCTTTGTCCTAAATCAATGATGTATCCGTTTAAAAAATTTTTTTGTATGGGTTGTGGGACTTGGTTCCTTGCATGGAACCACTGAGCTAAATCCCCCTGCCCTAAAATTTTTATTATGTATTACTGAATTCCAGTTAGATATTTGATCAAAACAATTATTTTAGGGCTAGGGATTTAATTTAGCTCAGTGGTTCCAGTGCCTGCCTCAAAAGCTCAAGGACCCGAGTTTGATTCCCAGTACCAAAAAAAATTATTTTAAATTTCTGGTGCCAAATGCAAATGTACTCGTGTTAGGAGGATGTTACTGTAAACAAGTCACACACACACACTCACCCCGGCCGTACACAGGCTACTAACTAGACAGGCACTACCTCTGAGCTACACCTTCAGTCCTTTTTAAATTTTGGATAGGATCTTGCCCAGGTAGGACTCAAACTTGTGGTCCCCCTGCCTTGGCCTCCTTCCCACAGCCATGTGCCCCGGTGCCCAGTTTATTTAGCTGGTCAGACTTACTTAAAAAACGAGAGCAGCCGACCGATTGGTAAGGCTTGGAAATACTTCCATAGAACTCTGATGCAAACTGTTTGTTCCTGAGCTCTTAGTTCATCTGTCAGGAAGGAAATTTCAGTGTCAGGACCCCCGTACATCTGCGTTCCGAGTGTTGTTGACTTCCTGTCACTTCCACTGCAGGTGAAGACTTGGTTCCAAAACCAGAGAATGAAATGTAAGCGGTGGCAGAAAAGCAACTGGCCGCAGAACAGCACCAGCACCCCTCAGGTGACCGGGAGCTGGCAGGTGGGCCATCTGTTGTCCCAGCTCTTGACCTCCTGTGCCCTTTGAACAGGCCCACCCTCCTCTCTTTGGTTTTCCTAGTTTGCTTGGGTTTTTGTTTTGTTTTGTTTTAACTGGGTGTGGCATCAGCACTGCTGTGATCCTAGCCCTTGGGAAGGACCGAAGTTCAAGGCCAGCTGGGCTGTACTCTGGGTTCCAGACCAGCCGAACTGGGAATCAATAAAGTGTCGCTTTGCTAACTTTGTGTGCAGTGAGGTGCTTGAGGACTGCACTCCCCACGGGGATGGGTGTGAGCACCTGCAGCCCCTCTCTGCAGAGCTGCCTGGGGGAGTGAAGGTCACCGCCTCCACTGGACCTTGAGGGCTCCCAGAGCTGATCCGGAGGGGAGCCCCAGCCTCCCAGCCCCTGGGCCATACCTTGGCTGGTAACCAACTGTTTTCTTTCAGAAGGGCCCATCCCCGGCGGAGTACCCAAGCGTCTGCTCCAACTACGCCCAGGGCTACCTGGTGAACACCTCGGGGAACCCGGTGTGGGGCAACCAGACCTGGAACAATGCAGGGTGGGGCAGCCCCTCCTGGAACCCTCCGCAGGCCTGGTGCCCCCAAGCCTGGAATAGCCCCATCCCCGGCTGTGGGGAGGAGGCCCTGCAGCCTTGCCTGCCCTTCCCGCAGAACTTCCCTGCCAGCGACTTAGAGGCCGTCCTGGAAGCAGTTGGGGACAACTACAAATACCTCAGCGCCCCCCAGTCCTTGGATCTGCTCCTGAATTATCCCCCGAACCCGCAGCCTGAAGACCTGTGAGGATGGAGGCTGTGTTCCCACCTGGATGACCCCGGACCTCCCTCCGAGGACTTGCTGTTTTAGGGGGAGGATTGCCTGGTGGTGTCCTGGTCCCCACTGTGCCTGTGGGGACAACTGGGGCTGTGCAGTAGGACTGGAATCTGAACGAGGAGCTTGGTGACCCTGCAGCCCATGGCTGGATACAGATAAGCAGCTGGGGTGCTGTCCATGGGGCTGGAGGTGGACCCCAGCCTCAGGAGCAGGTGCTTGGGACTGTACAGAAAATTCAGTTTCCTGTGAGTTTGGGGCTTTGCCTCTTAACACTGGGCCCGGGGTGTATATGGCTCAGGGCCAGGGTGCTTGCTCCGCACACTTGAGGGCCCTGACTTCCACCCCTGGAACTGTAGAAAGACCCATTGTGCGGAGCTGGGAATGGAACCCAAGGCCTTCTTCCCATTTAGCTGCATTCCCACCCCACAGCTTTCCCTGAGGCTCTGATATCTCAACTGGGCCCCCACATCTGGCTATGAATAAATGCATATTTGTAAGAGTTGTTCTGGGTGAAGGGTTGAATTTAATCACTGCACTGACACCCCCACCCCCTCCCCGAGTTTACCGTGATCTCCCTGTCATGTTTGTGAAAAGATGTCTTGGCACTGCTTCCTGATGGTTTGGGTTCTGGGCTCTTTTAAGTGCAAATGAATAAAAACCCAACATTACACCTCTGCCTATGCTTGCTTTCACCCGTTGGTTCATTGAGTACACATTTGGCCAACTATTTGTTGTGGGGCTATTTCGGGTTGGACCCAGGGTCCTTGCCTTTACCCCATCACTGAGCTACACCCCCAGGTCTTTGAGACATATCACTGAGCTACTCGGGCTTGACCTTGGTCCTGCCTCAGCCTCCCATGCAGCATGCACCACCATGCCCTGTTTGTGACACCCCCTTTTAATTTTAATTTTTTGTTTTTTGAGACAGGTCTCAGTACATAGTTGAGACTGACCTGGAACTCACCATGTAGCCCAGGCTGGTCTCGAATTCAGTGATCCTCCTGAGTGCTGGGATAGGCTGAGCCACCACGCCCAGCTTAGGCTTTGATACTGAGCATTTATGCTTTATCCTCTCAGAGGTGGATATGGCAGATACTTGAGGACTCCCCAGTCCTCTCTAGAAGGTAGAGTCTGAGCTGAGCATGGTGACACGCCTGTAATCCCAGCATTCTTGGAGGCTGAGGCAGGAGGGTTGCAGTCTCTGGAGCCCAGCCTGAGCCACTCAGTTGACTTAGGAAGAGCCTGTCACAAAATGAAAAGGTCTGAGGGCCGAGCTCACGGCAGGGCACCCAGGTCCAGATTCAGCACCCGCCTCCAACAGGTACAAAGCAGTCTGGGGAAGTAAAAGAAACCGTTTTTGTGGACCTAATGAAATGAGAACTGGCCGGGGTGTGCAGCTGTGCTGCTGGCCTAGAGAGGTACTCCAGCAGGACGGAAGGGGCGGCTCATCCAGCGGGTAAGGGACGCGCAGGTGTTGGGGACCGGTGGGGCCCGAGGGGCAGCCTCGCAAGTCCGGGGCCTGGGAAGCGACTCCTGCGTCCTGTCTCGGGGGCGCGGCCTTGAAGTCCGGGCAGGTGCTGGCGCGTCCCAGATTCCCCACCGGGACCTTCCCCGCGGCTCCCCGCGGCTCCCGGGCCCGGCCCCTTCAAATGCCAGCCTCGCCGCAGCCGTCCGGGACTCACTTCCTGGCCCGAGGCCTTTGTCTGCCGCCTTGGCTTCTTTTATTTCACAAATTCCTTTTGTCCTCCTCTCCAGGCGAAGCCCGCTCGGCCCCAGGAAACGGCACTGTTTACCAACAGCTCCGGGGCTCCCTGCCTCCGTCTGGCAGCGGTCTGCCAGTGCCTGTGCTCGGCGGACGGTAACCGCGGGCGCCCTGGAGAGCCGGGCTGTGCGCACGGAAAGGAACCCGCGCCTGCCCTGGGGAAGGGGGCGAATTTGGGCCTCGCCTCGGGCCACCTGCCCTACCCGGGGAGTCCTGTGGCCGAGGAAGGGATAAGCCGAAAAGCCTCACTATTAAATTCACACCTCGCTGAAACCACTGTGCTTTCTTTTTCTTCTTTTTTTTGGGTGTGTGTGTGTGTGTGTGTGCTGTTTTTTTTTGTTGTTGTTGTTTTTGTTTTGGGCCGTATTGGCACTATTATATCACTGCCCCGTCTTTCTTTTATTTGAGGCAAGGTCTTGCCGAGTCCCTAGGTTGCCCAGGCTGGGTACAAACCGGAGACTCTGCTGCCTCAGCCTCCCACAGTGCTGGGATTCCAGGCCTGTGCCCCCCCACGCCTGTACTGAATGACAAAGGTCACATGCTTGCCACCCAGCTCTCGGGAGGCAGAGTTGGGAAGACAGCAAATTCGAGCCCCACCTGGACAATTTAGGAAGACCCTGTCTCAAAATAAAAGAATCAAGAAAAAATGAAAAGGGCTGAGGCTGTGGCAGCCACGCAGGCCCAGGCTTCTACCCCGGTGCTGCAAAACAAACACAAGAGTCCGGGAGAGATGCCTGGACCTTCTCCGGATCAACTCGCCGAACCCTCCCTCGCCGGCCTACCCCAGGCCACTCCCAGCGCACGGCGGGTGCAGCTCCCCGCGCAGGGCCACGACGGCTCCTTCCCTGGATCCCGCATCCTGCGAACAGCGCTGTCCGGCCACTGCAGCCAGAGGGCTGGAGTTCGATCCCCAGAACCGTACATCACTAAGCCATAATAAAATACAAATAAGTGGTAAACGGAAACAAAGCTTTGTAGATAAGGAAGGGAAGAGGGGTGAGAGGGAGGGGAGGGGAACAAAAGAAAAAGAAGAAACAAGATATATCATGTGCACGTACAAAATCTGATGGGGCCTCGATTTTGTTCAGTGGTTCCACCACCTGCCTCGCAAATGCAAGGTCCCAAGTTTGATGCCTGGTACCAAAAAAATAAATAAATAAAAATAAATAAACAAATTTTTAAAATAAAATGGAAGGTCCTAACAACAAAAGATTCCCTCTGATGAATGTAATCATTATGTAAACCTAAAATGTACCAAGGATCGATAGAACTCAGGACCTTGTGCTTGCTAGGCAGATGTGAAGGCTGAAGTAGGAGGATGACAACTTTGAGGCCAGGACGGATTACAGAAGGAGTTAAGTGCCAGCTGGACGACATAGAGGCCCTGTCTCAGAGATGGAAGCCGGGCGTGGTGGCACAAACCTGTAATCCTAGCACTTGGGAGGCTGAGGCAGGATTCCCCCAACTTCAAGGCCAGCCTGGGCTATGTAGAGAGTTCAAGGGCAGCCTGAACTACAGAAGGAGACCCTGTCTCAAAAAACAAAACAAAGAAACAGAGTATGATCTCAAGGAGCATCCATTTAGCTAGGAATGTCTCAAGCTTATCTTTTTTGTTGTTGGTGGTGTTGTTACCAGGGATTGAACTCTTAGCACCTTGCGTTTGTGAGGCAGGTGCAATACACAATATGGTCTGACAACATACAAGGGATAAGGTCAATTCCTTTGCACTTACTTAAACATATTCAATGAGTGAGTATGTGGTCTGTTTTGGAGAATGACCCATGTGCAGCTGAAAAGAATGTGTATTCTGATTTTGTGGGGTGGAACACTCTGTAGACATCTGTTAAGTTCATTTGTTCAAGAGTTTGAGTTCTAGTATTTTGTTTTTTGTCTAATTGATCTATCCATTTGTGACAGTGGGGTATTGTTCCCCCACTGCTACTGTATTAGTACTTATATGATTTTTCATGTCCATTAGTATTTGTTTTGCATAGTTGGGCACACCAGTATTTGGTGCATATTTATGATTGTCATCTCTTCCTCTTGGATTCTTCCCTTTACAAGGATGTAGTGTCCTCCTTTGTCTCTTTAATCAGTATTGGTTTGAAATCCAGTTGATCTGCAAAGATAGTACTCCTGCTTTTTTTTTTTTTTTTTTGGTTCCTGTCACATGGAGTATTGTTTTCCACCCTTTCAGTCCATTAGTTTCTTTTTTGTTGTTGTTTTTGTTTGTTTGAGACAGGGTCTCACTATGTAGTCGAGACTGACCTGGAACTCACTATGTAGCCCAGGCAGGTCTCAAACTCACAGCGATCCTCCTGCCTCAGCCTCCTGAGTGCTGGGATTACAGGCATGCACCACCACGCCCGGCCATGAGTTTCTTTTTGAATTAAGTGTGTTTCTTATATGCAGCATATGTTGGACCTTGCTTTTTGACCCATTCTGCCAGTCTATTTCTTTTGATTGGTGAATTGAGACCATTAACATTGGTGGTTATAAGTGATATGTATTGACTTATCCTTGTTGTAACTTTTTCTTTTTGTTGGATTCTCCCCCTTTGTGTTTAATTTCTTGTGCCTGATGGCTTCATTCTGCTGGGATTCCTGGGGTTATGATCCCCATTATCTTTTCCTAGGATATTGTTTAAAATTTATTGGAGTGCTGGTTTGGTATTCATGAAGTTACTCAAGTGGTCTTTGTCATGAAAGTATCTATTTCTCCAACAATTTTGAAAGATAGTTTTGCAGGGTACATCAATCTGGGTTGGAGGTTGCTTTCCTTTAGGGTTTATATGTCACTCCAAGTTCTTCTTGCCTTGAGGTTTTGTGTGGCGAAGTCTGCTGTGATTCTGATGGACTTTCCTTTGTATGTGATTTGTTTCTTTTCTCTAACTGCTTGTAGAATTTTGTTCTTCTGTTAGGTTTCTAGTATCTTAACTATTATATGACTATGTGTAGTTTTTGTTTTGTTTTGTTTTGTTTTTTAATCATGGTTAGTTGGAGTCCTATATGCCTCACTTATCAGTGTGTCAAGTTCTTTTCCCCTACTTGGTAAGCTTTCTGCCATTACTTCTGTGAATAGTTTTTTGGTTTGTTTTTTTTTGTTTTTTGTTTTTTTTAATGTCATCTGTACCCTCTCCTCTATTTTTTTGTACTGGGGATCGAACTTGGGTCTTTGTGCTTGCAAGGCAGGTGGCGGCACCAATGAGCTAAATCCCTGGCCCTTTTCCTGTTTCCTCATTGATGTCGATCAGTCTTATGTTATTCTTTGCATCATCTAGCGCTGCTGGATTGACTTGTAGTCCCTTACTATTTTTAAGAAAATTTTCTTTTCTTGGCCACTAATTGCAATCCTATCTTCCAAATTTGAAATTTGTTCTCACATTGGCTCATTCTGCTGCATAAACTTTCAATGGAGTTTTTAATCTTCTGGAAATCTGTTTCCATCTGTTTTATGGATTCTATTTGTTTCCTATATTAGGATTCCATCATGTTTCTCAGCTCCTCTATTTTTTATCATTTTGTTTTGTTTTTTTGGTACCAGGGATTGCGCTTGCAAGGCAGGTGGCAGAAACACTGACCAAAATCCCCAGCCTTATTTTATTTTAATCTGTGTCTACTCTAGAGTTATCACGTCTTACACCATGGACACAATCTCTGTTATCTGAGAAATTATTTATGATTTCATTTTTTCCAGATCCTCTTTCATTGCCAGTTCAGGGAGTCCAGGTGGTTGAGTATCCAATTGTTTCATGTTGTTGCCCTCTGTGGTTGCCTTAGGTGATCTGGAAGTCTGGTTTTGTGACTTATGTATGTATCTTCTCACTTCAACAGATGCAGCCTGCTGTGGCTTTGTTAAGGCAACTTTTTGCTTCCACAGTGATCTTCAATTTTCAGCAAGCCACTGAGTGTCCTTTTCTCTGCTGCTCACTGTGCACCA
The DNA here is from genome assembly GCF_012274545.1 of Fukomys damarensis. Lineage (NCBI taxonomy): Eukaryota > Metazoa > Chordata > Mammalia > Rodentia > Bathyergidae > Fukomys > Fukomys damarensis. The sequence continues at coordinate 24,472,681 of NW_022900931.1, read as the reverse complement.
ATTCCTGGGTTCAGAATGGTTGCCTTCTGGATCCCTAAACTAACCTGTTGTCTAGGTGGGCTTCTGTCTGCCTGTGTACACTTGGATGGTATCTAGGCACGCTCTGACTAGGGCCTGCCGCCTAGGTGGCTGTTGTCTGGGAGGGCCTTTGGCTGGGGCTGTGCACCACAGTCCCTGGTGTCTGAGCAGGATTCTACTACGGTCTCCAAACACTTACCAATGGTGTCAGGACAGGCCTCTGGCTGATGCTTCTTCGCCTGTGTAGATATTTTCTAGGGAGGCCCTTGGCTTGGGCCTGTGGTGATACATCTGGGGTCGGATAGGGCCCTGGCTAGACCTGCCTGGAGCCATGCCACTGTGGTCCTCACTACTGATCTCTGAGATCTGTGCACACTTATTGATGGTACAGGGCGGGCCTCCCTGTTGCTATTTTTGATAATTTCTTGATAATAGAAATACTTTCTGGAGTGAGATGGAATCTCAGTGTTGTTTTAATTTGCATCTTTCAAATGACCAATGATGAACATTTTTTCAAATATCTATTTGCTGTTTCTACTTCATCTGTGAGGTGTCTGTTCATTTCAGATGCCTATTTTTGGATTGGGTCTTTAAATTTGGGGCACAGATTTTTCGAGTTCTTTATATATTTTAGTAGTCGTCTAATGAATAAAAGTTTTCTATGCTGTGAGTTGTCTCTTCACTCAGTGGTTTCTCTTGCTGTTAAAAAGTTTTTGCTATATGAGGGAATGAACTCAGGACCTTGTGCTTGTGAGGCAGGCGTGCTGCCACTGACCCAGTTGTTGGCTCAGCTGTTGGTTCTTTGTAGTATTTCCCATGTGGTCTGGGTTTTGTTCATGAAGTATTTGCCTCCTCTTATGTCCTCAAGTATTCTGTCTATTCTCTCTTCCAGTAGATTTAGTGTTTCTGTTTTACTACTTAGATCTTTGATCCATTTCAATTTTAGTTTAGTGCATGGTAAAAGATATGTCTGCTTTCATTTATTTATTTACTTACTTACTTTTTTAACACAGGGTCTTGATTTGTAGGCCACGCTGGCCTAGAATTTGAAGTGATCCTCTTGGGAGTGCTAGGATTACAGGTGTGCGCCACTATGCTCAGCTTGTTTTGTTTTGTTTTGTTGATACTAGGGATCGAACTTGGGCCCTTGCACTTGCAAGGCAGGCAGCAGAACCACTGAGCTAAATCCCTGGCCCAGGATTGTTTTTTCTAATTCTGTGAGATATGCTGTTGCAATTTTGATTGGGACTGCATTAAATCTGTATAATAACTTTGGGAGTATGACCATTTTCTTTTCTGTTTTTGGTACCAGGGATCGAACTCAGGTCCTTGCACTTGTGAGGCAGTCGCCAGAACCACTGAGCTAAATCCCCGGCCCTGACCATTTTCACTTTATTGGTTCTTCCTACCCAAGAACAAGGGTTATCTTTCCATTTTCTTTTTTTTTGGGTGGGTACTGGGGACGGAACTTGGGAACTTCCACTTGTGAGGCAGGCGTTGCTAACACTGAGCTAAATCCCTGGCATCTTTCCATTTTCTGATATCCTCTTTGATCTCCTTTTTCAGAGTTGTATGTGTGTGTGTGTGTGTGTGTGTGTGTGTGTGTGTGTGTGTGTGTGTATTACTGGGAAACTCAGGACCCTGCACTTGAAAGGCAGGTGCAGTGCCAATGAGCTAAATCCCTGGACCTTAAATTTCATTGACTGATATTGGTTTATTGAATTAGATTTTTTTGTATGGGGGATTGAACTCCGGACCTTGTACTTGGGACACAGGTGGCAGCACCACTAAGCTAAATCCCTGCCCCTACTTAGATTATTATTACTTTTTGAGGGGGTTCCAGGAATCAAACTTAGGACCTTGTGCTTGTGAGGAAGACAGTGGCCTCACTGAGCTAAATCCTCAGCCCCTTATTTAGAATTTTTATATGTTCTTGATTCAGCTTTGCTAATGCCTGTGTATCTAGCAATCTGTCTAATTCTTCTGTGTTTCCATCTTGTTAGAATACAGGTTCTCCAAGTAGGTATTGATGACCTTCTGGATTTCTGCAGGATCTGTTCTGATTTCACCCTTTTCATTTCCAATTGTATGGATTTGAGTCTTTTTTGTTGTTGTTTTTCCTTTCCTTTTTTTTTTTTTTGATAACGTTAACTAAGGGTTTGTTAATTGTATTTAATCTTTCAAGGAACCAACTGTTTGATTCATTGATATACTATATTGCTACTATTTGCTTTCTTAGTGTCCACTGCATTAATACTTTTGTTTTTGTTTTTGTTTTGAGACAGGCTCTCACTATGTAGTTGAGACTGACCTGGAACTCACTATGTAGCCCAGGCTCGTCTCAACTCACAGCGATCCTCCTGCCTCAGCCTCCCGAGTGCTGGGATTATAGGCGTGCGCCACCACACCGGCTAATACTCTTGATTTTTATAACTTCCTCCCTCATGTGAGCTTTAGGCTTGACTAACTCTTCTTTTTTAGAAGACTGAATTTCAAAATTAGGTTGTTTATTTGAGCTTGCTGTTTTTCTGATATGAGAATTCATTGCTATAAATTTCCCTTGTAGTACTTCATTCACTGCATCCCATAATGGTATGGTGAATTGGCATTATTGTTTAATTACAGAAACTGTTGAAGCCAGGCATTGTGGCACAGGCCTGTAATCATAGCACTTGGATTACTCTTGAGCTTGTGGGCAACTGTGGCTATATACTGAGTGCAAGGCCAGGCTGAACTACACAGTAACACCTGTAAAAACAATGACAAAAAGTTTAATTTTTTCCATTAATTTCACTGTGACCCATTGTTTGTTTAGCAGTGTGTTGATTTCCATATGTTTCTGAAGTCCTTGTGGTTTCTTTTGCCACTGATTTCCAATTTCATTGAACTATGGTCTGATAATGTGAATGGGATTTTAATTCCTTTGCATTTACTTAAGCATGTTTTATGAGCTAATATGTACTCTATTTTGGAGCAAATCCCACATGCAACTGAAAAGAATGTGTATTCTGATGTTGTGGGGTGGAACATTCTGTAAATCTATACTAAATCCATTTGTTCAAAAGTTTGGTTCAGTTGTGACATTTCCTTGTCAATTTTTTAGTCTAATTGATCTATTTGTTATAGTGGGGTATTGCAGTTCCTCCACTACAACTGTATTCGTGTTTATTTGATTTTTCATATCCATTAGTATTTGTTTTATATAGTTGTGCATGCCAGTGTTTTGTCCATATGTATTTATGATTATTTTTTCCTCTTGGATTGTTCCTTTTATTAGGATGTAGTGACCTTCTATGTCTCTCTTAGTAAGTCTTGGTCTGAAATCCATTTTGTCTGCAAATAGAATACCTACCTCTGCTTTTTTTTTCCAGGTTCCTGTCACATGGAGTATTGTTTTCCCCCCTCTGACTTCCAGTCTATGAATTCTTTTTGAGTTAAATGTGTTTATTGTATGCAGCATTATTGTTGGCCCTTGTTTTTGATCCATTCTGCCAATCTATTTCTTTTGATTGGTGATACGAGGCCATTTACATTGTGATTATAACTGATAGATATTGACTTATCCTTGTCATGTTGTCTTCCTGTTGTTGGTTCCCTTTCTTTCCCCTCTGTTTAAGGACTTGTCATACCTGGTGGATTTAGTCTGTTGGGGTTCATTGAGTTGTAAGTCTTGTTTCTGTCTAGAATGTCCTCCAGAAGAGTATGGACCGCTGATTTGGTGTTAATTTCTTCAGGTGTTGTTATGGAATTATCTTAGTTCTCCATCAATTTGTGTGTGTGTGTGTGTGTGTGTGTGTGTGTGTGTGTGCACGCCAGAGATTAAACTTGGGATTTTTCACTTGTGAAGCAGGTGGTAGAACCACTGAGACAAATCCCCAGCCCCTCTCCATCAATTTTAAAAGATAGTTTTGTTTTGTAGGGTCCATCATTCAGTATTGGGAGATTTTTTTTTTTAAGGGTTGAAATATTTCAGTTCAATCTCTCCTTGATTTGAGGGATTGTGTTGAAAATTCTGATGTCTTTTTTTTTTTTTTTTTTTTTTTGGTTTTTTGAGACAGGGTCTCACTATGTAGTGACACTCACCTGGAACTCACTATGTAGCCCAGGCTGGGCTCAAACTCACAGCAATCCTCCTGCCTCAGCCTCCTGAGTAGTGGGATTACAGGAATGTGCCACCATACCTGGCAAGAAGTCTCATGTAATTCTTATGGGCTTTCTTTTATAAGTGAATTGTTTCTTTTCTCATTCTGTTCTTGTGTTGAATTTTTGGAATCCTGAGTATTATATGCCTTCGGATACATTTTTTGATCATGGCTAATTGGAGTTCTATATGCTTCACTTATCTGTATGTCAAATTCTTTTTCCCTGTTTGGAAAGTTTTCTGCTATTATTTTGGTGAACTTTTTTGGTTTTGTTTTTTAATGTCATTTGCACTATCTCCTGCATTTTCATCAACTCTGATCTTGTTATTTTTCTTTGCATCATTTAGCACCTATTAAATTTTTTAAAACCCCTTGCTATTTTTAAGAGATCTTTCTTTTCATGATGGCTAACTGCAATCCTGTCTTCTGTATCTGATATTCTGTTCCCACATTGACTCATTCTGCTGCATATTACTTTCAGTGGAACATTTTTCAGTGGATTTTTTTTTTTGAACCGGGGATTGAACTCAAGACCTTGCACTTGTGAGGCAGGTGGTGGCACCACTTAGCTAAATCCCCAGCCCCTCAATGGAAATTTTTTTTGTTTTTTTGTTTGTTTGTTTGAGACAGGTTCTCACTATGTAGTGAGACTGACCTGGAACTCACTATGTAGCTCAGGCTGGCGTTGAACTCACAGTGATCCTCCTGCTTCAGCCTCCCAAGTGCTGGAATTACAGGACTGGGCCACCATGCCCTGCTCAATGGAATTTTTAATCTCCTTGATATCTGCCTGAATATTTTATGGATTACATTTGTTTTCCTATTTTGTTCACTCATGGTTTCCATCATTTTCCTCACTCCTCTATTTCTTTTCTTTTTTTTTAAATCTGTCTCTGCTCTAGAGCCATTAACTATGTGCTTCATTTTGGTCATCGTCTCTGTTGTTATCTGAAAAATTATTTCTGACTTGATTTTTTTCTAGAGTCTCGTTCATCTGCTTTGTGATTTGCACTGTTATCACTTCAGAGAGTCCAGGTGGGTGTCTTTCAAGTTGTTCTGCCTCATTGCCCCTGGGTTTGCCTTTGGTAAACTGGAAATCTGGTGTTACAGCTCACTTGCACGTGTGTGGTTTTTTTTTTGTTTGTTTGTTTGCTTGTTTGCTTGTTTTGTTTTTGTGGTACTAAGGATCAAACTCAGGACCTTGCACTTGCAAAGTAGGTGTGGTACCACCAAATTGTATCCCCAGCCCTTGTTTGTGTCCTTTCATTTTTAAAAAATTTTAATTCCTAGGTTAATGCTTATAAATTCCCTATGGAAAATAGCTTTACTGCTAGTATTTAGAACTCTTAGGAAATGACTGTTTCTCAAAGATGTTTTCCAGGTGTAGGTGGCTTTTGGATTTTGAGTCTGTTGCAAGATCCAATCTCTTTAATTTACTGATTGTTAGAAAGTGTTGCCTATGTGGCCTAGCCCCTAGTTCTTTGGTACTGGCTTATGGAATTATTTATGAGCATCAGATAATCTCAATCTTGGCAGACCAGGAAGAACAACAGATTTGAACAATATCTCACCTTAACTAAAGCACTACAATCAGCAGTAACAATAGCACCAAACACCACCTAGAAAATGACGACCTATGGTAACTATTAATTTTCCACCTTTAACCATATGAACTGTGTTTGTGGATATATAACAAAATCTAAGACAAATCAGAAAATTGTATACAGTAAATATGCCCTCAATATGGTGATTTTATCCTCAGGGGAGAAAATTTTAAAGGGTTTAGAAAGAAGAAATAGAGAAATAAAGAAGAGGAAGAGAGGAGAAGCAAGGCTAGAGGACAAAGAAAAATTAAGCCAACTTTGGGCAACTGGTGAAGACAGGAGGGAAAGAGAGAAGGAATAATAAAAACAAGAACCAAACATGGCAGCAACAAGAACAGAAGTTGGAAATGTTGAGACTCACATAAAAACAAGAACAAACAATCAAGAAAAATAATATGGGGCTGGAGAGTTGGCTCAGTGGTTCTGCTGCCTGCCTCACAAGCACAAGGTCCAGAGTTCAATCCCTGCGCTTCCTGCTGGCTTGAAATGGGCTCCCTGACCTCCTGCTTCCTTGAACTGGTTTCCACCTCACTCTGATAGGAGCTGGTAGATGGAGCTAGCTCCCAACTGCTCTGAGTACTAAACTCACCTGGCCCCTCTCCAAGATGGCTAGTAACAGTTGCCCCCTTCTGGGCGACCTCTGAACCCAAATAACTCACCAGCTACTACAGTCCTGTGTCCACTGCTCCTTTCTACTGGTGCATTTCTCCTAAAGACCCCTGTGGTTCCCAGTAGTCATTACATGCAGCTTTGAGCCACCCTTCCTATGCAGTAAGCCTGGGCTCATGGAGAAAGTGTCATCTGTCACCACCTTCTTTCTGACACTGCTGTATTTCAGTGTCTGGAGACCAAATCTCAGAGAGGATTTTTCTCTGCTGTTTACCACTCTGCCATCTTCCTGGACATCTCTGGCTTTATTTGTATCAGTGGGATTGGGCAGAAGTTATATTCAAATAAATATCTCTATTTGGGAAGAATGGAAGGAGCCTCCATGGATGTTAACAATTGGTAGTAAAAGTAACATTTTCATGAAGTGTATATGGGCCAGATATTTAGCTCACTGGCATCACACCTGAGCTGCAAGTGAAAGTTCTGAGTTTAATCTCCAGTATTGAAAAAACTGTGTGTGTGTGTGTGTGTGTGTGTGTGTGTGTGTGTGTGTGGAACTGAATCAAAAGCCCCCCCCTTTTTGGTACTGGGGATCGAACTCTGGCCCTTGTGCTTCCAAGGCAGGAGGCAGAACTACTGAGTTAAATCCCCAGCCCTCCGCCTTTTCTTTTTGTTTTGTTTTGTTTTGCTTTTTGTTTGTTTTTTTAGACAGGGTCTCACTATGTAGTTGAGACTGATCTGGAACTCACTATGTAGCCCAGGTTGGTCTCGTACTCACATGCGATCCTCCTGCTTCAGCCTCCCGAGAACTGGGATTACAGGCATGCGCCGCCAAGCCCAGCTCCCCTTTTCAATTTGTTTGGTTTTTGTTTTTAGAGACAGGACTTCACTATATAGCTCAGGCTAGTCTTAAATTTGCGGCAATTATAGGTGTGTGCCACTAGACCCAGCTCTGTGAACATTTCTGAATGTGAAAATAGCTAAATAAATAAACAAACAAAAATGTATCACTACCTTGAGAGAGGGTTAGAATAGAATCACAGACCTTTTAGTTTTGGGCAAATTTCAGAAGACAAAGTGAAACTCACTAGGAGGGTCACAGCGCCACCTGCTGGTCACTATTTTACCGGGCTCACTAATTAGTTTTTTTTAGTCCTGAATGCCAGCTTTAGGGCATCAGGCCAGTGGGGCTACAGTCAGGATGCCAGAGGATCGTGGCATTCAAGACCAATTTCAGCTATATTGCAAGACCCTGCCTCAGAAAAAAAATCTTTTTAATTGCTAAAGGCTGGAGGTATTCCTAAAGGCTGTGTCTCCTACCCTTTCCCATTACTTTGTCCTTCTGCCATAATCACGAGGCTGGTAGGAATCTCAGGCCTGAAAGCTATAGTTGCAGTTCATATTCATTCCAACTGCAGTTGTGTAAATCATACAGCATTTATTTTCTTTCCATTTTAAAGAATTTTTCTTTTCCTTTCTGGAGAGCTGGGATTGAACCAAATACCATATGCTATCATCTCTCTACCCCTGAGCTACAACCCAGCCTCTAAGAATTTTTATTTTTTTCAGTTAGGCCTTTTTGTTAAAGCAAAACATTTATTAGAACATTTTAGATATACTTTTTTTTGTAATATGATCAAACCCAGGACCTTGGACTTGGGCTTCCAAGGAAAGCATGGTGCCACTGAGCTAAATCTCTGGCTAGATACACACACACACACACACACACACACACACACACCAGGGATTGAACTCAGGACCTTGCACTTGCGAGGCAGGCAGTGAAACCACTGACCTAAATCCCTGGCCCCTAGATACATATATTGGTCACATTCATCATAAGAAATTTGTATCTGGACATGATACATTTCACTTTTTCTTCCAATCCCCCCTTCAACCCTCTTTCCCCTCTTTATTTACAAAGCTTTGTTTCCATTTCCATTTTTCTTCTTGTCCCTTTTTTCCTTTCTCCCTCCCCCTTACCTTGTTCCACTTTTCATTTGACTTTTTTTTTCCTATTTCCCAGTTTCTATTCCATATTTTTGGTTTCTCACATGAGAGAAATAGATATATAAAAACATGTGTCCAGCCGGGCGTGGTGGTGCATGCCTGTAATCCCAGCACTCAGGAGGCTGAGGCAGGAGGATCGCCGAGTTCGAGACCAGCCTGGGCTACATAGTGAGTTCCAGGTCAGTCTCAACTACATAGTGAGACCCTGTCTCAACACCGCCCCCAAATGTGTCCATTTTATCTCACATGAGAATATGGTCTCCAGGTGCATCCATTTAGCTAGAAATGTCTCAAGAAGCTTAACCTTCTTTAGGGCAGAGTACTACTCCATTGTGTTAAAAAATCCCACATCTTCTTTATCTATTCATCAGTTGATGGGCTTTTGAATTGTTTTGATGATGCAGCTGTTACAAACTCAGAAGGCTGAGGTAGGAGAATCTCTGAGTTTGAGGCCAGTGTGGGATACATAGTGAGTTCAAGACCAGCCTGACCTACATAGTGAGACTGTCTCAAAAAAGAAAATAATACAAATTTTTTGTGTGTATGTGTGTGGTTTTTTGAGAAAAGGTCTTGTTATATAGCCCAGTCTTGCCTCAGACTGTGGCAGTCCTCCAGCCTCAACCTCCTGAATGCTGGTATTACAGGCATGTACCATTATGCCTGGTCAGGATTTTTTAAAATGTATATTTTATCCAGGTTTTTTGTGTTTATTGTTTTGATTTTTTGAGACATGGTCTCACAAATTCAGCTGATCTTAAATTTGCTATGTAGCCAAAGCTGGCCTCAAACTTCAGCCTAACAAGTATTGGGATTACAGGTGTGCACCATCATGCATGGTGATTTTATCCAATTTTTTTGTTGTTTCTTTTTCTTTTTGGTACTGGGGATCAAACTCATGATCTTGCACTTGGGAGGCACGCACGCTGCCACTGAGCCAGCCCTGTTTTTTTTTTTTTTTTTTTGGTTTTTTTGAGACAGGGTCTCACTATGTAGTGGAGACTGACCTGGAACTCACTGCGTAGCCCAGGCTGGTCTCGAACTCACAGCGATCCTTCTGCCTCAGCCTCCGAGTGCTGGGATTACAGGTGTGCACCACCATGCCTGACTGTGTTGTTTGTTTCTTGAGACAGGGCCTCAATATGTAGTTCAAGCTGGACTTGAACTCACTATGTAGCTCAGGCAAGGGCAGGGGATTTAGCTCAGTGATGCCGTTGCCTGTCTCAGAAATACAAGGTCCCAAGTTTGATCCCTGATACCCCCCAACAAAAAAAACCCAAAACAAAACTATGTAGCCCAGGCAATCTTGAACTCATGCTGAACCTCCTGTCTCAGCCTCCAGACAGTTGGTAGGATTACAGGTGTGGGCCACCATGCCCAGCCAAAAGAGTATTTTTGCGTGTGTGTGACAGGCTCTTGCTCAGTTGCCCAAGCTGGCCTCAAATTTGCTATTATTTTACCTCCGCCTCCTAGAGTGCTGGGATTATAGGGGTGTACCACCTTGCCAGGCTAAAATCTTTTCTTTTTGGTACTGGGGATTAAACCCAGGACCTTGTGCTTGCCAGGCAGGTGCAACGCCAGAGAGCTACATACCTGGCCTTTAGTTTTATTTATTTATTTATTTTATTATTAGCAAAACATTTGGGGACAGAGATTAGCTCAGTGGCACCGCGCCTGCCTCAGAAGCACAAGGTCTTGAGTTCGATTCCCGGTACAAAAAACCCAAAAAACAAAACCAAAAACATTTATTGGCACATTTTAGGCATACATCATGATAACACTCATCAGCAGGAATTCACACCTGTACACAATACCTCCTGCCTTTTTCCCCTTTCTCCCCACCCCTCAAACCCCCTCCTCTATGTATAAAAGCTTTGTTTCCATTTTTATTTTCACCTTTTTTGTTCCTTCCTTTCTTCCTCCTCCCTTGTTCCCCTTCTCAACTGAACATTTTCTTCCATTTTCCCAATATCTATTATACATTTTAGTCCTTATTTACACTCAGTTTCTCATACCAGATAAACAATGTGGTAAACACGCGTGTCTGATTTATGTCATTGTTTTCTTTTTGAATTATATCTATTGGTGTGTTAATCATATAAATTAATGGGTTCCATTGGGACATTTCAAGGCACCACGTACTTCTCCCCTCTCACAGGCTCCTACTACTTCTTGTCTTATTTTGCTCCCCACATATGAGATTCCACATGAGCAGAAATATGCAGCACTTGTCTTGTAGAGATGGGCTTCTTTCACTTAATATGGTGATCACCAGTTTCATCCAGTGCTCTGCAACTTGCAACTTTTTAAAAATTTCTGTTGCACTTGGGTATGGTGACACACAGCTGTAATCCCAGTTCCTAGGGAGGCTAAAGCAGGAAGATCCCAAGTTTGAAGCCAGCTTGGGCAACATAGTGAGACCCTGTCTTCAAATTTTAAAAAAGGCAGATGATGCAACACTGGTGTTCTATCCCCAGTGACACACATGCACACGTGCACACACATACACCTGTTTAAAAATCATTTTTCCCAAAGAAAAATTCACTTTGAAATAGATGAGTGGTGGTAAACGCCTGCAATCTCAACACTCAGGAGGCTGAAGTAAGAGCATCACCAGGAATTCAAGGACAGCCTGGGCTGCATAGTGAGTTCAAGACCAAACCGGACTACACAGTGAGACCCTGTATCAAAAAAAAAAAAAAAAAAAAAAAAAAAAAGTAGATGAAGAGGATGTTCTATAGCGCTGTCCAGCCATGTCCAGGACAACCTCCCTGCCTGTCCCAGCACTGGTGCCTGACGGACCACAGGCCCCCGCACTGTCAGGCCCCGCAAGATGACACTGGTTCAACTCACTGAGCTCTCAATTTCTCCAGCTCTGAATGCGCCACACAACTGTATCATGTGTAACTTGTTGCTTTTGCTGTTTTTCAGAGCCAGCAACGGAGCCCAGGACCACACAGGCTGGGCAGCACTCACACCGAGCCCCTCATGTGTGGCCTCGTCACACTCTGCTAAGCACTGAGCTCTTTTCCATCTCTGAAGTGACACGTTTTGCAAATCTCACCTATGTGAAATGGTGCCACAGGTGTCCCACACTGGCTGGAGATGATGCAGCTGCGGCTTGGAGCCACCGCTGGGGCCCACGCACTGCTGCGTACGTAGTACACCGACTGCACTGTGCCACAAGGTTTAACAAGGACACACGGAGGGAAGTTTGCTGCACGGTTAGGGTTACTACAGCTTTCAACACTTACACATTTCTGTAGGAAACACGCCAGGTGTGTGCCACCACGCCCAGCTTCTGTTTTATTTTGACACAGTCTCGTCTCACTAAATCACTAAATTGTCTGGGCTGAACTCCAACTCTCAATCTCCGGCCTCAGCTTTCCAAGTACCTGGGATGATAGGCACGTATCACCGCGGGCCATGCATTTTTGAATGAAATCATTGTGAAGAATGAGTATTTTTTTTTTTTTTTTTTTTTTTATTTTTTTTTTTTTGTATCGGGGATCAAACTCAGGACCCTGGGCTTGCAAGGCAAGTGCGGTGCAGTGCCAATGAGCTAAATCCCTGGCTCTGAAATCATTTTGAATGAAAGAAGCTGCCACTCAATTTTCCAGTGTAGCTGTGTCATTTTATAGTGCGATTATTCACCTATGTATTTATTCTTATGAAATAAGAACCTAAATCCCTACCTAACACCATACTCAAGTATTGAGATGAATCAGACTCAACTTCAAAGGCCAGAATTATAGAGTCAAAAGAAAAAACACACGGGAGAATATATTTTGTGATTTAAGGAGAAGCAGTTTTCCTAAGTTATAAAAAAATCATAAAATATATTAATAATTTAAATTAAAATAAACTATAGATTTTATTTTCAGCCACATGGTGGCAAATACCTATAATCCCAGCACTCTGGGAGGCCGAGGCAAGAGGATGGAAAGTTTGATCCACACCAGACAATTCAGCTACTTAGTTAGATCCTGTCTCAAAAAATATGGGCTGGGGATTAAGCTCAGTGCCACCATGCCTGCCTCACAAGCACAAGGTCCTGAGTTCAATCCTCAGTACCAAAAATAAATAAATAATTATAAAAAGGAGAAGGGGATGTAGTACAATACAAAGACCCAGGGTTTAATCCTGAGTACCGAAAAAATACTTGTTAAAGTAAAAAAGATACTTCTTAAAGATACTAAGCATATAAGAGATATCAGGCCAGGAATTTAGCTCAGCAGGACCGTGCCTGCCTAGCAAGCACAAGGTCCGGAATTTGAACCCTGGTACCAAAAAAATAGAGATACCATCTTTACTGCTTGAGTGACTGATCGCTTGACATCTTCCTGGTTTTGCCTCTCCTGCACTCAAGGCGCCTCGTGATTTGCGCAGCATTCTTGCTGAAGGAGGCCGGGTCACTGGCCTGACCGACTCCATTTTGTTTCTCTGACTGACCCCGCGCTGCCTTTCTATTTGTGTTTTGCTGTCCTCCAAGTTCTCTTGAGCCATTGTCCCCTGGATTTACCTTGGATCCCAGTAACAAGACTAATGGGTCAGCATCTTAGGGCCAAAGGGCCAAGACTACTACGCCCTGAGCAAGTACGACCTGCCCAGTACTGCGACGCCAGCCCGAGGTGAGGCTCCCAGCCGCAGCCCGCCCTGGTCGGGTCCCCTTCCTGCGGGTCCTCAGGCTGCTTCCGCACTCTGCAGTGACTGAGCTCCCCAGACCTACGTCTGTGCAGCTGGGCCACACTGAGGGCAGAGCTGGCTCTGCTTGGGCTCCGGGAACAGTTGGCACAGCCCAGGTGTGGGACTACAGGTTCAGGGGCCAGTTTCTGCACCGGAAATACTCACCAGGTACACCGGGACCAGGCTTCCGAGCACCGGAAGTACTCACCATATGCCCTGGGCCCAAGCTTTCACACACCGGAAGTACTTACCATTTGCACTGGGCCCAGGATTCTGCACGCTGGAAGCGCTTACCATGCGCACTGGACCCCCGTCATAGTCCGTCATGGGCAGAGCCTCAAGGTGCCATTCTCACCTGATTGCTCTTCGTGGGTGGACTTGCTCTGCAGAATCGGGTTCTCCACAGAGCCAGCGTCAGCGAGTTCTGCACACAGATGTGGGAGGGAACAGGCGCTGAAAAGTCGCAGGCCACAGGGCACAGTAGAATGTACGGTTCAGGGCCATCCGGGCCTCAGAACCAGGAAGCCACTAGTGTAAGTGTCAGCTGGAGGGTCAGGAAGTTCAGGGCAGTAGCCGAGCGGCCCACAGTGGAGGGTGGCATGGACTAAAGAGAGCAATTGGCCACATGTTCTTGCCAGGCCTCCAGCCAATTGGGTGGCGCGCTCTCACGCTGGGGGCGGAGCTTATCGTCTCGCATCTGGTCACCTGCAGTCCAGCTTTAGACCACGACGTGCGGGAAGTCGCCCACTGGCGCGTAAGCCTCGGAGCCCTTGCGACTACATAGTTTTCCTCAGACATGCGTGTTCAGGTCTCAGAAAACTGTCCAGGAACAATTCAAACATGGTCGGGAAGCCTAGATGAGCGTTGTGTACTTTGTCACAGCAGGGCCGCCCCGGTGGCGTAGGTGGCACTGCGGAGTGGGACAGCAGCACTCTGCAGTAAGCTCTGCGGTAGTATCCTATTTTTCTAGACAGGGTCTTGCTATGTAATCCAGGTTGAACTTGTTATGTTGCCCTGGCTGGCCTTGAACTCACAAACCTGTGCCTCAGCCTTCCAAATGCTGGGATAATAGACGTGCACCACCACACCCAGCCTTTTGGGGAGGGGAGGTACCAGGGATCGAACTCAGGCCCTTGAGCTTGTGATGCAGGCACCCCTTTTGTTTTCTTATTTGTTTGTTTGTTTTGTACTGGAATTTGAACCCAGAACTTTTGCATGAGTTACAACATCTCCCTTTAAATTTTTTCGAGACTGGGTCTTGCTAAGTCATTAAATTGCCCAGGTTGGACTTGTAGTTGTGATCCTCTTGCCTCAGCCCTCCACTAGGACTACAGGCGTGTGCTCCTACACCTGGCCTTAATGTTATGTTTTGTCTAGTATTCCACCCACTTCCAATCCACAAAAATCATGTTCTCAAAACTTGGGGATTTAGCTCAATGAATCCGTTTGATCCCGATACCAAAAAACAAAACAAAACAACAACAAAAAAAACACTAATGAGGGCTAGGAATGTAGCTCCATGGCACCCTGCCTCACTTGCAAGGGCAAGGTCCTGAGTTCGATCACTGGTACCAAAAAAAAAACCAAAAAACAAAAAACAACAAAAACACTAATGAAAAAAATCACTAGTGATCTTCATACAGCTAAATGTAATGGCATAGCTCAGTTGCTGTCTCACCTGACTGTAGGTGTATTAGGATAAAGATAAGTTCAATTAGCAGGAAAGACGCTTAATGTTTAACTCCCTGGTACAGACATCCTAACGCCTGCATTTGTTCTTTAAACACTGCTATTCCTTTTGTTTTCAAATGTGTGTTGACCATTTTTTTCTAACAAATGTTCTCAGTCCCCCTTTCTTGTTATCTGCATACCTTTCTAATAACCTTTTTGATATTTGCTGATTTCTGATAAGGGCCTTTCCCTTCCTGCTAAGCACCAAATATCTAATCTCCCACACGGAATGTCCCGGAGTCCCTCCTTTGCTGTTCACCATGTAGCAAATCTTGGACTGTTTCTTCAGGGTACTTGTGTGTATAAAGAAGAAACTTTTTGATTGATTGATTGATTGATTGATTACAGTACTAGAGACTGAACTCAGGGCGATTATAAGTATGCTTTTTTGTTCGTTTTTTGAGACAGGGTCTTGCTGTACAGTTCAGGCTTCCTTACTTAGGTGAGATCTTAAAGTCACAGACCACAAAAGGCAGAGGGAGTGGTGAAACAGAACTGAGGTGGCTGGAGGGTAGGAAGAAAAAAAGCCTTGCCCAGTCTGAAGCCTGTGGAATGGAGCCCACTCCAGCCGCTTGCCTGGAGTGCGAAGGCAAAATCCATAGACCTATGTTGAGTGGCTTTGGCGGCACCTTAGGGTGTAAAGTCTCCCTGGAGAGACCTATCTCCCAAGTCATGGCCACGAAATGTTACAGATGGCACACATGAGTCCATTCATTTAAACAGGTCTTTTGTGAGGAAAAGAGAAGTTTATTCCAGGGAACAGAGACCCAAATCAGGGTCTAAAATCAGGGCTAGAGACTGGCAGCTGGCTGGGAAAAGGCCAGTTTATTACATCCCTGCATGGATGGGGTGACACTGGGAGAGAGAAATAGCAGCAGGCAGCGGGGAGAGCTGGGCTAACACCAGGAGAGAGATTAGCAGCTAGCGGGGAAAGGAATTAGGCTTCTGTCGGTATTGTTTTGTTTTATTTTTGTTTTTTTGAGACAAGAGTCTCACTATGTAGTTGAGGCCGACCTGGAACTCACTATGTAGCCCAGACTGGTCTTGAACTCACAGCGATCCTCCTGCCTCAGCCTCCCCAGTGCTGGGATTGCAAACATGCACCACCACACCCGGCCTCTGTCGGTATTGAAGGCGCCAAGGAATCTGGGGTGAAATGTTTATTACCGAGTCAAGGACTGTCAGCACAGGAGTGAGGACGGTCCTTGGACTTCTCAGCACCCAGGAGACTGTCTTCTGTTTACTGAGAAACAGCCTGTCCTTTGTTGACAGCACCCTGTTTGCTTGGCCTGTTTGTTCCTGAAGATCTCACCTAAGGCAGGCATGACAACTGTGTAGCCCAGGCTGGCCTCAAACTCCTAATCGCTGGGATTACAGGCATGTGCCACCACACTTGGCTTATTTTTTCTTTTTTAATTTTGTGACAGAACCTTGCTAAGTTGCCCACACTGGGCTCATACTTGCAAACCTCCTGCCTCAGCCTTCTAGAGGGCTGGGATTACAAGCCTGTGCCACTCAGCCTGGCTAGAACCTCTTATTTTCATTAAAAGCCGGTTGTCATCTTTCAGGTATGGTGGCCTGTGCCTGTGATCCTAACACTGGGAAGGCTGCGGCTGAGGGTGACGCAGGAAGATTGAGCCCAGGAGTTCAAAATCAGGCTGGGCAATATGGCAAGACCCTAACTCAGAAGCGGAGAAGGAAAAAAAAAAAAAAAAAAAAAGAATGAAAAGGGCAGGGGGTCTGTAGGATATAGCTCAGTTTCTTTCTTTTCTTCGAGACAGGGTCTCTCTATGTAGCCCAGGCTGGCCTCGAATTCACAGCCATCCTCCTACCTCCCTACAGTATAGCTCAGTTTCAAAGCACTTGCCTCCTGGTCTATAAAGAATTGGCACCTGTAATCTTGATTACTTGATTACCAATACAACATTTTTTTAAAAGCCTAGGGCATAGCCCTAGGTCCTGTCTGGTAAGCATTTGCTCACCTCCTATATTATTTTCTTGTGTGTTTTTGTTTCTTTGTTTGTTTGTTTGGGGGAGGTGCTGGGGATTGAACTCGGGACCTTACACTTGCAAAGCAGGCAGCGGAACTACTGAGCTAAATCCCCAGCCCCTCGTTTTCTTGTTTTTGAGGTGCAGACTTCATTCTGTTGTCCAGGCCAGGCTGGTCTGGAACTTGGAGGCGCAAGTAATCCTCCTGTCTCAGCCTCCCAAATAGCTGGGACTAGAGAGGCATGCCACCATGGCTATCTTATCTCCTATTTTGTAGTTCTCATAAATGACTTTTATTTGAATTGTTTGACGGTTATTATTTATTACTAGCACGTGTTCACAGTACCTAACAGTCACCTTCATCGTGGTGAGCTCCGTACATGGACATAATGCTTCTTTTTTTTTTTTGTACTGGGGATCGAACTTAGGACCTTGAGATTTTGAGGCAAGCAGCAGCACCACAGAGCTAAATTTCCGGCCCCATAATGCTTCTTAATTCTTTCTTCTCTCCTTCCCTTCCCTCCCTTGACGTTGTTTTAGCCTCTTTTGTTTCTGAAGTCTTTCTTTGGAAGAGTGTGCAACAACACAGACCGCCCGGAGACTGGCAGAGACAGAGCTCAGGACTGGACTAAGTCTGCATATGGCAAACAAAACCTTTGCTGGGTTACTTTTTCAGATGCCAAGAGCAGAGCATGCGGAGTTACTTTGGAAAGGCCTTCTTCTCAGGAAGGGTTTGAAACCTGACCCTGTCTCCTGACCTGTACTAACGTCCAGTTTGTCACTGCTTCTCACTTGGAGCCCTGAAAAGCTTCGTGTACCCTTCTTGGACACAGGATAAACCCAGTTTCTACTCAGAGTGCGTATTCCGGGGGTCAGGATGCAACCTAGGCCCCCTTGGTTCATTTAAACGGTTCTGCTCTCCTTTGTACCTGATCCAGGTGGGATATGCAGGACTCAAATTCTGGCTGCTGTGACCAAGTACTTGAGAAGAACAACTCAAAGAAGCGAAGGTTTCCTTTGGCTCACAGCTCCAGGGGCCCCAATCCATGGGTAGCAGCTCTATTGCTTCTCAGGCCTGTGAGGAGGTAGGAATATCGTGGCACAAGGGCCTGGTGCTGCAGAGCAGAATCACGGTTTGAGACAGGGTCTTGCTAAGTAGTTCAGGCTGGCCTCAAACTCTCGGAGGTCCTCCCGCTTCAGTCAGTGTACCTTTTAGGGCCAAGCCTCCTGGGACCTGCTTCCTTCAGAGAAGGAAGCCCCTAGGTAGCCTTCCTCTCCGAACCCCTCCCAGTGAGATTAGTGCCCCTGCAGTCCACCCCTTCAGACCCCATCTCTGTGCTGGGCGTCAAGGCCTCAGTATATTAAGGCTTTGGGGAACCCTTCACATTTAAACCATAACAGTGTACCAGAAAAAAAAAACAAATTGGGGTTTTGCTCTGATTGGTGCTGTAGTTTGGGTGTGGTTTGTCCTGGAAATCTGATTCATGCAGTAGTGATGGGGAGCGATTGTAGAACTGTTTGTTTGTTTGCTCTCCTGGGATTGAATCCAGGGCATTGCGCATGCTGGGCAGGCACTATACCACCGAGCTGCATCCCCAGACATTTTGTTTTTCTTGTACCGGGGATCGAACTCAGGACTTTGCGTTTGTGAGTCAGGTGTGGCACCACTGAGTTAAATCCCCATCCCTTAATTTTTAAATTCTAAAACAAGGTTTTGCTAAGTAGCCCAGACTGGGCTCAAATTTGGAATCCTCCTGCCTGGGCCTCGGAGCACAGTGGATGCTCAAGTTATGACAGGCCTGACATAGGAACAACTTGGGTTATGACTGGAGTTTTAGTTTTATAACTTAAGTATTGAGTTACAACACAAATGCCAAATGCTGACTGTTTGTGCTTCCAGATGGTCTCACATACAAATTTAACTCATAAAGAGTTCTGGAAGGAACATTACAGCATTCTTTTCCTGGGGAGGCTGAGAACTCCTGGGCCAGTGTCTCTCCAAGGACACTGAGATCTACCTGGGTACAGGAGAGAGACTTTGAAGGCTGTGTAGAGGAGCCTGAGCCTTCACTGACCAACATGTTACAACCAGCCCTCAGAAGGAACTGAGTTCGTAAGTCAAGGGTCCAGTTTATTTATTTATTTTTCATTTTTTTGGTTTTTGACACAGGGTCTCACTATGTAGTTGAGACTGACCTGGAACTCACTATGTAACCCAGGCTGGTTTTGAACTCACATCGATCCTCCTGCCTCAGCCTCCTAAATGCTGGGATTATAGGCATACACCACCATGCCTAGTTTACGGGTCCATTTTATGACAAGACTGTCTCAAAAAACAAACCAAAAAAATTCGTTACAACACACTTGTCAATTTATGTCACTTACTTTTTTTTTTTGGTAGGTACCAGGGATCGAACTCGGGACCCTGTACTTGCAAAGCAGGTGGTGGAACCACTGAGCTAAATCCCTGGCTCTTTTATATTTTTATGCTGAGTATGGAACCCAGGTTGCGCCCCTGCTAGTTAAGTCTACCAGAGAGAAGTCTCCAGGCCTTTGCAGTTTTTTGTTTTTTATTCTGGCAGTACTAGGAACCCAACCCAGAATCGTTCTACCACTGAGCAGTATCACCTCACCTTTTTATTTTGTATTTTGAGACAGGGTCTTGTCAAATTGCCCGGATGGACCTTAACTGTGATCTCTGCCTCAGCCTCCAGAGTGAACCATCAAATCAACTCTGTAGTTTTAAAATCACACAAGGTACACAGTTTTGTTTTTAATTATCATTTCATTTGGCGCTAAGAGAACTAATTTGATGATTTTCAGTCTCTTCTCCCCTGACCTGATTTAAAAGGCCCCTTTTTTTTTCTTTTTGGTACCAGGGATCGAACTCAGGTCCTTGCCCTTGTGAGGCAGGCGGTGGAACCACTGAGCTAACTCCCCAGTCCTTTGTTTTCTTTTCTTTTCTTTTTTTTAGGTATATGTAGTAATATTAGCAGAAAGATTTAATTTGGGCAACTCTGATTCTTAAAAGAGAAAGCAAAGCATGTGAATAAACACTTAAAGAGTTCACCTCAAAAAAAAAAAAAAGTCACACAAGGTACGCCGGGGAGTTAGGTCAGTGGTTCCGTCTCGCCTGCCTTGAAGTGCAAGGTCAATTTGATACCCAGTACCAAAAAAAAAAAAAAAAAAAAAAAATCACAACGTAGTGATAAGGTAGTGAAAGCAGCCAGCAAAATTGCGTGCAGGCCAAGATGAAGGTAAAAATAGTGAGGGAGCCAGGCATACTAACGCTTGTAATCCCATAAGTCTGGAAGGCTGAGGCAGGAGGATCGTTAAATTCAAGCCCATTCTGGGCAGTTGAGCGATTTATGATACCCTGGCTCAAAATAAAAAAAAATAAAAAAGGCTGGGAACGCGGCTCAAGGCACACTCTGGTTTCAATCCCCAGTACGACAAGGAAAAGGAGAGTCCGCAGGAACTGATTCGCGCTGTGCTCCGCCCGGCCCCGGGGGCCAGGCTTCCGGCGCCTGGTGTGGGGGGGTGGGGCTCCAGGTGCGACAAAAAAGTAAAGAAACAAAAATGCGCGTGCGCAAAGCGTTCGGACGCGGCGTGGCGTGGGAAGGCGCAGACACGCATCTCTGAAGCCTGCTCGCCCCAGTTGCTGAGCGTGGGTACCGTCTCTGTCTACAGACGTCAGCGGTTCCGAGCGCCGGGCTCGTCATCTGCTGACAGCCGCCCTGCCCTCGCCTGTGCTCCCCTACTGGGGATGGAACCCAGGGCCCCGGACGCTCTGAGCTACATCCCCAGGCCTCTTCACGGCATTTTTCTTTTCTTTTTTTTGGTACCGGGGATCGTACTCGGGTCCCTGAGCTTGCAAGGCCGGCAGTGGAACCACTGAGCTAAATCCCCATCCCAATGGCATTTATTTTCAGACAGGGTCTCGCTAGATTGTCCAGGCTGAGCTGGAATTTGGGATCCTCCTGCCTCAGCCTCCCAGGGGCTGGGATTACAGGCGTGCACCACCATGCGGCTCTGAATCTAATTTTCAAACTACCCATTTACTGTATCTGAGTCTACTGAAATCAAGTCATGTGCTTTATGAAAATCATAGCCTTAATTCAGACCATCTCCATTTTAAGACATTTTTCTGCTACTTTAAGGTTTTTGGTTTTTGTTTTTTTAGATAGGGTCTCACTATGTAGTTGAGACTGACCTGGCACTCACAGCGATCCTCCTGCCTCAGCCTCCGGAGTTCTGAGATTACAGGAGTGTGCCACCACGCCTGGCCTACTTTAAGGATTTTATCTAGGCTAACCATATGGTGTTTGTTTTACTGTTTTGGACGGTGACTGAACAGATGGTGTCAGGTTCCTAGGCAGCTGGATATAGCCTTAAAATGAATTTGTTTTCAGGTAGACTTAGGCTACATTTATCCTTCAAGTTCAATTCTAGTTTGTTTCCTTGCTGAACTGAGATGACATGGAGAGGTATTTTGAGAATCAAGGTACTGGAAGAGAGTTGACCAGCATTAGTTCTAGTCATCAGCTGAAAAATGTCGATTTACATCAAATAATAAGGGCTCTCGTGAACACAAAGGCTTGCAGAAGAAAGATTGTATTTTTCTAATGTTTCTGTAAAAACGCTGTTTGGAGAGGGCACAGTGGTGTTGTGACTTTTACATAACCACTCCTTGATGTGAACAGGGGACTAAGAGTCAAAGGTAAATTCTGCCATTTAGACGGTGAGCAGGGCCTCAGCCTCGCCGTGCTCACCTTCCTTAGGTAGGTGTGTGGGCTGCCCTCCTGTTTCCCCACTGAAGGCTTTCTCTGCAGCCTCCGTTTTCCTCTCAGATCCTTCCCGGGCCCCAGGGATCACCTCCCTCCTCCCTTACTTCCCCAGTGTCTGGATTCTGAATCAGGGATCGCACCGTTGCCGCTCACCACTCCACCATCTTCCCGGAAGTCTCCAGATTCCCTTTTTGAGACAAAGTCTCACCAAACCACCCCAACCCCCACCCCGCGAGAGCACACAACTCGTGATCCTCCTGTGGAGCTGCAGGCCCGACCTTCTGTCTTCTGATGGCACTGTTACTTAGACACCAGGACAGACAGGGAGCTTGCTTGTATGGGCTTGTATTCTACATGGGTTAACTGAGACCTGACTCACACATAGGTAAACTTGGAGGCAGGACATCCCAGGCACAAGGAGACAAGTGTGAAGACTGAAGTGAGCTGGAAAGACCTGGGGCAGAACTTTGGTGAGGAGGGAAGGCAGCATTGGACAAACCTGTGGCAGGGCAGCTGAGGAGCCAAAGCAGCTAACTGTAGCCACACCAGGTAACAGAAGTAACAGCGGGACTCACAGGTTGTCACCTGCTCCACCAGGGCACAGCAAAGGAGTCTGGATATTATTCTGACAAGTTGTAATTGAAAAAGCTTTAGGAGCCGGGCGTGGTGACGTACCCCTGTAATCCCAGCACTTGGGAGGCTGAGGCAGGAGGATCGCTGTGAGTTTGAGACCACCCTGGGCTACATAGTGAGTTCCAGGTCAGTCTCAACTACACAGTGAGACTTTGTCTCAAAAAACCAAAAAAAAAAAAAAAAAAAAAAAAAGAAGCTTTACACAGGCAGGGCCACCCTGATTCTAGACAGAGGTGGTAGTGCGGGTTTGCAGTCTATGCTACTAGGAAGGCTGAGGCAGGAGGGTCACAAATTTGAGTCCCACCTGGGGAAAAGGAAGGCCTTTTCATTTAATCTGCAAAACAAGCAATTACTGATATTTTCTCATGTGTGAGATTCTAAGAAACTCAGTCCCCACAGGTGATGAGCCAGGAGTTAAAGCTGATGGTGTCAAGGGAAGGACAAAGGTAACAGCCTACGGTGGGCTTATTTAGAAGTTTTATTTCCAAACAAAGAACCACGGTAACATGAACAGTAGAAAATCCATGTGGAAATATTTACAACCTGGTCACGACAAGAAGGGGTGCTCGGTTCACCCAGAGGCTGTGACCAGCAGGAGTGAGAACCGCGGTGTGTGAGTGTGAGCACCAAGGAGGGAGCGGGGCGGGGTGGGAGAGCTGGAGGAGCCTTCTCATCCCCTCAGAGCTTAATGTTCTCTTTCTCCACACACAACCAGTGCCCCCCCAGCCTCAGTGCAGGGCAGGGCAGCAGAGGCAGGGTCACGTCTACACGGGGATGAGCTAACTACCCACAGAGCTGCGGCGGCCGGCAAGCTACTACTGCCACCCTCACCTGTGTGTGTCCAGGGAGATTCAGGTCCCCACCAGGGCACCTACCAGGCACCCCGCAGTGACCACCTACAAAGCAGAGTGATGTTTGGGAAAACCCCCTCCCAGAGCTGAGGTTACTCATCCCAAACCGCCCATGAGGAAGGATCCTCCCGATTTCTTTGAAAGCTACAAGTTAAAATCAAAAACAGATAAACAAAGTGGAGAAACTGCCGAAGCGCTCCCCGGGTCCCCCCGAGACCTGTGGGGTGGGGACAACAGCCTGCACCGAAACCAAGACCCACCAACGGCCTGTGATCACCGTGCCACCTGAGCAAACATCCCGGGTTCCAAGTCGTAGTCTACACAAACTAACCCTAAAGAAAACTTCCAAAAGGAGCCAGTGGTTCTGCTACACAGGCGCGAGACTTTCCTGAAAGGAGCGTAAAGACGCTGTGTGCCCGCCTGGGGGACGTCACACCCCGGGGACAAGCCTCCTCCCTGAGCCCCCACCTCGCACCCGCTTTCCCTGCGGCCTCTCCTTCAACACCACCCTCGCCTCCGCTTTCCTTAGGTCTTCTTCACTATTTGGTAAAGTACACTTAAAAAAATAAATATCTACGCAATAAAACCAGAAGGTAAATAAATACAACCCGAGGGACTGCGGCACAAGCCGTGCAGTGAGGAGTGGCGTCCGCTGTCCCCCGGGCCTGGCTCCGGCCCCTCCAGCAGGTGCAGGTCCAAGTGGGCACTGGGAACTAGCAGCACTGAGCAGTCCTGGCTCGGCCTTTGGAGCCGCCCGGGGGGAGGTCGCTGTCCGCGGTCCTGGCGGCGAGGGCGGTGGCGGAGCAGAGCCGCTTAGACACCGGGGTCCTTCACCGGCTGCAGGCTGTTCAGCTCCACAGCTGGGCTCTTCCCCGGGGCGTCCTGAGCACCCTGCCCTTCAAAGGCCCGCGTGATGTCCTCAAAAGTCCTGCCTCGGGTCTCAGGGACTTTGAAGAAGGTGAACAGCAAGAAGATAATGAGGAAGACAGCGAAGACGATGAAAACATAGGCTCCCAAAGAGGCCTATTGGAAGGAAAAAAAAAAAGAGAGAGAGAGAAGATTGATATGAAGGAACAGAGACAAACCCAAGCTCCTCCACAGCAGTGTCTTCCCAGGCCTCAACTGGAGCCCCGACCTTCAACAGGAAGAGTGACTTATTTGAGGCCACTGCATAACTGCGTTTCTCTGGAATTTGTGTCATCCATTTCCTGTTTACCGAAGGCAGCCTCTGGTAAACACCTACCATTTGTCACTATGCTTAAAATCTGGTTTCTGCACGACCTCCTGGAAATAGATAGGAAGTGGATCTAGAAGTCTGTTGCTGACCTCACTCTATAACAGGACATAGCTGGTCTGTTGGATCCTAGGCTGGGTGGTGAGTCTAAGATCATAGTCAATGCCAACTCAGACTGTCGGGGAGTCCTGCTTCTGTCTGAAGCTTACCAGTGTCACTACTGTTCTTTTCTTTTCATTTTGGGGGGGGGTTTGAGACAGGGTCTCTCTATGTAGTTGAGACTGACCTGGAACTAACTCACTATGTAGCCCAGGCTAGTCTCAAACTCCCAGAAATCCTCCTGCCTCAGCCTTCTGAGTGCTAGATAGAACAGGTGTGTACCAGACTCCTGGTTCTCTCCAAGTTCCTGGATTTCACCTCCTGCTTCCATCTTTTTTTTTTTTCCTGTATTTCACTGAAGTTGAGGAAGTCTGGCTTACGGCCTCTGATAGCTGATTTCCAATGAAGTCAGTAAAGATTTTCATGGTGTGTCTTAGACATGTTGGCTAAAGTGGACAGATTTCAAGATTTTCATTTACTTACTGCAGCGAAGGGGAAGAGCAGTCCGACCAAAAAGTTGGAGGTCCAGTTGGAACATCCGGCCACGGCCATGGCAGCCGGGCGGGGGCCCTGACTGAAGAGTTCGGCCACGATGAACCAGGGGATGGGGCCGGGCCCTATCTCAAAGAAGGCCACGTAGATCAGGATGGCCCCGATGCAGATGTAGCTCATGAAGGTGTACGAGTCCTGCAAGAGACACATGAGGTGAGCGCTGGCAGCTCGGTGGCTCTTTGTCTTGGGTGAAAAGCCAGCTCAGGGACGGGGACAGAGCCTGGGCTCTTGCATCCCAGCTGTACCATATTTCGTGTCACTTTGCACAAATCACCTACAACAGAGTGGGCCGCCTCAAGGTGGTGTTTTTGCGTCTTGCCATCTTTCAGGCTGACCTTGATCTTACTATGTAGCCCTGGCAACAGTGGGCCTCGAACTCCTGGCCATCCTCCTGCCTCCGCCTCCCCGAGGGCCAGGATTACATTGTGTGCCACGATGGCAGATCAAATTTGACTTTACCAACGGCATCCGATGTCGGGCCTGTGCCCTGCCCCAGTCACCCGTGACCTCTGCAGACCCCCATGCCCCTCCCTGTCAGGGCACGCACCTTCAGCAGCAGCGAGGCAGTCATGAGGATGGAGCAAACGGCCATCCCGCCGAGGCCGGCCATGTGCAGACTTCTCCTCCCCAACCGTTCCACCAGGAACACCTGGGCCGAGACAGAAGCTGCTGTTCACAAAGAGCAGGGCATGTGCTGGCCACGCAGCCCTGAGCCCCGCCCCCATCTGCTGGAAAGCAGAGGTGATGGTCACAGTGATGGGCATGAGCCAGGAACCTACCTGCCCTCCCAAGTGACCCTGCCTCCAACTCACCGAAACCACGGTGAAGATGGTGTTGACCACGCCTGCCCCGATGGTGGCGTAGATTGGCTCCTGGACACCGGCGTCCTTGAAGATGCCGGTTGAGTAATAGAACACCTGGCAGGGAACAAGAGACGCATCTGCTGTGACTGCACCCCACCGGGAGCTGAGGCCTCGGAGGTGGGGTCTTCGAGTTTTCTGCACACCAATCCTCTTCCGCACCCGCCCACCCACTGGGTGCTCCGCTCCAGTACCCATTTCTACTCCCATTGTATTTGTGTGAAGGTCTGGGTTCTCAGTGGGCTGTACCCCAAACCCGACACTGACAGGTGTCAATGTCCCAGTGTAATGAGGTGGCAGTGGAGCCAACAGCCTGGATTCTCTTCCTTCTGAGACAGGGTCCTGCTGTGCTGGCTTCACTCTAAGCCCCAGCTGACCTTGAACTTGTAGCAGTCGTCCTGCCTCAGCCTCCAAGAGCTAGAACTAGAGGCATGCGTCACCACATCCTCCTAAGCCTGTGCATGTCGAGCTGGGGCTAATTCCCTAGCCCTATGTTCTTTCCCAGGGATTTAGGGAATGTAAGCTATTAATTTTCTCTTTTTTGTACCAGGGATCGAACTCAGGACCTTGGCAAGGCAGGAGGTGGAACCACTGAACTATAAATCCCCAGCTCTGTGTCTTGACTTTCATGCATGGGGTCGGGGACGGAACCCAGGCTGTGCTAGAATGCTTGGCAAGCGCTTGATTACTGAGCCACGTCCCAGCCCTCATTCTTACTACCTGGACTGCTATGATTACTATACAGGTATTGATTTCAGACTCAAAAGACTTTCTGGTGACAAAGGAAAGTCATCTCTATCACCCAGAGTATTCGCTACTATGGCAACATCCCTAGGTCTTCCTGATGAGCACACTGTTGTATTCTACATTCATTGAGATTTACATTCAAGAAACCACTCTCCCTTATCCCTAGGACTAAGATGAGGATCATGATTTATTTAGCCAGGCATGGTGGCACAGACCTGCAATCCCAGTGCTCTGGAAGGCTGAGGCAGGAGGACTGCAAGGTGAAGCCCAGACTGGGTATCTTAGTGGCTTAAGTGAAACTTTGTCTCGAAATAAGACAATAAAAGAGCTCAGGATGTACAGTGTGAAGGTCCTGGGTTCACTGTGCAGTCCCAAAGGGAGGTGGTGGTAGAGTAGGGGGATGAGATGGGTAAGAGAGGTTGGATACACTGAGTTACATCCCCAGCCCTTTTTAAGACAAGGTATTGGTAAGTTTCCCCAGGCTGGCCTCCAACTTGCGAGATTCTTCTGCCTCAGCCTCCCCAAGGGCTGGAGGGGTAACAGGCAACCACACTCAGCTTGTGGTGTTTTCTTCTATTGTGGTTTGCAGGGTAGGGCTGGGGTGAGGCGGCCAAGGGAGGGGCACCTCCAAACAAAGCACTTCCTCCCAGGGCTGAGCTGCACCCGCTGCTCCAGGATATAACAGAAAAACGTTATTTTCAAATGAGCAAATTCCAGACTGGGATCCATTCAAATCATTTGAAAGGCTCTGGCAAACTATTTTTTTCCTCCCAAAATCTGACAAAATAAGCACTGTGACGTTATCACATTTTAGATGGACTCTGCTGCGTTGCCAGGTTGGCCTTGAATTCCTAGGCTCCAGGGATCCTCCTGCCTCAGCCTCACACAGGGGCAGCGCCGGTACTCACGGCATTGATCCCTGAGAGCTGCTGTGACAGCTGCAGCATGATGGAGATGATGATGGGCTGCTGGTAGTTGCGGGACCGGAAAAGCTCCAGCACGGTGACTTTCTTCTCCTGGCTCATCCGGACGCTCTCATCCTTCATCTCCTGGATGTCCTGGGACACATCCTGGGAGCCCCACAGCCGCTGGAGGACTGGCGGAAGGAAGCAAGAGGCAGAAATAAAACTGCCGCCCAAGTGCCGCGTTGGTCTCCCCACCCCGCCATTCTCCACGGGTCCAGCCCGGTTCAAAGAGTACACATGAAGAATAATACTCACTCTTCGTAGCACGCTCCTCTTCCTTTCTGTTAATGAGCAAGAATCTAGGGCTCTCGGGGCAAAACGGAAGGGCTATGCTTTGTAAGATGGCTGGGATGATGGTAAAGCCCAGCAGCAGGGGCCAGTGGTCTTCGGTCCCCAAAATGAATTTCAGGCCAAAGATCTAGAAACCAGATAAACAATGTCATGAACCCCCAATTTCCTGGCTATTTTTTTTTTCATTTAAAGAGGGGGCCATTCATTCTTCTGTTTTGCTGTTTTGTTTTTTAATAGGGTCTCACTATGTAGTTCAGGCTGGCCTCGAACTTGTGGGATGCTCCAACCTGGGCCTCCCAAGTGCTCGGATTATAGGCGTGCTCCACCAAGCACAGCTCATTTTTACCAAACGAAAAGATGAAACTGGACTATTTCTTTTCCTTTTGCTACCCCGCTGGCTTTGCTGGCGACAACCCACATCATCTGAAATGTGCATCGCGCGCGCGCGCGCGCACACACACACACACACACACACACACACACACACACACCCCCGCCTCCGTCTATTGTTTTGAAAGTGCTGTGAATGAATGGACTCATGTGGTGTGAGAACCCCCAGGGTACCTGAGCCACCAGGATCCCGATGACGATGCCCAGCTGGTTGAGGGTGCCAAAGGCTCCCCGCAGGGTGGTGGGAGACACCTCTCCGATGTACATGGGCACGAAGCCTGTGCAGAGGCCACAGAAGATGCCCGTGACCACGCGGCCGAGGATCAGCATCTCCACGGACTCGGCCATCTTGCAGAAAGCCATGAGGCTGCCGCCGGCGACCACCAGGAAGTTGACCATGAGCATGGAGTTGCGCCTGCAGGTTTCAGAGCCCAGGTTAGTGGCCCACGCCGGCCTCCCTCCCTTTCCTCCTTCTCCCGCTCCTTCCAGGCCTGAACTCCCCACTACTTCTTTTGGTTTAAATTTCTTTCCTGATTTCTATTCGCAGCACATTTCTAGTTGGAGTAACCTGAATCGATCGTTTTTATACCTCTTTCACTATGTGTAAAACTCACCTAGAAAACCCAAGCTTTTTTCTGCTGGTGCCAAGGACTGAGCCCAGGGCCTGGCACAGGCTAGGCAGGCATCAAACCAACCGATCTACACCCCCAGCTCTGGTCTGCGACACTCAGTGGGTAACAGGGATTTAGCTCAGTGGTGCCGCTGCCTGTCTCTGCCTTGTAGCACACAAGGTCTGAGTTTGATCCCTGGTACCAAAAACAAATGAACAAAAAGACACTTGGTGGTAGCAGGTTTTTTTTTTGATACTGGTGATCAGAACTCAGGACCTTGGGCTTGACCTTGGGCAGGTGTGGTGCCAGAGCCAAATCCCCAAACCTAGGACTTTTTTTTCCCCAAACAGGGTCTCAGGCTGGCTTTGAACTCCCTGCGCAGCCCAGCCTGCCTCAGCTCCGAGTGCTGGTTGATAGGCACATAGCACCAGCCCTGGTGAGCCTGGGTTTTATTTAGCAAGGGCTTCCAGCACTAGCTCTCTGTGGCCCACAGGCCATCAGCGCCAGTTAAGCAATCTGCTAGAAATTAAAATTCTCCCGCCTCACCTAGATTAATCGTTAGGTCTTACCCAAGGAGCAGACCCAGGAATCTGTTCTAAAAAACCCCAGAGGGTCGGGTATTTAGCTCAGTGGTTCCACTGCCTGCCTTGCAAGTAGCAAGGACCCAAATTCGATCCCTGGTACCAAAAAAATTAAATAAATAAAAAGCCCCCAGAGGAGAAGTAAAAGGAATTAAGATGTGTTCTGGGGGGCCAGGGATTTAGCTCAGTGGTTCCGCCACCTGCCTCACAAGTGCAAGGACCTGAGTTTGATCCCCCGTGCCAAACAAACAAACAAAAACCCCAAATAAGATGTGTTCTGTACACAACCCCCACAATGAATGTTATCTTATACTGCCAACAAACACTGGTAAAATTTTAAGAAAAATCCAAAGAACAGGTGGTCTGATGCAAGCTAAAATCAGAAAGCCACTGCCCTAGGCAGCACTTTGACAAGAGCTGAGACTCCCCTGAGAAATGTTTTTGGAGGCTGAGGCAGGAAGATTTCAAGCTTGATGTCAGCCTGGGCAACTTAAATGACCCTGTCTCAAAAATAAAAAACAAAAACAGAGATATGCTAAATCCCCAGCCTCTTTTTATGTCTTTTACTGCATTTCAAGCACTGTAGTTGCTTACAGATGAAGAATTTGGTATTGAATTCAAATTATTTCAAATAAAATGTTTCTCCATCACAGAAGGCAGTCAGTCAGGCAGCTTCAGGTCTCCTCCAGGTAAGACTGTGGCGATGTCATTCACCGTTAGTGTACTCAACAGGTATAAAAACTAAAAGTGTACTCAACAGGTATAAAAACTAAACTACTACATCTCTGTGCTAAGCATGGGAGGAAGCACTGGAACATGAAACAGACAAGAGGTAAAAGACTGGCACTGAGTTGTTTTCTTGAAAGCTTTTGGTCTTACGGGGCAATTACTTGTTTTTTAGAAGAAATTATTTCTGCCTTCTTTTTTTTTTTAAACTAAAAAGCTAGCTGTTGTAGCAGAGTCAAAACAAAGTTTGCTAAATTGCCCACGTTGGACTCCTACTTGTGATCCTGTTTCCCAGAGACGAATTCCAGGCCTGCACAAAGGAGCAGTAAAACATCAGGATGTTGGAATTCTTTCTGGATGAAAGGCTCAGTCGGCTAAGGAGGACAAGGGACAGTTGAGAACCTGTGAATAGTTCCTTCTCTCCTTCCTGGGACTCGCAGCTGTACTTTTGGGAACGGTTCTCTTTGCACAGATCTTGCTGTTGGCATGACAGTGATATGTGTGAGCACATTTTCTATTTTCCTTGCCAGGTGCTGGTTTTGTGTAGAACCAAGGGGTTGCAGAGCAGCCTGGACACATAGGTTAAATCCATTTGCACATGGAGAATATCTAGCCGCCAAGCTAAATGGTTCTTTCTGTCATTACTGAAAGCATTCTACCCTCTGAGACTTTTACTAAGTGTCTGGTGAGATGACGAGGTCTTTGGGGGAAAAATTTAGCTATTTGGCCACTGTCCATATGTACCACAAACCAAGGTTTGCAAAAATATTTTCAATGTAAAATAATGAAGACTTCCATGACTTCGTCTCTTTTTAAAGGAAAAGCAAATAATTCTGACCTAAATAAAGCATTCTGCGTTGCTCCCAGAGTTCTAGCCCAGAGTCCCCTAAGAGCCACCACACTAGGGCCAGCTGGCCCAGGTCCCACGGCCTCCAATCTGATGCCCCCACCGCCCTGACCTAATTTTCTGTTTGTCCTCAGCGCTGCCCGCCCCTTCTCTTGGCCAGTTCTGGTCCCTACCTGCCAAAGCGGTTGACAAAGAGTCCCACGGAAAAGGAGCCAATCATTCCGCCCACGGAGAAGATGGCCACAGACAAGGACCAGAGGGTGGTGAGCAGCCCAGGGCTGGGAGGCTCGCTCAGCTTCTGTGACAGGGTGCTGTTGAGGAACTTCCGTATGATCTGCAGAACAGAACGGGAGCCCCTGTGAGGTACAGGGAGAGAGCCAGGGGAGCCGGGGTGCTCGGTGCCAATACGCAGAGCAATTGTGAAGGTTTGGCCCACAAAGCCCAGCAGGTGGCAGCACCTGCCGCGGCCCACCGGCTCCCTGGGCAGAGTGTACCGCCGCCCAGGGTGGGAGGAGGAGCTAGCGGCTCAGGGTGTGGGGAAGTGAGTATTCGGTCCTCATTAAGTGACTCAACATATTCACCACTTTCTGGCTTAGCCAAGATAGAGGCTGGACACAAAAGTTTTAATTCCGATTTTCCCCGGGTCCTGGAGGTGAAGCCCGGGGCCTCCCGTGTCCTAGGCCAATGCTCCTCTATCCGGGGACGACAACCCCAGCTGACAAATTCACTTTTCACTTCCCCATTCCCTTTCCAGGGCCGACACTCACCGCCTCGGGGGCATTGATGACCCCGGTGTTGTAGCCGTACTGGAAAGAGCCGATGGCAGCGATGGTGACGGCAAAGACCAGAGACGGGGTCACCTGGGTGTAGAATGGCACAGGGAGGAGAGAAACAGCCCTTAAATCGTGAGCTTGTGATCCTCCTGCCTCAGTCTCTCAGTGTAGGCTCCTGTGACCACAGTACCCTGGACTAGCTAGCCCTCAATTTTTTTTCTTTTGAGTAAGATCTCTGCTGCGTTGCTCAGGCTGGCCTGGAACCACCCCCCCACCCTCCTGCCTCAGCCTCCTAAGTGCTGGGATTACAGGCGGGTTCTGAGATTACAGGTGTGTCCCACCACACCTGTTTTTTTTTAAATGAGCCCTCACAACTTTTTCAATGATAGTCTATTAGTTGTGGAGATGCACTGTATTAGAATTTGACCTATGAGGGGTAAGAAGGACAAAAACGTAATGAGATTTTTTTTTAATTTTGTGGAAAAATAGGAACTGGAGGGCCTGGGATTTATTTCAGTGGTTCCATTGCCTGCCTCGAAAGTGCAAGGTCCTGAGTTCAATCCCTGGTACCAAAAAAAAAAGGAACTGGCTTAGAAGCATTAAAAAAGCTGTACAGTACCAGATAAAGGCAAATACAAAGTTGTGCTCTAGAACTAGAAAGGCAGTTGGAGACGCTTTAAGATGTGAGAACTAATGCTGGATTTAAATTATACATGATAAAAGGAAAATAAACCAGAAAAAGAGCACATAAAAAAATAATAAACTAAGAAGGCAGAGGAAAAGACTGATACTTCTGAAACGGCCAGATCCAGGAGACCAAAGACCGCCTCCCGCAGCAACGCGCAGAAGCCGGCCGGCGGGCAGCGGCTCCCGGCTAAGGTCTCATTCACGGGCGGCCCCCACAATCCGCCGACCTTCCCTTCTTTTCGAGGCCGGCCTATCCCCTCAGTCAGGTGGACGCAGGCTGCGTGCTACCTCGGGAGACTTTCCCCGGGCCAGGCCCGGCTCAGCCCATGTACCTGGGACGACGCTGCTTTTCCTTTATCGAAAACCTCTTTTCTCATCACCATCTCAGAGAGAGCCTTTTCCTGTTCTTTTTCTAGATTTTTGAGAAGGGGGTTTCACCCTATAGCCCAGGCTGGGCTTTTTAACTCACGGAGATCCTCATGCCTCAGCCTCCCGGAGTGCTGAAATCACAGGACTGCGCCACCATGCTCATGTCTTATTTTTCTTTATCCCTTTAATCTTCCTTTATTTTCAAGTGAGTTTATCTGAGTAAAAACGCCTTTCCCCTACAGATACTGCGCACACAACACTGATGTGTCACCACGTCCTTCGCTCACAGTCACAGCCACAAGGACAAGTGGGTCTGTCTCAGTTTCCCCGGCATCCGGGGCCTCCGGGGCTCGACTGTTACCCACACAGGGTAGGCAGAGAGCTGCTTGTGGTGCTGCGCTCCCAAACCAAGCCCGGCCCCGATCTCACCCCGCGAAGCCCAGGCCCGCGGTCACAGACACCACGCTGCGACCTTCCCGCGGGCCAGGCCCGGCGACCGCGACCAAGCCTTTACCTTGTAGCTCCCCATGGTCCCGCAACTTGTCTCGTCCCAGTCCTAGGAAAGTCACGGGTGGGGTCCAGAGACCCTGCAGCTGAAGGATGAAGTAATTGATAGCCCGAGCAGCCCGCTCCGCGCTCGCAGCATCACGCCGACCCCGCTTTTTATCAGCTCCGCGAGGGGCGGAGCCGATCCGCGCCAAGCCCCGCCCCTTCCAGGCACTGCTTCTCCCCCACCCACATCCGCCCTCTCCCCGCCCCTGCGGGGGCTTTGCTTTTTTTTTTTTTTTTTTTTTTTTTTTTTTTTTTTTTACCCCCCCCCCCCCCCCCCCCCCCCCCCCCCCCCCCCCCCCCCCCCCCCCCCCCCCCCCCCCCCCCCCCCCCCCCCCCCCCCCCCCCCCCCCCCCCCCCCCCCCCCCCTGGGGGGGTTTTTTTTTTTTTTTTTTTTTTTTTTTTTTTTTCTTTTTTTGAGCGCATCCACATCCTTCCCTCTTGTGAAGCAGGGATGCCTCTTAGTTTCACAGACAAAACGCCCCGCCAAAAACCCTTGAGGGAGGGCGGGTAAACAGCGGCGCCTGCTCCGGAGTAGGTTAATCTACAGTACCTGGAGAATAAAGCTATCGATGTAAAGCAAAGTTGATTATCAGATTTAAAGTCACTCGAAGGAGTGTAACCTGGAGGAATTCCTAGTCAGCTGCCTTGGGACCGCAGCCTTGAAGGGGAGGAAGGGCGGTCTGGGCGAGGAAGTTACAGGAGGCCTGGGGCCGTTTCCAGCCCCGCCGTCCTCAGATCCGACCATCAGTCTCACCATCGGGGCACAGGCTGGGCACACAGCACCACCGATCGGGCGCTCTCCAAGAAGTCGTGCTTCATGGATACCATAAAGTTCTGGTCTCCTAAAGTTGGGTGTTTCCATAGTGAAAAACTAAAAGAGGGACGAGGGCACCTAAGTCATAGATGGTGACTTTCTTGAAAGAAAAGAGGGAGATAAACAACTGGTTACTGCGCTAGCCCAGCAAGCTGAGGGAGCAGGGGGAGTGGGAAAGAGGAGGACACCGAGGGGGAAGAGGATGAGTCAGATAATGAAGGAGGGAGTGGCGCAGCAGGTGGGCAAACTGCTAACCCTCGGCCTTCGGCCTAGGATCCTTCT
Organism: Fukomys damarensis; assembly: GCF_012274545.1. NCBI lineage: Eukaryota > Metazoa > Chordata > Mammalia > Rodentia > Bathyergidae > Fukomys > Fukomys damarensis. Next base: position 24,438,244 of record NW_022900931.1, on the reverse strand, counting down.
GCCGGGAGCAGCGTGGAGCAGATGGCAAGGAGCCCAAGGCCACGCGTCTTTCTTGGGGTTCTGGTTGGGGCCTAGAATCCAAACTTGGAGCGCTGGAGCCCGAATAATCAGATGCTTCTTGGAGACAAGCTCTAGTCCTGGCTCACTCTGCGTGCCTGCATTTAAGATCTCACGATTCAGCTGAGATTATAGGCCTGAACCACCACATACAGCGGTCCAAGTCTTAAATGTTTGACATCTGTAGCAAATAGGATATTTCTCAGCCAGACGTGGTGGTGAGCAGCTTTAATCTCAGCTCTTGGGAGGCTGAGGCAGGAGGATTGTGGCGAGTGGAGGCCAGTACATAGTGAGTTCAAGGCCAGCCTGAATGAGACCCTGTCTAAACAACAACAAAACCAACCAAACAAAAACGAATTTTTCTTCTCGGTAAGAAAGAAGAGAGGGGCCAGAGATTTAGCTCAGTGGTTCTGCCTACTGCCTTGGAATTGGAAGATCCCGAGGTCGATCCCCAATACCAAGAAAAAGAGAAAGGAGATGAAAGGGTTGTTTTTTCTGGTCGTCTTAATCTGAGTGTATTATCTTTAGAAAAATTAAACTGGTTTAAACCGACTGTGGTGGCTCACACCCATATTGCAGCACTTGGGAGGTTGAGGCAGGAGGATTATTGAGTGTGAGGCTACTTTAGGCTGCGTAGCAAGACCTTGTCTTTAAAAATAATGTCATGTAAAGGTACAAGATCCCAGTAATGAATGTAACTGTATTGTAGAATGTACCAATAAACTCAATAAAAATTAAAATAAAAGAAAAATAATAAAAGAAAAATCAAGCAGCAGTGAAGGAGGGCTGTTACACTGAGAACCCTAGAGACTCGGCTAGGCCTGAGGGAGCTCGCCCACTGGACTGTCCTCGTCTGAGACCAGCGTCCTCCTTGAGTTCCAGCCCCGGCTGGCGCAGTGGGCACGCAGAGGCAGCAGGGTTAGATGCCCACGGCCACCCCGTGCCCTCTGGGGCTTCCCTCGGTGGAAACTGCATTGGGGCGGGCAGTGCACTCCAGGATGCAGCGCGGCCAGGACAGAGGCCCCTGGTTTTCGGGAGGATCGGCGTCCCCGCAGGGCCAATCCTGGTCTAGCGCCCCCTGCCGTGTGGGAGGACGTTTGCCAAGGAGGAAAACAGGTAATACTGAAATCAAAGAATTTCAAACAGGAGGAAAGGCGGGGAAAGCTATCTCTTTCTTCGAACAATGCGAGTGACTTTTCAGGGATCAAAAATCCGGTCACCGGGCCAGGGATTTAGCACAGTGGTTTCACCGCCTGCCTCACAAGTGCAAGGTCCTGAGTTCGATCCCCGGTGTCAAAAGAGAAAAAAAATCCGATCACCACCCTAAGACAGCACGAGCCAGCTGTACTCTTCACCTGCGTTTATAATATTCCTCCTAAGGAGCATCCTAAGGAGCATCTCGGCTCCCAGAGTGTTATTTTTCAGTCTTCCTTTATCCGGGTAAGTGCAGCAGGGCTCACTCGAAAAACGAAAAAAAACGCTGTAGCAAACAAGCCCTTAGGGTGAAGAGTGAAAAATTTGAGAAATGTTGGTTTTCCGGTCTGCGCTGGGTGAGCCCATTCATTACACCCAGTAATCCTGAGGAGGGGACTCCAGCTGCCACGCCCCAGTCACCTGCTGGCTCCATCCTCAGTCTGTTCCACAGTGGTTCCTTAAATTAAAAATTCTGTGCATGGCCTGGTGGCACCCGCCTGTAATCCCACTGCTTGAGGCCAGCCTGGGCGACTGCATGAGTTCAGGCTGAAACACACAGATCAACTGAAGCAGTGTTAAAAAGCAAAACAAAACAAATAAGCACTTATCTTGCTTGTGTGTGAGCCTGGACTCGATCCTAGCACCAATGAGATCATAACACAGTGGCATTATGGCTACTGTCTCCCCTGACCCCAGTACCGAACTCGGGTCCTTTCGCTGACAAGGGAGGGGGCAGAACCACTGAGCTAAATCCCCATCCCTTGTGGCTACTGTCTTAAGGAGTGCATTTCATCTCAATCACTGGGCCCCTGGAAATTTACTGTTCCAGCTGACATGTGCTCTAAGTATAAGGTGCACCTTGGATTTTATAGTAGTAATAAAAAAACCCAGAAAAATCATTCATTAATAATTTGGGGGGTTAAAAAAAACCTGACCCAGGGGCCAGGGATGTAGCTGAGTGGTGCCAAGTGCAAGGTCCCGAATTCGACTGCCGGTACCCCACACTCCAAAAAACCTGACCTAGTCAGTTAATAATTTTTATAAACTTATACATAAAAATGAAAGCTGGGGATGGTGATGCATGCTTATACTCCCAGCACTCAGGAGGCTGAGGCAACAGGATCACTGAGTTCGAGGCCAACCTTGGCTACATAGTGAGCTCAAAGCCAGGCTGAACTGCATAGTGAGACCTTGTCTCAAGATCACAAAAACAGGGCCAGGGATTTGGCTCAATGGTTCTGCCGCCTGCCTCGCAAGCACAAGGGCCCAAGTTCGATGCCCCCCCCAAACAATGACAAAAAATCCCCAAACAAAAAAACAAAACATATTAAAATGAAAATTTGGAGGGCAGGGACAAGGGGAAAAAATGAGAATTAAGACCTATTATGTAAAGGTACAAGATCCCAATGATGAATGTAACTGTATAGTATACCTAAATTGTACCAATAAACTTAATTTAAAAAAATGAAAATTTGAGGCCTGGGGATGTCACTTAGTGGTAGATGGGTTGCTTGCTTAGCCCTGGGCTCAGACATCAGGACTAAGAGAATAGGTTCATTAGATTAGTTTGTAATGTTAAAATTAACCTTTGGTGATCCTACTGCCTCAGCCTCCCAGAATGCTGCCATTACAGGTTTACACCACTACACCCCATCACCTTCAAGTTTTGCCTAAAACATCGTTCTCTTTAGGAAATATATTCATCAGAGCCTGATCTTGTGTCTTTAAATTGTCTTCTTTGTCTGCTTCCCTAATTCACGTGTGAATCTCGGGAAAGCAGGATTATATCTTTTCTGTGTCCCCAGGCACCTAACACAGGACACAGGAATGAACAATGCTATGATGGAGTAAGCAAACTGGAACTTCTGGGTTTTGTTTCTGAGACAGGGCCTCACTGTGTGCTTCAGGCTGGCCTTGAACTCACTATGCAGACCAGGCTGGCCTCAAATGTATGTAGCACCACTCCTGGCCCTAATTTATTCTTAAGTATTTCTTAGACAAAAGTATTCACTTGTCGAAGGCAAGTGGTTGGATTGTCATTCCTGCCTCTTCCTCCCATTGTTTCTGCCACCTTCTCGGGCTTTGGCATGGCACCTTCTTAGACTCTTGGGAAATGCTGTGGCTGAGGGTGGCTGTCCCTCAGAATTCATGCAGGAATTTAATCCCTGATGCTGTTAAGAAATTGGGGGGGCGGGGATTTAGTGCAGTGGTACCGCTGCCAGCCTCACAAGTGCAAGGTCCTGAGTTTGATCCCCAGTCCCACAAAAAATGAAAGAAAGAAATCGGGCGGGGTGTAGTGGGATATCCCGGATTTGAGAGGCTGAGGCTGGAGGGGGGCAAATTCAAAGCCAAGCTGGGCTGTGTAGCAAGTTCTTTTGCTTGGTTGTTGTTTTGGGTTTTGGGGGTTTCACCAAGTCATTCAGGCTGGTCTCGAACTCACTCTGCAGCCCAGGCAGCCCTGAATGCCACCATCCTTCTGCCTCAGGTGTGCACCACGGTGCCCGGTTCACACAGCAAGATAAGGAAAGCCGGATGACACAGTGAGACCCTATCTCAGAAAAGAGAAACACGAAAGGCTGGAAATAAACTGATTTTGATGTCTGGAGATGAGGCCTCTGAAATGTCTGAGATTAGATAAGGCCTGGGGTGGAGCCCCCTGGATGGAATGCTGCTGAGAGGCCAGATGGACACACAGACAGCCGCCTACGTGACCGCCCTGACTGGCTGTGGTGGGCCACGTGTGGCCTTGTTTTCTTGTTTGTTTATCCCTTGGGGGGAGCTGTAGTGCAGATTCAGTAGAGAGCCTGGGAGCTACATTTCCTTTTCAAGGGCTAGAAATTGGTGCTTCGCACTTGCTGGGTAAGCACTGACCACTGAGCTTCATCCTCAGCCTCCCAGAGGCTGCCCAACCTTCTGCCAGCACAAGGATCAGCCCAGAACTGAGTCAATGCTGCTGCCTTACCCTGATGTCCCATGACTGTAATCTAAATACATTTTTTGTTTTGTTTTTAGAGACGAGGTCTTGTCATATAACCCAGGTTGACCTCAAACTCTCAGTGACCCTCCTTGTCTCAGCCTCCCGAGTGCTAATATTATAGGTGTGCATCAGTCACCAAGCCTGGCCCTCCTTGTAGTCTGTAATAAAATCCAGTTAAAGGGCCAGGGATTTAGCTCAGCAGAACCACTGAGCTAAATCCCTGGCCCCTTTTACAAATTCTTAATGCTTGCTTTTTTTTTTCTTTTCTTTTCTTCCTTTTTTTTTTTGCGGGGAGGATACCAAGAATTGAACTCAGGACCTTGCAGACTTATGAGGCAGGTGCAGTTCCACTGAGCTACATCCCTGGCCTTTTTCTTTCTTTCTTGAGAGAGGGTCTTGCTATGTACTTCAGGCAGAGCTCAAACTCACTATGCAGCCCGGATGGCCTCGAAGTTGGAGAGATCTTCCTGCCTCAGCCTCCAGAGTACTGGGGTTACAGGCCTGCACTATCATACCTGGCCTTCTATGCTTTCAAAAATCTTATTTTGAGGAGCTGGATACTTTTTTTCCCCTAGTGCTGAGGCTTAGGGACAAGATACTTTTAACATACGTAGCAGAGATTAAACTAATTTTACTATACTGCAGAATCATGCAAATTGTACTTTTTGCTGGTAGTCAACATTCACATGTTGACGTGCACTGTAAACACTCCCTACAAAGATGAGTAGTTATTTTGCTGACAAAGAGCTGAAGAGAAAGGAAGAACAGGTTATTAAGGGGGAAGTGAGCGCCTGTGTCACAACTTAAGTGAAGAAAACCACTGCCTTACGCAGCCACTTACGAGCCCGCTGCGGATGCCCACCCCTCCTGGGCGCCGGGGCTCCTAGAAGAGAAGGGTGAGGCACCGCTCGCGGGGCTCACCGGGCACTTCCGCTTCTGCCTCCCCTGCAGTTTCCCAGCTGGCGGCCCAGGCTGGGCCACAGCGCTTCCACCTCCCCAGGGTGACGCCCCAGCCTTGGCCTCCGCTCTTCCGGTGCCATCTTGATGTGGGCCCTAGGTGCAGCCCGACTGAAAAGGGAAGTCAGAACCCGGCCGGGCTCCGGGGCTGTAAACTCTAAGCTACAGTTCAGACATCCCAGCAATTTCTTTAACTTCTCTAAGTCCCACTTTCACTACTTAAATGGGAGGTCACAGCACCCATCTTGGGGAAATACTGGAAAAATGAAGACGATGCCAGCGAGGAACATCTGGCAAGCGCTGCGGGCCTGGCAAATGTTCCTCTGTGCGTTCTATGTCTGTGTCCTGAATACTGTGTGCAAAGCGCAGTCCTAGGTGCAGGCATTGGAGCTATCACTAGGACAACGCCACTACCTGATAGTGCTTATGTTTTCAGAGGGACGAATGTTGGTTTTTTTTTTTTCTTTTTTTTGCTGTTGATTTAACCCAGGGCTCCACACTGAGCTACATCCCCTTCCCACTAAGCTGCTAAAACCACCCCCCAACCTGTTTTTAGTATTCTGAGGTAAGGTCTTGCTAAATTGCCAAGTTACCCAGACTGGGCTGAAATTTGGGATCCTCCTGCCTCAGCCTCTCAGTGTTGGGATTACAGGTGTGCCCCACCACACCCAGTTGATTTACAACTATTTTCTTTCATGCTGAGGGCTGTATTTTTACTCCCTTAGTTCTGTCCTTCAATGTAATAGTTTTAAATTAGTCATAGTCCCATTTGTGTGTTTGCAAATGTTGCCTATGCCTTTGGTGTCATAGCCAGGACACCAATGTTCTGTCAGATTTTAAGGTTCGAGAGCAATCCTTTGGGGCTGGGGGTGTGTCTGTAGTAGCACGGCAGGGAGCTGTGTAAGTCATACCTCAATAGAGATGAGAAAAAGTAAAAATTTATAATATGCCTGTAATAAAATGAATGGTTACGATGATAAACTTGTTATGTGGTTTTTACCACAATTAAACAGAATTTGCCTTGTTAGAATTTTGGACTTTATTTGGAACGAGCCTCCCTTTCTTCTTTCCCCCTCTCTTTGGAAATGGGAGCATGGATCCTATGCCTGCCCCACTGCTGTACCTGGACATAGGGCTCATAATCGCCTCTGTCTCAGGGCTGATCACGCTTTCTCTCTGACCGTACGCGTACCCCACAGAAGTGGATTTGCCAGTGATAGGCCCAGGCTCGGGCTGTTGGGATGAAGGTGGACTTTGGGCCATGTGTGAGGAAGACGTGAAGTCTGGAGGGCCGGTGGATCAAGTGTTACAGACTGGACGGCATGCGCCTGAGATTTCCATGAGGCAGCCCTAACCAGAGTACCTTAGAATGCTGACTGCACTTTACTTAGGCCCGAGAAGTGGTAATGAAGGTTAAACGAGCCACGTGTGGTGGCTCATGCTTGTAATCCCAGCACTCGGGAGGCTGAGGCAGGAGAATTCCCAACAGTTTACCTAGGCCAGGCTGGACTGCATAGCAAGACACTGTCTCAATAAACATACAAACAAATAAACAAAAACCAAACAAACAAGAAAAAGGGTAAATGAGGTCTGAAGGGTGGAGCCTTAATCCCATATCCAGGCGTCTTCATGTGCAAAGGCAGGCAGTGTGTGCCACAGAGCACCACCACGTGAGGCGGAACCTTGGAGCAGAGGCATCTGGTCACGTGGGGGTGCCTTCCCTTAGGGAACCGTGGCGTCAGCCCTTCCTCTCGCGCTCTCTCATTGCTTCCGGGTCAGAGGGTGCGGGGGGGGGGGGGTCTCTGCTGTCCAGATCTCCGCCATGACACATTGCCTCCCTACAAGCCGTGAGGTGGAACTTCTTTGTGAGCAGATTATCTCAGGTACTGCGCTGTGGTGATGGAAAGCGTTCTCCAAGGAGTACAAGGAGCAAAGTCTCAGGAGAAACCGACCCTGCTGGCGCCTTCGCTTGGACTTCCAGCCTCCAGAATGTGAGAAAACACGTTTCTGTTGTTTGAGCTGCTGTCGGTGGCATTTTGTCACAGCACTTAGCAGACTAATATAACAGGCGCGTCAAGTAACTATCAGTGAGCAGTGTGAAGGTTATGGAGGACTGGGGGAGGGTAGTGAAGGCAGGGTGTGGTGCGGTCGCTCTGTCAGGAGAGATGACTGCACAGAATGGTGGTGGCAGGCTGGAGTGGGCCTCAGGACACTGCTGTGACAACAGCATCTCGAACGGAAGTCGTTTCAAATGCAGAGACCCAGAGGAGGAGGAATCGTGCTTGGCATGGAGCAGCCAGAGATTCTGGCAGGAGTGCGGTGAGGCAGGGGTGGGTGGAAGGAGAAATGATGTTGAGAGAAAGCCCCAAACCTGATCCTGCAGGGCACTGTAAGCAGTGGTGGAGGTTTTCAGTTATATTTTAAATATGACTGAAAGCTAAGTAGCTCTATTTTAAGTTTTTAAGCAAAAAATGTCATCATGTACTTTTTTTTTTTTTTAAACATAGCTGAGGCCGGGGGTGTAGCTCAGTGGTTTCGCCGCCTGTCTTGCAAGCACAAGGGCCTGAGTTTGATCCCAGTACCAACAAAACAAAAAAATGAATATGCCAGGGATTTCGCTCAGTGGTGCCGCTGCCTACCTCACAAGCGCAAGGTCCCCAGTACAAAAACAAAAAAATGAATAGACTTGTCAGAAGCAGTGGTACATACACACCTGTAATCCCTGCTAGGTGGGAGACTGAGGCAGGAAGATTTGCAAGTTCAAATCCAGCATTGGCAATTTACCAGTTTAATGAGAATCTCCTCAAAATGTAAACAAAACAAAAAGGGGGTGAAGCTGGGGGGGGGCGTGTAGTTCCATGCAAAGGCCTTGGGTTCAATCCCCAGTCCTAAAAAAAAAATGAGACTTTGTTGTGGGGAGCAGTTTTAGGTTTACATAAAAATTGAGCAAAAGGCATAGAGTTTCTATATACTTTCCTCCCTCTCTGTTTGACATCTTGCTTAGTGTAGTATACTTGTTGCAACTGATGAGCTGATAGCGAGAACACGATTACTAACTGAAGTCCACAGTTTATATTATCATTCATTCTTTGAATTGTGCATTCCATGCCTTGTGGTAGATATACAGTGCATTACAGGATCACACAGAATAGTTTCACTGCCCTGAAAATCCTCAGCTCTGCCTTCCTTTTCTCTATCGTCTTCATAACTTGGCCTCGTGCACGTCACACAGCTGGACTCCCTAAGCGGCCTCTCACCTTGATCTCTTTCACTTAATCATGTCTGCGTCCATGCTCCATGTCTCTGTGACTCAGCTGCACACCCCTTTCCATTGCTGGGTAATACTCCATTTATGAGGACATACCTCAGTTTATCCATTTGCCTACTTAAGGACATATTGATTGCTTCCAGCTTTTAGACATTATGAACAAAGCTGCTGTACACATTTGTGTGCAGATTCTTGTATGGGTGGAGGATTTCATCTCATTTAGGTAAAATTCAAGGCAAGTGATTTATGAATCATGAAGTGCCTTAGATGTCAACTTTTTTTTTTTCTTTTTGAGACAGGGTCTTGCTATGTAGTGCAGGCTGGCCTTTAACTCACTTTGTAGCCTAAGCTGGCTAGGTGATTCTCCTGCCTCAGCCTTCTACTGCTGGGATTACAGGTGGGCTTCACCACTCCCAGTGCAATATCAACTTCTACACAAGAGCCAGCAGGGAACACAGACTATCACAGAGAATCTGCCGGTAGTTCTCTGACTCCCTCACGTTCCCCTATAAATGCCCTGACTTCTGTGTGCAGCCATCAGGCAGGCACTGTCACCAGGAGACCCCGCCTGGCTCCTTTACAGGAACACAGCTAAACGATAACCCAAGTGCTTGCGCTGACTCACATCCACCCTTGCAAAAACCCTAACCACGTGCCTGTCTGTGGGTGCTTTTCAACACAAGACTTCATAATCAAACATTCTGTATTCTTTCAGCAAAGCCTAACCTAGAAAACATTCATCAGGTTCTTTACAGGAAAAAGACCACAGCTCCAACGTGGTGCTTATTAGCCCAGTCCTCCACAAAGTAAATGCGAACTCTGTATGGCAGAGTACTTTTCTTCCCTTCCCCTTCCCTTCCCCACAACCCCTTGTCACAGTCTCAAGAAAAGGAGAACAAGACCCAGGAAATGGCTCCAGGGCTGCCCAGCACTGATAGTTGTGTTGTGGGAGGGCTGGCTCCATTCTCACAGTCCTAAGCGAACCCCTAGTGTGAGCAGCAGGTGTTATCCATCCCCATTCAGGAGTGGGGGTGGGGGATGTGACCCTGAGGCTCCAATTAACTTCCTGGGGGGGGGAGAACAGGGGGGGAGGTGGGAGCTAAAAGTGAGCCTCCTCTTTGTGTCCAGAGATCTGGGGACTTTAGCAAGAAGTACCCATCCTCAGAACACACCATGGTCCAAAGAGACTAAAATTTCACTTTCATGTCCAGTGGCCACAGTTATGTTTTAGCATTTGTCCTGAGCAACTCCATGGGGAGCTATGAGGCCGTGGAACAAAGCTCTTTTAAGTGAAACTGGGAATGGTGTACTTTACTTATTGAAACCTTCCATAGCACCTGCCCTGAATGGTTACTTTTGTGTGCCTATTGCATGGTGTACAGTGATCTACTCACTGTGCCTAAGTATCTGTGAATCAGTACCCATTCTACTACACTTCTATTCTTCATTCGAGCTGGGAAAAATCATCCCCTTATCTTTCTCACAACCCAGGTTGCAGACCTTCCTCTCTGCCTTCAGTTGAATGAGACAGTTAACAAAAATATTTGGATGAGGCGGGCCCACAAACCAAAGAATCTCTTCAGTCTCATTCTGGCTGGAGGTCTGCTGCCTTGGGGAGGGCTAGCGGCACGAGAGTGCAGAGGAGAGTGCAGACGTGCTCTGGAGACCATCGCTGGGATCAGCTGAGCCCCAGGCACCCACGCATCACTCAGCACTGACTCAGTGCTCCTGTCTCCTTCATCCTTCTCCTCTGCTCCTGTAGAATGTGCTGCCCTGCTGATGCTCACTCCAGATGTAGGGGCTCTCCCTCCCTGTTCTGTTTGATTGCATCTTCTTGATTCTCAGTCCCTATTTGGTATAAATCTGCAAAACTCGTGGTGTGCAAAACCCCGAATATTTCTTGCATGATTGGATGCAAAAGAACTGAACGAATACGTACCTACTTAGAAAATACGTGCAAGAAGTGTTACTTTTGACAGCTTGATCCTACAGTCCTACAAGTGTTTAATTGTTCATATGTGGGGAAGTTATACAATCACTCTAAACTCTTTAAATACTGGGCTCCAGGCAGACTTTTAATTCAATTCAATTTCAATTCAGTATTCAGATGTGGCTGTTTTAAGTTCATCAGAAATAAGCAAGCTTATAAATATTTATGCAAGGGCCCGGGATGTAGGCCAGCAGTAGAATTCCTGCCTGATAAGTGCAGGGCCCTGAGTTTGATTCCTGGTACCAAAAAAATAAAAAGAAAAAAGAAAAGAAAAGAAATATATTTATACAAAAATCAGAGGGAAAAAAAAAATCTGTGAATTGCTATTCCCTGCCAAGGGTTCCTTTAAGAGCTTTAGGTCTTACTGTGATGCTCCCTGGTCTACTCCCCCTCAATACAATTAACAAGCAGCAACAGCTCCACATACTTACAGCAAGAGTGTTAAAGCAAATGGCCTAAAACTCCACAAGCAGCTGTATGTAGGTCTGGATTCATTTGTCGTATGCATACACTATGCTCTGGATTTGGTTTGAGAGCCTGAGAATTCTGTAGTGAAGAGGTAGGAAACTCCAGTCCCTACTTTCATGGAGCTAAAAGTCTACTGGGTCAGGGCTGCATGTGCATTTTACCCCACACACATACACCCTGCCCCCATAGTACCAGGGATTGAACTCAGGACCTTGCACTTGACAGGCAGGCACTATGCCACTGAGCTACCTTGCAGGCCCTTTTTAAACTTTTTATTTAACTCTTCATCTCCCACTTTTTCCCTCCCTCCTCCTTCAGCTTCCCAGAATGCTGGAATTTTAGGCACCTGCCACCATAGCCAGCTCCTTCCCCTTTCCTTCTTCGAATTTCTGTAAAGCAAGTATAGAGAAGAGTACAGATTCTGGACTGACATCCTGACATGTCTGATCACAGACATCCTGGACTTGAATCTTAGCACTGCTTTTATTTTGTGTGGTCTTGGGAAAAATCATTGCCCTTGCTGTGCTTCTATTTCCCTAGCTGTAATCCCCTGCCCCCAGTACCGGAGATTGAACTCAGGGGGTCCTTGAGCTTGCGAGGCAGGTGGTGGAACCACTGGGCTGTAAAGTTTGCTCCAGCCCTTCCCTAGCTATAGAGTGAGAGGAATAATATAGTCAATGTAATAATATTTGTTAGGCAGATTAAATAAAATCACTGCAAAGTACTTAAAATAGTTCATGACATATCGTGCCATATTAAGTATGAAAAAATAAAATACACCCAATTAAGTTCATGCCTGAATATATATTCAGAGATTTAGAACTGTCTTGACTGCTTTTTTGTTAGTGGGACATGTACATGACACCCAGAATTTAAGAAGGAAAAGTGTTTTTTTTTTTTTTTGTTTTTTTTTTGAGACAAAGTCTCACTATGTAGTTCAGGCTGGCCTTGAATTCACTATGTGGCCCAGGATGGCCTTGAACTTACAGCAATCCTCTTGCATCAACCTCCAGAGAGCTGGGAGTACAGGCTGTGTAACACACCTGACTTGATCATGCTTTTAGTCCATGGTTGGCTTGCTTCAAGGAAGGAAGGTGTGGGGAAAGAGCAAGCTGCTCACGTCATGATGGCCAGGAAGCAGAGAAGAGAGATCTGGGGAGGGAGGATACTATTCCAGCCATGCCCTCACCCTACCTCCCCAGCTCCTCCCTCTCGAGTGACAGCTCCCATGCCCCAATCACTTTGCATAAAAGTGAGACTTTGGGAGCACATTTCATTTCTGAACCATAACAAGAAGTCTCTGTAGCATATACATTAAAGTCTGAATTCTCACTTCTTCACTGTCTGTCCTTTTGAGAGGTAGAGGGTTGACAACAGTGGGGGTTCTTTCTAAATTGTCCAACTTGACACAAGCATTCTCTTGATACCAAAACTAGAGAAGGATCCAACCATTAGAGAACTACAGTCCCATCTCACTAATGAACATAGATATAGAAATCTTCAATAAGATACTGGCAAACAGAATGCAGCACATCATCAAGAAGATCATATATCCAGACCAAGTAGGTTCTATGCCAGGGATGCAGGGATGGTTCAGTATGTACAAATCAATAAATATAACACATCATATTAACAGAACCAAGGAGAAAAACCACATGATCATCTCCATAGACACAGAAAAAGCATTTGGTAAGATCCAACACCCCTTTCATGATAAAAAACAAAACAAAAACAAAAAACCCTAAAGAAGCCGGGCATGGTGGTGCATGCCTGTGGGAGGCTGAGGTAGGAGAATCGCTGTGAGTTCAACACCAGCCTGGCCTACATAGTGAGTTCCAGGTCAGTCTCAACTACATGGTGAGACCCTGTCTCAAAAACAAAACAAAACAAAAAAAAACTAAAGAAAATTAGTATAGAATGGTTTTTATCTTAATCAGATAAAAGCCATCTATGAAAGCCAATAGCCAACATCATACTAAATGGACAAAAACTGAAAGCTTTCACTCTAAAATCAGGACAAGGACAAGGATGTCCACTGTCACTACTCTTGTTCAATATAGTTCTGAAACATTAGCCAGAACAATTAGACAAGAGAAATAAATAAAAAGAATAAGGATAGCAAAGGAAGAAGTTATTATCATTATTTGCGGATGACATGATACTCTACACAGAAGACCCCACAAACTCCACTAGAAGACTTTTAGATTTGATAACCAAATTCAGTGGTGTGGCTGGATATAAAGTCAACACTCCAAAATCAGTAGCCTTCCTGTATGCAAATAACAGATTTACAGAGAAATTACTGAAATAACACCTTTCACAATAGCATTCAAAATAGTGAAATACCTAGGAATCAATCTAATGAAGGTTTAACTCAGTGGTACCACCCCTGCTTTGCAAGTGCAAAGTCCTGAGTTCAATCCCCAGTACCAGGAAAAACAAAAAATCTAATGAAGGAAGTAAAAGACCGTTACATGGAAAACTGTGATACTCTGAAAAAAGGGTTCAAAGAGGATATCAGAAAATAGAAAGGGGGGCAACCCACTTTTTGGTCCCCTTTCTGTCTCTCTTAGACAAAAGCTTTCTTTCCCTCAGTAAATTTTTCCTAGTCTTAACCTCCATTCCTAGAATTCATTCTTCTACTTTAGAGAACATGAGCTCACATTTCGGATACCTAGCAAATTTGGGAGATATATCTCTTCCCTCTATATCATTTTGGAGGTCTTCTGCCAAGATTACTGATTGGAGGTTGTCAGGTTTTGAGAGAGAAAGGTGACCACTCTGGAGATGAGTCAGCTTCATTCGGCAACACTCCACTGTTTCTATGAAGTGACTAACCCTTCTGAAGTAGACCTGTCATTTCCTCAACCTTCCATTTGAAAGGCGAGTATGCATACAAGGTTCACACACTGCCCTCTTATGGGGACACTCCCTGGACTCCCAGGGCTTCTTCTGAAGTCTCAGTGGACCCCACAACGGTCAAATTCTGCATGCCTGTGAAACCAGCACCATGTGGATGACATCAAGGTCTGCTGCTAGCTGGAGCAGTAGGTCAGGGACAAATATCTAGGCTGGTTCCTATACTACAGAACTGAAGGCAAGCTACAAAGAACTTGGAATGGATGTCTACTGTGCTACTAAGGTCACTGTGAAATAGAAGAGTCATTTTAAAGATGCAAGGATTGCCAGGCATGGTGGCGCAGGCCTGTACTCACAGCACTTGGGAGGCTGATGCAGGAGGATCACTGTGAGTTCGAGACCAGTCTGGGCTACATAGTGAGTTCCAGGTCATTCTCAACTACATAGTGAGACCCTGTCTCAAACCCCACCCCCCAAAAAAAACAAAAGTCAATAAAGATGCAAGGATCCTTGATGTCACACTATCCCAGACCTGAGGGTGTTCAGAATTTATGCTGAAGGTGAAGCTAAGAAAATAGGAGTAGTTGGCTGGGTAAAGAATACCAGCAAAGGCACTGAGACAGGCCGAGTGCAAGGCCCTGAAGAGAAGATCAATTCCATGAAGTCCTGGCTGAGCAAGGTTGGAAGTCCTAGTTCTCACATTGACTGCATAGACTTTTCTAATGAGCAAACCATCTCTAAACTTTAATATCCTAATTTCAGCATTTGATACTAATAGAAAAGAAATTAAAATTGTAATGCTTCCAGTGCACAATAGATACCACATATCCTGAAGTCTATATTCTAGAATAGTAGTGCCAGAGTAGGATTAAAAAAGTTGGGGGGGACATTCTGTTCTGAAAGCTACAGAATTATGTTGCTGAAAATGTTTGTCACTGAAATAATTTTACTAGACCTTCTTTGATAAGCAAAAACATTCTAAGATTAAAATGTCATTATAGATATTTAATGTGAACATTCAATTTAGGCTTGTCTCATGGAATCTTTCAATGAACATTATAGCATACATGTTATTTGATTAGACATAAAAAACATAAAGTGAACCATCCAAGTTATTTTTAAGTTCTGTTGTCTATAGTGAATTCCAATGTTGTCTGACTAATAATTTGCCATTAAAATTTAGTAATTTAATGATTGAAGTCTTTAAAGGAACTAATGGTTAAAATAAATGTGATCAATATAATCAAATATTTCAATAAAGAGTTAATTTAAAAAAAAAAAGAAAGAAAATGGAAAGGGCCAGGAATTTAGCTCAGTGGTTCTGCTGCCTGTATCACAAACGAAAGGACTTGAGTTCGATGCCCGGTACAAAATAAAAAAAGACTGGTGCTGCCACCTGCCTGGCAAGTTCAGGGTCCTTAGTTCCATCCCCAGTAACACAAAAAAGAAGAAAATGGAAAGATATACCTTATTTTTGGATAAGAAGACCCAATATAGTGAAAATGGCCATTGTTCCGAAATTGTTATACAGATTTAATGCAATACCAATCAAAATTCCAACAGCATATCTCACAGAATTAAGAGAAAACAATCCTAAAATTCATTTGGAACCAGAAGAGTCCTAGAATAGCAAAAGCAATTCTGGGCAACAAAGGCGAGGCAGAGAACATCACAGTCCCTGATTTGAAATTATACTACAAAGCTACTGTGATAAAAAACAGCATGGTAAGCCAGTCATGGTGACCTACACCTGTAATCCCAGCACTCTGAAGCAGGAGGATTGCCATGAGTTTGAGATCAACCTAGGCTACATAATGAGTCTAAAGCCAGCCTGGACTACACAGTGAGAACCTGTCTCAAAAAAAACAAAAAACAAAAAACCAACATGGTGCTGACAACAAAAGAGACCCAAGGATTAATGGAACAGGTTAAAAGATACAGAAACAACTCCAAACATATCCTTCACCATGCACTAACCCAAAATTGAAATGGATCAAAGATCTAAATATTGGGGCCAGGGATTTAGCTCAGTAGTTCCACCACCACCTGCCTTGAAAGTGCAAGGAGGTCCCAAGTTCGACCCTGGTACCAAAAAAAGAAAAAGAAAAAAAAATCTAATAAATATTAAAACAAATACTAAATCTGTCAGAAGATAGACTAAGTAGAACTCTTGAAGATGCTGGTATAGGTAAAGACTTTATGAACAGGACCCCAATGGCACAGGAGATATCACAAAGAATTGACAACTGGCATCTTATGAAAAAGCTTTTGGGGGGCCGGGGATTTGGCTTGGTGGTTCCACTGCCTTCCTCTTGCCTTGGTACAAAAAAAGAAAAAAGAAAAAAAAAAAAAAGCTTTTGCATAGCAAAAGAAACCAACAGAGGGCTGGGGATTTAGCTCAGTGGTTCTGGCGCTTGCCTTGAAAGCACAAGGGCCCAAGTTCAATTCCCTTACCAAAAAAATAAAAAAACCCAACCAAGTGAAGATACAACCCACAGTGTGTGAAAAAAAAAATTTGCCAGCTGTTCCTCAAAGGACTAATAATCTAGAATATCTAAAGAATTCAAAAACAAATAGAACCTCCCCACACCAAATCTGAAGACCCAACCCAAAAATGGGCATCTGAAATGAATAGACACTTCTCAAATGAAGAAGTAGAAACAGCAAATAAATATATGAAAAGATGTTCAGTGTACTGGTCATGCAAGAGATTTAAATTAAAACAATGATGAGATTCTCATTCCAGAAGGAATGGCTATTATCAAGAAATCAGCCAATAACAAATGCTGGCAGGGGTTGTGAGGAAAAAGGAGTCCTTCTCTGTTATTGGTGGGAGTGCAGACTGGTGCAACCACTGTAGAAATCTGTAGAAATCAGTGTAGAGATTCCTCAAAGAACTAAAAGTAGAAGTTCTATTTGACATTCCCCTTCTAGATGTTTTCCTGAAAGAATTAAAAGTATCATACCACAGCGATATATGCACACCCATGTTTATAGTGGCACAATTTGTAGTAGGTAAATCTTGGAAACAACCCAAATGCCCATCAACTGATGACAGGAATAAAGAAAATTTTTAAAAATATATATACAGTGCAGTTTTACTCTGCCATAAAGGCTAAGCTTGAGACATTTCTAGGTAAATGGATGCAGCTTGAGGCCATACTCTTAAGTGAGATAAATCTGACATGTGTTTAAATACCACCTTGTTTCTCTGATGTGAGAAACCGAAAGTGGAAAGAAGGACCAAAATGTATAACAGATATTGGGAAATGGGAAGAAAATGTTCAAATGAGGTGGGGAACAAGGGAGTGTGGAGGGGGAAAGAAAGAAGGGACAAGAAACAGGCAGGAGAGAAGGAAAAAATAGAAACAAAGCTTTGTAAATAAGGAAAGGAAGAGAGGTTGAAGGGCAGGAAGAAATGGGGGAAAAAAAAGAGAAGCAAGCTATATCATATACAGGTACAAATTCTCTGTCATGAATGTGAATATGTATATTTAAAATGTGTTTAGCTTTAAAAAATATGTCCAGCCTCTTCGGAAGCTGGGATTGCAAGTATACAGATGGAGCCGTGCCTGGCTCTATTCTTTCCCAGGGCCCACACTTAGGTCCTAGACTTTCCAAAGATTCTCCAGTCACACGCGAAGAGCTCCAACAAATCATCCTAGAAGCCTTGTTCTCTGTACAGTAGTGGTAATAAATTTGAAATGGATAAATTCAAACGTGTGTGTGTGTGTGTGTGTGTGTGTATGTGCCCACACGTGTGTGTGACAAGGTCTTGCTACACCGCCCAGTCTGGCTCTGAATGTGGGATTATCCTGTGATAGCCTCCAGAGGAGCTGGGATTATGGATGTGGAACACTGTGGCCCACCAAAGTTAATTTTGTTGTCAATTACTTATCCATCCTATACCTTCGTTTTCCACAATGTTATTTTAAACCTGATGTTATCAGCTTGATTTGCTGCAAGAATCCTACAAATCATTTGCTCAAGGACCCAGGGCTTGGGGCAGAAGGAGCCGGCTGAACTATACCACATTCCTATAGATTGGCCAACCTAGCTGAAGCAAAAATACCTGGAACTGGCGTTCCCCCCACCCCCAGGCCATTCCTGCTCCCTTCTTAAGCAGCTTACCATAAACAGGAAGCAAGGCCTGGGCGCAGGAGGGGGAGGCTGATGATAAGTGGCTGCTGACATGCCTGGAGGGGAGGGAGGCCCCTCGCCTGCCTGCTGCCCGCCGTGCCCACCTCGTTCAGTGGAGAATTTGTGCTCTCCAGAAGAGGGGAGGGAAGGAGGTGACCGAAGAGGGAAGGAAGCTCATGCCACTCACCATTGTTCTGTCTGCCACCAAGAAGCACACAGAGAGAACTGCGTCTCCTTCAGGAGCAGTGGCTTTGGAGAGCTGAGTACCCTTCTGCTCAGCTACACCAGGAGTCTGCAGACCACTGCACTCGGGCCAAATCCAGCCCACGCACTTCGGACCCTCTCCCCTTCCTTCCTTTGGTTTTGTTTGTTTGGTGCGAGCCCACAGGGGTGCGAGCAAGCACCCTACTGAAGCACACCTGCTTTTGTTTTGTTTTTAACCACCTCTTAGCTAACAAGAGTTTTTACATATTAAATGGTCGGGGAGATCAAGTAAGAATATTACATGACTTGTGAAAATTACATGAAATTCAAATTTCAGTGTCCAGGGCCAGGGATTTAGCTCAGTGGTTCCACCGCCTGCTTTGCAAACACAAGGTCCAGCGTTCGATCTGCGGTACCACCAAACAAACAAACAAAATTTCAGTGTCCACAAGGTTGCACTGGAACGCAGGCACACTCCTCTTGCAGACTGACAGCATGTGCTTTTTTGCACATGTGAGAGACTGCAGAGCCCATAAGTCCAAGAAGCCCAGCCTCTTGCATGCTAAGCAAGTGCTCTACTTGAGCTGCAGTCCCAGCTCAATACTTAAATAGCTATCTGCTACTTTATAGGAAAATGTGCTAAGCTCTGAACTCTGCAGCAGGTGGATCAAACAAAGTGGCATCGTAAAGCTGTGTAGTAGCCCTGTGTAGGAGAAGAAATGGGGCACTTTGGGAGTAGAGGGTGCAAAGAGATGGAATACTGCTGGGTGGGGCACACACATCCTCAGTACTGTGATAAAATCTCTGAGGACTTCTTGTTAGGGAATACAAAAAGGGGGCTCTACCACGAGAGACCCAGAAAGGATGCTGTTAGGAAGCAAGTGTTGCTCTCCAAATTTCTCTCATTTTATTATAGGAAGCTAAATTAGATGAAAAATAATGTACATTCAGAAAGTGACTCGGTTCTCAAGGAAGTCAGTGAAAGGTGGAGACTTCAGAATTGTGGATGGAAGTGCTGTCTGAAAAAGATAAGACCTCAAGCCGGGCGTGGTGGCACACGGTAATCCCAGCACTCAGGAGGCTGAGGCAGGAGGATTGCTGGGAGTTCGAGACCAGCCTAGGCTATATAGTGAGTTCCAGGTCAATCTCAACTACATGGTGAGACCCTGTCTCAAAAAAAGGAAAAAAAAAAAAAAAAAAAAAAAACAAAAAAAAAAAAAAAAAAAAAAAAAAAAGACCTCAAGATTGAAGTCACTAGAGCCAGATTTACATACTGCCCTAGGGGATGAATGGGAGCTTCAGATTCCACTGTGAATTGTGCTGGCCTGTTGAGATTTCACATAGAAATGACGGAGGTCTGCTAGGGGTGGGCCATCTCATCCACCCACTCAGACTAAGACTAAAAGTAAAACTAAATCTATAGCCTCCAGCTGTGGTGGCCCATGCCTGTAATTCCACACTCTGAAGGCTGAGGCAGGAGGATCACCATGAGTTGAAGGCCTTACTCTGAATTAGAGTAAGATCATCTCAAAAAAAAAAAGTGAAATTATAGATTATTGGCCAAGGTTAATGGTGTCATTCATATGCCCATGCTTCCCTATTGGGTCAGTAGCAGCTATATTTGTAAACTTACAGGTTGATTATAGGTTTTTTCTTGTGGGGAGTGTTTTGAGACAATATCTCCACATGTATCCCAGTCTGGCCTTGAACTCTTGACAATCTTCCTGCCTCAGCCTCCAGAGTGCTGGAATTGCAGGCGTGCACCACCACACCCAGTTTGGTTGGTTATAGTTTGAATCACATTGTACCCATCTCGAGTCTTTGTCCTATAAAACATTCTTAGATGATGTTAGTGGCAGTCCTCTTGGGACTCCTCCTGTCTCTCAGGAGCCATTCCTGTTCCCCAATAAACATTTCCTACTCTTAACCTCCCTTGTCCTATAGAATTCATTCTTTAATTTCAGGGGACACAAATTTAGCACATCTGACATTTAGTAGGTTGGGAGTTATATCTCTCCTGTATCAATTTCATATAATAGGGAATGAAAGAAAAATTTACGAAGGTGCAAAGGGCCCTCTGCTTAAGGGCATTGGCTCTATAAACTGGCTCCCCAGGTTCTCAGGAGACTGATGGTTCACCTGTTTCCTTCTACTGACTTAGAAACATTATCTTCAATCCTCCCTCAACGTCACTAGGACTGGACTGGGGGTTAATCTTGAGTCTAGGCTCCACTATTTTCTCTCTTTTTTATTTTGGTTTTCTGAGACAGGGTCATGCTGTGCAGTTCAGAGCAGTTCTCCTACCTCAGCTTCTGAAGTGCTAGGATTGCAGTCACGTGCCACGGCTCCTGTCTCCTAAGAAATATTCTGTCAGATTGGAGAACTGGAAGCCTCAATAGGTAGGGATGGAAACTGGACCCTCAAAGTTACCACCATCATCCCCATTCACATAAGGAAGGGACCAAAGAAACAGGATGTGGACACTATTGAAATTAGGGTTTTTTGTTTTTTGGGGGTTTTTTTGGTTTTTTTTTTTTTTTTGGTATTTTGAGACAGGGTCTCACTGTGTAGTTGAGACTGACCTGGAACTCACTATGTAGCCCTGGACTCGAATTTACGGTGATTCTCCTGCCTCAGCCTCCTGAGTGCTGGGATTACAGGTGTAATCACCATGCCCTGCTCAAGGCTGGGTCAAATTTCTAAATACCATATGGGAGGGTGTTAATAAAAGCCAGCCCCTACATAATTTTTTTTCTTGGTTCTAAAACTCAAACTCAAGACCTTGCACTTGCCAGACAGGTACAGGGCCACTAAGCTAAATTCCCGGCCCAAGCCCTACATAATTTATCCCGCATAGTTTTATAATATAAATTGAGATAAGATAGAAAAAAAATGGAAACTATACTTAAGATTCCTGGGGAGGGAAAGAAGGGAATGTTCTAATGCCTTTTGCTGAGAGGGACACCAAGAGGATCCCTCATCAAAGTTATAGAAATTGGCTTTATACCTTGAGATTCCCCCCATGTCCTGTAAAAGGAAACAGAGGAAAGGCCTCCAGCCAGTGTAGGGTATGCCACAGCTGGGGTCGCACAGGTAGACACCACCGACAGAGGATTCAGTGTAGTAAGCACCTTTACCCTAATCTCTTTGGTTTACCCTCAGCAATGGAGGATCTGATCTTAAGGAAGAGGGAAAGGTGTGTGAAAGACAAAGCGTCTCGATTGCATTGTAGGTAGTGGACTGGGAGGAGCAGAAGAGTAGACATTGGGCCACTGTAATCTCCAGAAGCACAGGTTGAGTCATTGCTGAGGAGGGGAGCATATATAAGGGACATTGCATTTCTTTTCTTTTCTTTTCTTTTAATTGAGGGTTGAACTCAGGACCTTGCACTTACAAAGCAGGGAGTAGAACCACTGAGCTAAATCCCTGGCCCTAAACAATTTTTTTTTCCAGAGGACATTGAATTTGGGATTAAAATGTTTGAGTGGACCAAAAAAAGAAAATAGAGAAAAAAATGGAAACTAGGCAGAAGGGAGACAAGGACAGTCATATATGATTAAATTTTAAAAATGAAAACTGCAGCTTTAAGACCCAAGCCCCATTTACAGTATTTTACTTTGGAACTCAGGACCTCGGGCTTGCGAGGAGGGAGGCAGGGGAACCCCAGAGCTAAATCCCGGGCCCAGTATTTTACTTTTTCTTTTCTTCCAGAATATAGTAAATTTGGGCAATCCCCTTTCACTTGCAAAAGAACTCTGGCCATTCCCTTTTTACTTGCAAATGGCCTCCTTCGCCTGTGAATAGACCATTTTTGCCTGCAAATTAGGATTTCTCCTGGGAAGGGACCATTATTTTACTGTGGGCGAACTCCCCACCCCCAAGAAGAGTACTATAGATTATCAAGTGTCACAGATTTTCGCCACCCACAGCACTCAGGCTCCCAGTTCCCAACTGTAGTGAGTCTCCCTTCTCTGAGCACCCACATTTCCCTCGAGTGCACCCTAAAATCTCTGCATGATAAGCCTTTTCTGTGCCACTGAGGCGTCCTCAGATTTTTTCCCGTGACTGTGGTTAGTGGACCTGTGAGCCTATTCTACAATAGGGTGGGTCAGGTTCTTCATTTCATCTTCAGGGACCGTCTCAGCTGGGTGAGGAAATGATTGGTCTAACTGATTTGTTTGCAGATTCAGATCTGAGCCTATGCCACAATAATGAGACAGGACATGAGGGTCCCGCAAAGCTGGCTGGGAAGTAGGTGTGATCTGTAATTTACAAAATCCTGGGACACGTGCAAAGAACGGCTCCCATGGCCCTGCACGTGGACTTCTCGCGAGAACTCGAGCAGGTTTTCCACAGGACGGCATAGACCTGAGGACCACTTGAGGACTGGGTGATACACAAAGGATGCCCACGCTGAGTTTTTAACAACTCTGTTCGCTCTTGCATGATGGCAGTGTATTTCCTTTCCTACTTTACTTGGCCCAAACTTGCTCTGCAGAGCCTCTTTTCCTATCTTTAATAAAACTTTGCTACTGTTTGCACTTGACCAATTCTTTGCTCAGGCCACAAAGAACATAGAAACCACCTCCGGGAGGCTTTAGCACTCCCCAATCAGGTGACAACAGGTTTTTAAAGTACAACATACTCCCCATCCCCATACAGGGGATTGAACTCAGGACCTGGTACTTGCCAGGCAGTTATGATGCCACTGAGATACACCCTTGGCTCTTACATACTTGACTTTTTTTTTTTTTTTTTTTTTTTTTTTTTCCATCCTTGAGCTTCTGAGGCAGGCAGTGGAACTACTGAGCTAAATCCCTGGCCCTATACTTGACTTTTAGTATGCTGGATGCAACTCCAAAGACATTTCATGCTCTGCATGTATCTGTCCAAAGTCCTAAAAAGCTTGTATTAAGTAATGCTGGGGATTTAGCTCAGTGACAGCACACCTATCTTGCAGGCACGTGAACCTGAGTTTGATCTTTGGTACCAAAAAAAAAAAAAAAAAAATTTGTGGTGCTTGTTTTTTGACATATTATAAAGGGAAAAGAAAGATTAATACCTACTGAGGTATTTATTTACATTTCAACCATAAGGAAAATGAGGCTGGAACATGGAGTCCTTGACTCTGTACTTTCCTAGTTTCTCTTCTCAGTGCCTCTGCCATGGCAGGCAGCATGCAGAACCTACCCCCACAGACCTGTGACTTGCTTCCTCCCTGTCTCCTCACCCAGTTCTCTTCTCTGACCATGCAGTCCCAACTCTTTTTTTTTTTCCTTTTCTGTGCTGGGGATGCAACCTAGATCCTTGCTTAATAGGAAGCTAAGTTAGATAGGAATTAATATGCAATCAGAGAGGGACTGGACCCTCAAGGAAGTCAGCACAAAAATAAAGACATCACAATTGTGACTGGGGGTGGTGCTTCTGAAGAAGGCCAAGACTCAAGATAAAGATGCACTGTCAGGCCTGCATGCCTCCCTAAGGGATTGACAGTAATGTGGAATTGCACTGTACTTAGTACCACTTGGTCCAGAAAGTCCAGATAGGCATCAGCTGCCCAGGTTGGTGACCACAGCATCTAGACCCATCCCTTCCGCAAAATGCCTTTGTTCTTTCCCTGTACCCCTGCTGTGTGACTTGTTTCCCCATTGAGTCAATATCAGGTAAGCAGCTGTCCTTGTAATCCTACAGCTGGATTGTAGTCTGACCTATTTTGTACCCACACTGTGATTCTGCTATATAAATTACCCCTGACAGGGGCTGGGGATTTAGCTCAGTGGTGGTTCCAGTGCCTGCCTTGCAAGCACAAGGGCCTGAGTTTGATCTCCCTCTGGTACAAATAAAAAAAAAAAAAACTCTGACAAAGGGCCATGGTGGCCACCTATTCAAGACCCCTCTTGGAAGTCCAAGAGCTGTCCTTCTCTCCTTAATTCCAGTAAAACTCTCCTAACTTCCTTTGGTTTGTAACTTTATTCCTAGATGTTGTGGGTCCATGAACTTGGCACATCTGACATCTAGGAGGTTGGGAGTTGTAATTCTTCTACACCATTTGGAGGTTCCACTGAGATGATCAGAAGGAGGTAAGAGTTCACTTTTGTTTCTCAGCACCCCTAAATATTTTGACTGAATTCTCAATTGTGACTCATCCAGGTAATCAAAAATTGCCATCCATTGTTTGCCAGTTTATTTTCTTTGTTGGTTGTGTATACTTTGTGTGTGCGTGTGTGTGTGTGTGTGTGTGTGTGTGTGTGTGTGGTCAAAATGATACAAGGTTTAAGCTGTAATGGCTTTTATTTGTTTATTTGGTTTTTTGGGTTTTTTTGGTATCAGAGTTCGAACTCAGGTCCTTGTGTTTGCAAGGCAAGCAATGGAACCACTGAGCTAAATCCCCGGGCCTTGGCTTTTATTTGGATAGCTGACTTGTTTGGTGGTTAAGATGGCTTGGTTCCTTATTATGTATAGACAGCTTTTTGGAATGATTTTTGCCTGACAGCTTGGGTGGGTATGTCTGAGGATTCAGCCAGAGGCTATGGGACAGATTTTTTTTCTAATTTTTCTAATTTTCTTTCTAATTGAATGCTCTTGAACCCCTCCAAAATAAGAGCTCATCTATAAGGGAACCAAAGATAGTCGCTCCTTTATAGAATACATAACTCCATTTCCCTAGGTTAGAAGATGTCTTAGTTACAAGTTTCTTTCTGAGTCAAAATATCTAACACCACAAGTTAAAGGAGGAAAGGTTTATTTTGGCTCACAGTTTGTAGAGGATTCAGTCCATAGTTGGCTGGCTCCGAGGCAGGGTGGCATTGCAGAGGAGAAACAGTCCATGGCAGAGCAGGAAGGAGGCAGTGAGCAGCAAGGTTCTTCCCTTTTATCCTATCCAGGCTACAAGCCTTTTGGGTGGTACCACCCATACCCAGGGTAGGCCTTCCCACTCTCCGTTCCCAACAGTATGCTAAATCAGTTAGTGGACTAATCCAGTTATCATGTCCATAACCCCAGTATCACATACCCTAGATCTAGTCACCTCTCCAAAGCCACACCGTGAGCACTGAGGCTTTGGAGGGACATCTGGACACAAGCCATAACATCTGTCCTTGGCCCCAAAAGACTCATGTGCATCCCTTTGTGATAAAGGCACTTAGTCCATCTCGAAGAGTTGCCAAAGTCCTAAACATTTCAGAATTCATGAAAAGTCCAAGTCCAAAGTCTCCTTTGAGATTTACGGCAAACTCAGCTACAAGCCCCTGAACAAATGAAAAGGAAGTTAAACACTTCCAATGGTACAAGATACACATGCCCATTCCAAAAGGTGCAAGTGGGGGATAGAAAAGAATGGCACCAAAGCAAGACCAAAATCCAGAAGACAACTATTAGATCCTGCAGTTCCATGCCTACATTCCATGGAGTTCCATGCCCTGCTTCCAGGGCAGTGTGTAGCAAGATGATTTCCAAAGGGATTGGGGGTTTCTGTCCCTATAGCACATAAAGGTTGTAGCCCTTATGGATTCTGTCTTGGGCCAGCTCTGCTCCCTCCTTGCAGTTTTCCTCAGATGTTCCACCTTCCCGGCTTCTCCAAACTTCTGGGGTCTCCACTGCACCTATGACTTCACACTCACTGCCCTCTCAGAACCATACTGCCTGGCCTCCCAGGCCTTCTTCTGAAGCCTTCCTGACCCCACAACTCTTGCATTCGCATGGATGACAGCAGTGTCTGCTTCTTGGCAGAGCAGTAGCCAGGCTTCCTTCTCTCTTGGTTGTAGGGGTTGAATGCCTGTATTGTTGAGGGCTATAAGCCAAATACTGAGGAACAACTTGCTTAGGCCACTGCCGTTCTGGAACACAGTATCTATCCTGCGGCTCTCTTCTCAAAGCAAAGTATTTTACATTTGCAGTTTTGAACTGCAAAAGGGCATAGACTGTTTGTTCCTGTGATATCCTCAGATCATCTTTTCTATTGTCCTCTCCCCAAATATTTGGCTTTTTGTTGCTAGTCTTTTCAGCAAACAATTTCTCCTCTGTTCCATCTTTTTAAGCCACAATTTTATCAGAGGTTCTTTTCTGGCCAAGCTCAACACTTCTTAAATCATTCTGCTGGGATATTTGCTCTTAATTCTCAACATAGATCTAGCTAAAAGTCTGCAACAGTAGCCACCACTCAATATTAGACTGCTTTGAAATTTCTTTCAGGGATGGAAAAAAACCTGACATGCGTTACATACAGGTACCAACTTCCCACAAGGAATGTAATTATTATGTACTGCAGACATGTTCGAATAAAAAATAAAAATTGAGGTGCCAGGGATTTAGCTTAGTGACACCATGCCTGCCTCACAAGCTCAAGATCCTGAGTTGGATCCCTAGTACCAGAAAAAAAAAAAAGAAAAGAAAAAAAGAGAAACTATTTTTTAAAAAGAAATTTCTTGGGCTGGGGATTTAATTCAGTGGTTCTGCCGCCTGCCTTTTAAGTGTGAGGTCCTGAGTTCAATCCCTGGTACAACAAAAGAAATTTCTTTGGCCAGATTAATTAGTCTGCTGTGCTTAACCACAGTCTCTTGAAAAGTCCCTGGATATGAGCAAAATGCAGAGAAATTTCTATCAAAGCATAATACACATGATCTGAAGTCCCAGAGAGCTAATCCAATACTTGTTCCTAAAACTTCCCAAGTTCGGTCCTTACCTGCTACATTTCTGTCAATATTCTGGTCTTCTGATCTTGGACCAGAATCTCATATCAGGTTTGGCTTAAAACATTCCAGGGCTGTTTCTGTAGCCAGCATCTCTAAGCCTTTCCAAACTCTTCCCACAAGCCAGTTCCAAAGGCTCCTAAACCACACGGTCATGTAGTGTCACAGCAATGGCTCCATTCCCAGTAGTAAAGTCTGACTTAGTTACCTTTCTTGTTGCTGAGATAAAATACAGAACACTCACAAGTTAAAGGGGGAAAGGTTTATTTTGATTCAGTTTGTAGACATTTCAGGCTGGCTGAAAGGCAGGGTGGCATGGCAGAGGGGCATCGCAGAGTGACAGTCCATGGCAGAGCAGGAGGGAGGCAGTGAGCAGCAAGGCTTCCTTTTTCTTTTATCCCATCCGGGCTAAAGCCTTTTGAGTGGTACCGCACATACCCAGGGTGAGCCTTTCCACTTTCCATACCCAGAAGTATGCTGAACCAATTAGTGGACTAATCCAGTATCACACACCCCAGTCCCAGCCTCTTCCCCAAATCCTCACCTATGAGTGCATGAGGCTTTGAGGGGACACCTAGATACAAGTCATAGCAGAAGGGATGGAATTCATGCATACCGAGGAATTCACACATGCGAGTTTTGGCCAACCTGGGGCCTGGACAGGAGTTTTTCATGCAACTGGCAAGAGATACCCTCATCCTGAGACATATTGGAAGGAACTAATCTCTAGGCGACACAGAGAGAACTGCTTTGTGTCCACTTTTTCCTTTCATTCTCTTTTTTAAAACCCCTTTTCCTTTCCTTTCTTATTTATTTTGTGGTACTGGGGATTGAACCTGGGACCTTGCGCTTGAGAAGCAGATGACAGAACCACTGAGCTAAATCCCCGGCCCTTCCCTTCCTTTCTTTCCTTCCTCTCCTCCCTTCCTTGTTCCCCTTCCCATTTGAACATGATCCTTCTTCTTCCCAATATCTGTCTTCCATTTTGCTCCTTATTTACCCTGGGGTTTCTCATATAAGAGAAACAACGCCATTTAAACTTGTGGGTCTGAATTTTATTTCACTTAAAATTGTGGTCTCAAGGTGCATCCATTTACCTAAAAATGACTCAAGCTCATCTTTTTTATGCAGAGTAGTACTCATAGTATATAATTACCACATTTTCTCTACCCATTCCTTTGTTGATGTGCATATGAGCTGTTCCTAAGGTTTAACTATTATAAATTGTGGTGCTGTAAACATGGGTATGGCCATGTGTGGTAGTGCGAGTTTATAGTGCCAGCACTTGGGAGGCTGAGGCAGGAGGATTTTTGCAAGTTCAAGGCCATCATGGGCAACATAGTGAGTTCTTCAAGGTCTGTCTGAATTAGACTGAGACCCTGTCTCAAAAAATGAAACCAGGGCCAGGGATTTAGATCAGTGGCACTACTCCTGCCTTGCAAGGACAAGGTCCTGAGTTTGATCCCCAGTACCTCAAAAACAAAAAGAACAGCACACACACACAAAAAAAAACCCATATGTATGCGTATATCACTGTGATATGATGCTTTTAACTCTTTTAGGAAGACAACTAGAAGGGGAACAACTGGGTCAAATGGAACCTTTAGGTTTAGCTTTTTGAGAAATCTCCACACTGATTTCCCCAGTGGTTGTACTAGTTTACAGTTCCACCAACAATGGAGAAGGGCTCCTTTTCCCCACAGCCCTTCCAGTGTTTGTTACTGATTGACTTCTTGATGGTAGCCACTCTTTTTAGAGTTGGGGTCTTAGTGCTATTTTCATCTGCCTCTCTCAAATGACCAGTGGTGTGAACAATCTTTTCTTATGTTTATTTGCCGTTTGTGCTTCTTCATCTGAGAAGTGTGTATTCATTTCAGATGCCCATTTTGGACTGGGCTTTACATCTGGGGGAGGGGTCTTATTTATTTATTTATTTTTTAGTTCTTTATATATATTGTAGATATTAGTCCTTTTTCTGAGGAGCAGCTGGTGATATTTTTTTTTCCTGTTCTGTAGGTTGTCTCTTTGCTCCATCTGTGGTTTCTTTTGCAGTGTGGTCATGACAGGTGATGAGGATTTGGTTCTTGTGTCTTGCAAAGGGTCACAGTTCTGTCCTCCCCCTGCCCTAAGGAATAGCGCCATTTACCACTGCAACCTCTTGTTCAGGGCAGTTCCCTCCTTTGTGGATTCCAGGACCAGGTTTCAGAACAGTGTTTCACCCTCCCTGTGATCCTCATAAACAAAGCTGCTCTTCATGATTCCCTCTGCCATACCTCCCACACCCCCAGTCCAGGATGTATTCTTTTTTTGGTACCAGGGATCAAATTTAAGTCCTTCTGCTTGGAGGCAGGCAGCGGCACCACTGAGCTAAATCCCCAGCCCTAGGCCATATTCTTTAAAAATGGTCTGGATGGGTCTGGGGATTTGGCTCAGTGGTTCGGCTACCTGCCTCAAAAGTGCAGGGGCCAGAGTTTGATCTTTGTACCAAAATAAATAAATAAATAAATAATAGAAATGGTTTGGGGGGACAAAAAAGGGTCTGGATTTAATTCTCAAGCCCTAAAAAGAAAAAAACGTAAAGGTTTAGCCCGAATTTATCAATCTTTTTGGCCTTAGGCAGAACTGGAAACTCACTCTTTTTCACTTCATTTTCCCCTAAAAAATGGTGCTCCAAAGGGCAGGCTGTCTTGTTTGTTTTGTTCAAGACAGGCTCTTGTTATGTAGCGCATGCTGGCCTTGGACTCACTATGAAGCCTAGGCAGGCCTCAAAGGTGCAGCGATCCTCCTGCCTCAGCCTCCTGAATGCTGAGATCACAGGCGCATGCCACCAAACTGGGCTTTGATTGTTTTTTATAGCACAGGTGAGTCCATTGATAGTCCACTGATAGAACAAAGAACATTCCACGGGACCCTCCTCCTGTTGTCCTTTGACCATGTGCCCCATGCGCCGGCTGGTTGGATACTTAGCACTGGTGTCGGTGCCATCGATTTGCCCACCACAGCTGAGCTATATCCACTGGGTACCCTCGCCGCGCCCTCAGCAGGATTGTGGGCATCAAGAGCCAGGAGGTCCGGAGAGCACGGGTCCGACAGACAGTCAGACAGTCGTGCAGCTGTATCACAGGAGGACAGACTGCGGTCAGAGCCTGAAAGTACTCGCGCTTGCGAGGAGAGAAGAGCAGACGGCTCGGCTGGAAGCCCCAGTGCCAGTTCTCGGAAGCGGAGTGGAAAGAGGAAGCAGTAAAGGCGCTGAAGAGCAGTGCGAGGCGGGGCCCACAGTTACAGACGGCAGAGCAAACACAGAGCGGAAGTCCTTGCCGGCACAGGGATGAGCATCCCCAGGCAGAGGGCACAGGGGTCGGCCGGGTCCAGCAAGCAGGCCGCAGACACCCTCCTCAGGCAGGCCCTGCGGAGCACCACATCTCCCGGGCCTCTGTGCACAGGAACTGGGTTAATTACGTTGAGTCCTCTTGGGTCAAACTTTCTGTCTTTAGACAGATTCTGTTTTTGACTGAATGTTTCCATCAACTGTGTTCTCCCTGACATTCAGGGAGGAGGGGGTAGGAGGAAGAGGAAGGATACAAGGTTTTGTGTATTAGTCTAAGAATAAATTTCTTTTTCAAACAAACGAACAAAATTCCTAGGGACCCTTAGGAGTTTAGTAACAGCAGGTAGCCAGGCCTGGTGGTGCAGGCCTATAATCTCAGTACTTGAGAGGCTGAGGCAGGAGGATTGCTGTGAGTTCAAGGCCAGCCTGGGCTACATAGTGAGACCTTTTCTCAAAAACAAACAAACAAACAAGGGCCGGGGATTTAGCTCAGCAGTTTGGTGGCCTGCCTTGCAAGGTTTGGTGGCCTGCCTTGCAAGCACAAGGACCCGAGTTCAATCCCCGGTACCAAAACAAACAAACACCAGCAAGTAGTCTTGCTATGTAGTTTGGGCTGGCTTTGAACTCACTATGTGAACCTCCCATCTCAGCATCCCAAGTGCTGAGATTACAGGTGTGCCCCTCCACGCCCTACTAGGTTAGCCAAAGTTATTTAAAACATTAATAGATAAGGATTGATAGGCTCAAGGCTTACATAGGTTTTACAAATATAACTCCTGGAGTTTGAGAACATAAAGGTTACATATGATTTAAATTAATATGTGTGTTTCTATGTGTTAATTTTCATATGTATTATCCTCCAAAAGTTCTACTTAAGTCGGCTTATACATAAATGAACACTCAAGACATTATCTCAAATGTTTGTGGTTCACATAGTTTAACAGAGGGCCTGGGATTTAGCTCAGTGGTTCTGCCACCTGCCTCACAAGCTCAAGGTCCCAAGTTCATCTCTGATACCAACAAATAAATAAATGAATAAATAAATTGGTAACAGTAAAGATGTCTTAAAGTTGGTAACATATTCCCATCCAGGTTGTTAGATAAGCAAGATAGTATAAAAATCAGTTTTATAAATGCAATGTCTGTTACTGTGTTCTATAATTTAAAGAGTTTTCCTTGGTCAAAGATATATATAGATATATAGATAGATATCTATATATATATATATAATTTTAAAAGGTGCAGGGCTGGGGACTTAGCTCAGTGCTTCCACTGCCTATCTCACAAGCTCAAGTACCCAAGTTTGATCCCCCAGACCAAAAATAAAAAGGTGTTAAATGTTAGGATAAGTCATCTAAAATAATTATTTTGGGCCAGGATGTAGCTCAGTGGCACAGCACCTGGCTGGCAAGCATGAGGCCCTGAGTTCAATTCCCAGTACCAAAAAAATAAAATAATTATTTTAATCCAGCATGGTAGCCCACTTCTGTAATCCCAGCACCGGGGAAGCTGAGGTAAGAGGTTTGCTGTGAGTTAGAGGCGAGACTGGGCTGTACAGTGAGTTCAAGGTCAACCTGAACTAGGTAGTGAGACCCTGTCCCAAAAACAAAAAACAAAAACAAAAAAGTTTTAAATATTTATTTTTTTCTTTCAGTACCGGGGATCAAATTTGGGACTTTGCACTTTTGAGGCAGGAGGTGGAACCATGAGCTAAATATGAATCGGCAACCCATGAGCTCAAATTTTCTCTGTAACCCTTTGTAATTGTTAACATTCTGCAAGGGTTCAGCTTCGGAGACAGCCATACTTGGTCCAAGCAACAGCTCTCTGTTCATATATACACTTCAGTGTGCTTGATATCGTGAGAGAGTAATAGTTAAGCCTGCCGCTCCCACTGACACGCTGGTGCAACTGATCCCCTAGGTGTTCGACAACTGACGTTTAAGACCAAAGTAGAAAGCTAACTGGGCTAAGAGAAGAGCCACTATTCTGGCTGACCTAGGACATGAGGGGACTTTTCCTATGGGACTGTACAGCTCTGGTGAGTCCCTCAGTCTCCTGGGTAGGGAGACCCAGAGGACAAGAGCAAACCAAACAACAGTATGCTAGAAAGGGCTACCAGTGAGAGGAGCTGAGAGGCTCTGGCCACGCTTCCAATAGTAACCAACCCCCGAAGAGCCTGAACTCACCCTGATGTTCAGAAATTAAATTTGAGTAACACAGGTCTCACTTTAACTTGGCCTTAAACACCTAGCAGAGGGCCTGGGATGTAGCTCAGTGGTGCCGCACCTGCCTTGCAAGCTCAAGGTCCTGAGTTCAATACCTGGTGCCCCCACACAAGAAGAAATATCACCCAGCAGAGAGGTATAACCAAAAGATTTATAAAAAAGTAATTCCATCACAACAAAGGCTAGCTACAGAGAGGGGCTCCAATGCCCCTGCACTGTCTCTGCTGGCGTCTTCAGCTACACCCAGTGACACCAGTAGCTGGCCATTGTTATGGCTCAGTGAGGCTAAAAAGCTACAAAAGCTCAGCAGTCATTCAGTTCCTTAGCTAAAATTGTCCTTCAAGCCACAGAGCTCTCCATCTTCTTACAGTGAAAACTGGAAGGATTTGTGCAACAAATAAGTGATACTTGTTAGGGCCGGGGATTTAGTTCAGTGGTTCCACCTCCTGCCTCGCAAGCCCAAGGTCCCGAGTTCAATCCCCAGTTCCATCTCCAGTACTAAAAAAAAAAAAAATTCAAAATAAGTGAAACTTGTCTTTAGGAAGACAATTTATGTCAGGTAGAAGATCTTAAAACAACATAAAATGTCAAGCTTATAGATGACTCTCGTGGGCAGCCAGGTGTAGAAGCTAGCTGGTTCCGGTCCCTATTCCAACCCCTCAAACACAGCGCCTGGTCATGGCTCCTTCCTCAGCCTCTCCCTGTACTCTTGTGCTCATGCTTGAGTCGTACATGCTCCAGGCACTGGGTAGAATTTGCCTGTTCTGCCCCACAGCCTCCAAACAATCACACCAGTAGGACTGATGATTGGTGAGCCAGACTCCTCCTCGACCCTGTGATGGGAGCTCACAACTGCTAAACCGCAGCATGACTATCCATGGCCCTGACTGTGGTCTCCCTACACCCTCCCTGCTCAGCTGCAAGCGGCTACACTGAAACTACAATTCTCCCTCACCACCGTTAGGGACAGCCTCTTCAGAGGCAGGACTGTTCTAGGGAGCTAAGTTAGCTGGAAATTATTATAGAGTCAGAGGGGGACTGGACCCTCCAGGAGGTCTGCACAAAAAGACAGCAGAATTGTGGCTAGAGGTGCGTCCAAGGAAGGCCCAGCCTCAAGAAGCAATAGCCAGGCCCTGCGGGGCTCCCCAGGGGAGAAGCAGTAGCTTGGAATTGTCCTGGAATCAGCACCACCTGGCCCACTGAGCCCAGAGCCACCAGAACCCAGGGGGGGTGACCAGAGCATCCGGACCCATCCCTTCCTCCAAAGCCACCTTTGTTCCTTCCCTGGGCCTGTGCTGCCTGACTTGTTTCCCCCAGGTCAACACCTGCTGCGTAGCTGTCCCCGCAATCCTCCAGCTGGACACGGTGGGGTGGCTCTGCTGTATGAATGACCCCTGACAGAGGGCCGCGGTGGCCGCCCGTTCAGGGCCCCTCTTGGAAGTCTGTTCTTCCCCCTATCCCAGTACAGCTCTCCGGACTCCCTTTGGTTTGTGACTTCATTCCTGGAGGCTGTGGGACCTCAGCCTCCGCACATCTGATATCCAGCAGGTTGGGAGTTTCAGTTCTTCTACATCAAGATGTAACTGGCCAGGGATTTAGCTCAGTAGCACCATGCCTGCCTCAAAAATGTAAGGTCCTGAGTTCGATCCCCTGTAACACACACACACACACAAAATGTAACTGAAAAATGAGAGCAACTGCAGCAAGAAAAAGGGTGCAGAGGGAACTTCCTGAGAAAAAATGCATGTGCCGACTGAGGTGGAGGTTACAATATAAACCTGTCCAGTCATCGACTTGTACACTTGTCATGGTGTATTACACAGAAGTCAATTGAGTTAAACAAGATCCTGATGATGAATGTAACTGTATTCTATATCTAAAATGTACCAATAAAAATAGTTTTTAAAAAAAGAATCACTGTGTTGCAACCAAGAATAAGGTGAAAAAAAAACTTTTTTGTGTGTGTTTTGTTTTATTTTCTGAGACGGTCTCGTTATGTAGCCCAGGCTGGCCTCGGTCGCACAGCGGTCCTCCTGCATCCCAAGTGCTGGGATCACAGGCCTGTACCAGGGAGAAAGATTTTGTAAAGATGGGAGGCTGTGCAGAAGCGGCAGGAAAAGAAAGCAGCCCAGCGCTGGAAGAGGCCTCGCCCGCGGTCGGTGGGGAGCAGGCGAAAGGGTCGCTGGAGACGCACGGCACAGCACAGCGCCGCCTGCCCAGAAGGAGAGAATTGCGTAACCTTTTGTGGCTCCCCAGAGAAGCTTTCCATTCCTGAAACCTGCAACTTCCTCAGGCTGGGGCTGCGCCCCGCCCCGCGCCCGCCCTCTGCGGCCCAGCGGCCCGGGGAGGGACGTGCGCTGGGACACGCGCGCTGGGCGGCTGCTCGGCTGGCTTCTCCCTCGGGCCACTTTGGGTAAATTGGCCGAGGAGGGAGATGAGGAGTTAAGAAAGGGAATGAAGAGGGCGGGGGCTGCATAGAGACCCGCCTGGGGCTCAACTCACCGAGAGTCCTGTAGGGCGAGGGGGGTGGAGGGCCGCGTGGAAGTCACCAGAGCGTGGCGACAGACGACAGACAGCCCGGTGCGCAGTGGGGCTGGCCGGCGCGCGAGTGACGCCCACTCTGGCAGGTGGCAAGTGTGCGGAGGCTGAGGTCCCACAGCCTCCAGGAATGAAGTCACAAACCAAAGGGAGTCCGGAGAGCTGTACTGGGATAGGGGGAAGAACAGACTTCCAAGAGGGGCCCTGAACGGGCGGCCACCGCGGCCCTCTGTCAGGGGTCATTCATACAGCAGAGCCACCCCACCGCGTGGGTGCCGCGCGGGGCAGACCACGGTCCAGCTGGAGGATTGCGGGGACAGCTACGCAGCAGGTGTTGACCTGGGGGAAACAAGTCAGGCAGCACAGGCCCAGGGAAGGAACAAAGGCGGCTTTGGAGGAAGGGATGGGTCCGGATGCTCTGGTCGCCCCCCTGGGTTCTGGTGGCTCTGGGCTCAGTGGGCCAGGTGGTGCTGATTCCAGGACAATTCCAAGCTACTGCTTCTCCCCTGGGGAGCCCCGCAGGCCTGGCCATCACCCCCACCCGGTTCTGTTGTCTTTATTTTTTTGCTGACTTCCTTGACAGCCCAGTCCTTTTCTAACTGTGCTCCTATCTAACTTGGCTGCCTATAATAAGTGTAGGGTTTTTCTCCCTAGACATTCATATACTAGTGAATATTTACTAAGTACTTTCTATGAACTAAATACTGGATGTACAGACCTATACCAGGGGAGCTCAGTTGAAAAGACAAACCCGGGAGTATACTTTTGCTCTCCCTGCAACTATATACAGTGTTTCTGATGCACACAGACACACACACACAGACACACACACACACACACACACACTGCCCTGTTTTAGAGCCTGAAGCAACTTAGCTGACTGATCCTCCTGGAGAAATACATTGTTTTCCTTTTTCCTGAGGAAGGCTGAGGGGTAAAGAAACACATTAGGTCAGAACTGCTGTGAAGCGGCAGCCGGATGGGAATGTGGGAAGAATTTCCTGGAGGAAAAGCCTGGGAGGGAGGGGGCCTCACAGGAGCAAGGCTGGGACACAGGCAGACTCAGGCCTGAGGTGTGGCTGGGATGGCTCCTGGAAAACTCCTTGGGTAGGGCAGGGTGTGAGAAGCCCTGGGATAAACACATCTTCAGAGGCCATTGAGGTTAACGAGACACTTCAGGAAGGAGGCTGGCTAGGAAAGAGCCGGAGCAGCTGGAGGTGTAGCTCAGTGGCCCTGCGCCTGCCTCACAAGCTCAAGGTTCTGAGTTTGAACCCACAGTACCAAAAAAAAAAAAAAAAAAAAAAAAAAAAAAAAAAAAAAAAAAAAAAAAAAAAAAAAAAAAACGCCAGAGCAAAAGAGCTCTCCCGAGTGTGTGTGGGATTAGGGTGCAACTCGATCAGAGACACGAGCACAGGGACACACAGACAAAATACAAGATGCACAGGGACAACAAACCACCTTTAAAAAGAAAGAAGGCACCCAGATGAGTTGCAGTGGCGATGTCCATGTCAGCCTGGCCCTCTTCCTGTGCAGTGACACAGGCTTTGTGCTTCCTTCTACTGTCCTGTTACTCAAGTCCACACCCAGGCGTCTCTACATCACCAGCACAAAGGACGACCTCCAGAGTCCGCTCTGCACACCGTTCAGTTCGTGAAGTCATTAAATTCTTTAGGGCTGGGCAGTTAGGACTGAAACCGCCCAGGAGAAAGAATTTGTCTGTAGTACTCTGAGAATCAGGGCGCAGTTTTTCTTTCCTTTTTATTTTCAGGGAGAGGAGAGACCTTTCTCCCTCTCCATCTCTCTCTTTCTCTTTGGTACTGCGGGTCAAACTCAGGACCTTGAGCTTTTGAGGCAGGTGAGATGCCACTGAGCTAAATCTCCTGTCCTCTTTCCTTTTTATTGAAATATACATATAACAAAGCAGGTTTAAAAATGCACTCATCTTAAATATACAGCTGGCTGAATATCTTATTTTTTACTTTTATTATCTGTATTTACCTTGTGTTTAAATTGACTGATTGACTGAGACCAGGTCCCTGGCATGTAGCTAAGGCTGGCCTCAAACTCTATTAGCCCAGGATGTCCTTGAGCTCACAATCCTGATTCAGGCTTTTGAGTGTGCTGTTCTGTTCTCTCTCTCTCTCTCTCTCTCTCTCTATCTCTCTCTCTCTCTCTCCCTCCCTCCCTCTCTCTATGCCACTGGGCTAAATCTCTGGCCCATTCTTTCTTTACTTTTTTTTTTTTTCTTTTTTGGTACAGGGGATAGAACTCAGGACCTTGAGCTTTTGAAGCAGGTACAGTGCCACTGAGCTAAAGCCCTGGCCCTTTTTTGCTTTTTTTTTTGGTATAGGGATTGAACTCGGGCCTTGTGCTTGCCAGGCAGGCGGTGGAACCACTGAGACAAATCCCCCTCCCCTTTTTCATTCTTTTGTGTCGCTCAGGCTGGCCTGGAATTTAGTTGATCCTCCAGCCTCAGGCTCCTGAGTGCTGGGATCACAGGTGTGCATCACTGTGCCTGGCAATGAAACTTTTTTTGTGTGATACTGGGGATTGAACCTAGGACCTTCAGACAGAGCTACATCTACAACATTTTAAAATTTTGAGGCAGAGCCTCACTAAGCCATTAGGTTGCCTGGGCTGGATTTGAACATTCAGTCCTCCAGCCTCAGCCTCCCAGTGTTGGGGTTATGGCCATGTGCCATGATTTTTGGTCAGTTAGCCCTTAATACCATAGTTTCCATTCTCTTGATTTTGTATTTAGGAATGGGTTGGTAGTCTTGGTAATAAATAATAATTTCTAAACAAAAATAAATGCACTACATGATCGTCTTAGTACGTGTGTGAGATTTTAGGGCAGGGGCTGTAGCTCAGTGCTGTGCCTACCTGGCAAGAGCAAGGTCTTGAAATCTATCCCTGGTATGGGGGCGGGGAGGGGAGTTGGCCTCAAAACCTCCAAATATTAAAAATATTTGTATGGCATTTTAATAAAAATCTTCCGGGGGCAGGGCTTTGGCTCAGTGCTTCTACCGCCTGCCTCACAAGTGCAAGGGCCAGAGTTCAACCCCCAGTACCAAAAAAAATCTTGCGGGCTCAATGGCACACGTCTGAATTGAAGCACTCGGGAGGCTGAAGCAGGAGGATCACTGTGAGTTTGAGGCCAGCCTTGGCTACATAGTGAGTTCCAGGCCAGCCTGAACTATGTAATGAGAATCTGTCTCAATAAACAAACAAACAAAATCTTAAGGGTTGGGAGTATAGTTTAAGTGGTACAGCACTTGCCTAACATGTGAAGGTGCCAGGTTTGATTCCCAGCACCTCAAGGAAAAAAATCTCTCTCTCTCTCTCTCTCTCTCTCTCTCTCTCTATCTCTCTCTCTATATATATATAT
>NW_022900931.1:24391448-24399857 GCF_012274545.1 Fukomys damarensis | reverse complement strand
TCAGGACCTTACACTTGGGAAGAACCACTGAGCTAAATCTCCAACCCTCTATATATTATTTTTAATTGGTCTTCAAAATATTTCTTATGCACTAGGTAGAGCAGGCAACACGGTCTCCATTTTACACACTGAGAAACTGAACCTCGGAGTATTTAAAACTCCCAGTTTAAAGTTACAAAACTTGTAAATTAGGACTAAAACCAATTTTTTACTCTTCCAAACTTATTTGCCCTAAATATTCTGTTTCACTCACAGGGCATCAGGCCATGCCGCGTGCTCAGGACTCTCCCTGCTTTAGCGCCACAGGGAGGGAGCTGCCAGGACCACAGCTTGCAAATGGGCAGATAGAAACCCCAACTCTGGGAAGCTGAGGCAGGAGGCTTAGGAGTTCGAGCCCAGCGTGGGGAATTTAGGGAGACCCTGTCTCATAATAATAATAATAATAATAATAAATAACAGGATGGGAAAGTAATTTGGTACAAAAGCGCTGGGCTCAATTCCAAGTACTGAAAACAACAACAAACCCTACTGACTTGGTCATTCATGTCCCTTCGTTCCCAAAGGAAAGCATGCTTTTGATCAAGGGACCACACAGTGCCCACAAGTGTGTGCCCCTGCCCCGTCAGCCGGCCTGGCCCCGGATGTCACTGAGGAGCTGTGCCCACCCAGATGTCAGCACCTCTATTTCCAGCACTGGAGGAATTAGGATCTCTAAGAACAGTGCTCAGGAACTGGCGCCTAACAAGCTCTCCGGGCTGGGGTCAGAGAAGTGTGGAAAATGGGAGCTAAAGTCTAAGGACAACTAATCCAGGCGATTGCTCTACAAGTACGGAGATAAACAGTCTTCAGGACCTTTGCACAGGAGGATCCACTGCCTCCCGAGTAACCTTGCCTTACATGAATGAAACAAGTCACACTGTGGATAAAAACCTTTACTGCTTATAAAATCTCTTATCTAACATTCTGGTCCTAATATTTTTTTCTTTGCTAACATAAGTACAAATGTACGCATGTACTGCTTAAATTATGGTGTCCAGAACTAGTATCAGTGAAGAAAGGCCTGAGGTTACAAGTGAATTGTCACTTTTCAAGACACATCAGAAACCATCCAGACATAAAAATCATGAAACCCAGAAGAAAGAACAGCTCATCTGGAAGGGAGGGGGACCGATGCCGACTGACATTGACAGGATGTGCTGGGGGGGCTTTGCCGGTGGGGCTGAGCGGCCCTCACTGTGCTCTCGCTCTCAGAGGGGTTTCTGTGTGGCTTGGTGGTCATCGGCCGACACAGTGCACGACGCAGTGCATGTGCCAATCTGCGACTCGGCGCTCAGGGTCTCTGGCGCTCCAGTACAGCCCATTGCTCCATCTAGGCCAGCCCTTTCTTTCATTTCCCCCTCAGAGGTGTTGCTGCAGGGATAATATCATAAAGTAAGCGAGCTGGTAAGGAAACCAGGGGCAGAAGCAAGGTGGGAAAGAAAACAGAAAAACAAAACAAAAGGCAAAAGACCAAATTCAGCCAGCCATGGTGGCGCACACCTATAATCCCAGCACTCAGGAGGCTGAGGCAGGAGGATTGCTGTGAGTCTGAGACCAGCCTGGGCTATATAGTGAGTTCCAGGTCAGTCTCCACTACACAGTGAGACCCTGTCTCAAAAAACAACAACAACAACAACAAAAAGACTGAGTTCCATCCCTGGTACCAAAACAAGCAAGCAAACAGCAATAACAACAAAGAAGGCAAAAGGAATGGGCACTGATACAGATGAGAATTCAGACGGTCAGAAGGAAAAACCACCCAAGTAATAAAATGCTGTAAATGAATTTACCTACAGAAATGGGGGGAAAATGATTAAGTTGGCCACAAAGGCTCATGCCTATGACCCCAGCATGAGGAAGCTGAGGCAGGAGGATCACCTCAGTTTGGAGCCAGCTTGGGCAGTTGAAACCACTGTACATAGTGACACCCCCTCTCTAAACAACCAAAAGAAAAGAAAAGAAAGAGATGGAAGCAATACCCACAATTAGAGGAGCCCAGAAGAAGGACCCAGAGACTAGCAGCAGAGACCTAAGCACATAGAGACGCAGGATGGGGAGCTCAGCTGCTGAACTGGGAGGCCAGGAGCAGACACAGTCCCAGGAGGTGCTCTCTGTCCTCGTCACTGCCCTGGGTCCTTCTCACTTCAGGCTTGGAATACGTTCCTTAGACCCAGCCTGTGTCGGGACCTGCACGCTCCCTCAGAGAGCCAACACCGGGCCTAAGGAAGCCTAGACAGACTTCGGCCACCCCAGTGGGGAGCAGTGCCTTTGGACCTCCGCATCCTGGGAGACAGTCTTGTTTCCGTCCACGCTCCCTACGTGACTTGCTTCCCCATCGGACACCGTCACCTAAGGACTGTTTGTCACCTTACTGGATGCTCACGGCTGTGGCCCACGCTGTACCCACGTGGGTTTCACCCTATAAACTCCCCGGCTCCCACACGGGACCCCTCCTACCCCTCAGCAGCTTTCCTACCAATAAATTAACTTCCCACTCAACCTCCGCTGTCCCCAGGACTCACTCTTCCATTTCTGGAGAACACGAGCTCTGTGGATCACACAGCGGACAGGCTGGGAGACAGAGTATTTCCTCTCCGGTGTCATTTCCCATGTCACTAGCAGCGGGACCCAAGTGACCAAGCCGGGCACTGGGATGATTCAGGGTCCAGCGGGCTGGAGGTGGCAGTGCCAGACTTCCTCGCTCTGCCCTGGAGGGGCGGCAGCCGCGGCGTGTGGATTCGGGGATTTCCCACTCAGTATCTGCGGGCCGCAGGCACCCATCGGCAGCCGCAACAGTGGATCCAAACCTCAAGGGGAAGGCGGGGTGAGAGGCGCACAGGGAGCTGGCCTGAGCAGAGCAGTGGTGCCCCGGGGTGGAGCACGGACCATCTCGCTGCAGCATTTTTCACAGGAGCCAAATTCTACCCATACTCCGGATA
Source organism: Fukomys damarensis (assembly GCF_012274545.1). Lineage (NCBI taxonomy): Eukaryota > Metazoa > Chordata > Mammalia > Rodentia > Bathyergidae > Fukomys > Fukomys damarensis. The sequence goes on along the minus strand of NW_022900931.1, from coordinate 24,396,879 downwards.
TGTCAAATGTATCACCTCTCCGCATGCACTCTGTCCCAATTAAAATCTCTTTTTTTTTTCCTTCTAGTGCTCGGGATTGAACCCACAGCCCGTGCTTTCATGCTCACCATCAAGTACTTTATTACTAAGTTACAATCCCAGACCCTGCGTTTTCTTCTTTCTTTACTTTTTCTTTTTCCCCCCAAGTACTGGGATTGAACCCAGGGCCTTCACACTGACCTACATCCCAGCCTTTTCTTTTTGCCAGGGATTGAATTTAGGACCATCTCGGTGGAATTTTTTTGGAAGCTGCTGTTTCACGCATGTATGTGGTACTTCCACATATTCAGTAAACATTTTAATGACTGAACCAATGTCTAATCTCTAAGAGTAAAGGTACAGGGGAAACATTATTTTTGCTTTCGAGTCTCAGTAGGCACCCAGGCGGAATGTGAAGAATTGAAAGTATTTGAGAAGAGCCACCCAGGTGTCTCTGGGGATGACAGGAGAAGGAATTTATTGGCCCCCTTTCACCTTTTTATCTCCATCAGCCCTTGCTCCTTTCAGGTACGCTAGGAATGGGGCTGTTTCCTTCTGGTTCTCACCGCTGTTTGATCTTGGCACCTGATCTCTAAACAAAGAAATAAAAGAGCCCCAGGAAAGCACTCAAACATCCCCATCCGGGAGGACGTGCTCCCAGCCGCATTCTTCTGGGCTTCCCAGCTCTGGGTGGTCGGGTCAGGGCCGCTCAGGGACAGCCCACAGCTGATGAGTCAACAGCGCACTGCAGCCTGGGAGATAAGGATGGGCTCCTGGATTAGCTCTGCCCTGTTCACCTCAAAAGAGGGTGACTCATCTGCTGGAGAACAACGACTTTACAACTGGGGGCAGTAAAATGTGAAAGAAGCTACAAACTAGAAGGCACAGTGAAACAAGTGAGAACGTAATTTTGCTTTTAATCGTAGAGAACTCCAAAAATGACAAAGATTGGGAGAGAAAATAGAAAAATATCAACTTTTTAAGTAGAAAAAACCCGCACTTCATTATTTTCCCACTAAATTCTAGAAAGATGACAAATTCTCCAAAGATGGTCAGTGCGCTCCGATTACAGCAGGTCCGGCCGCGGTGGACACACCTGTGTGTAATCTCAGTGATCAGAGGCCAAAGCATACGGGGCCCAGGCCAAGCTCTGCTCGGACAGTTAGCAAGACCAGGTCTGTAAAGGTTCCATCCCCAGTGCCAGAGGGAAAAAAAAAGCAAACAAGTAGCAACAAAAACGAAAAAGCACATCAACACCTCTGGCTTCTGTCCACTGACCACCAGTGCTCCCTCTCTCTGCTGTGACAAGGAGACGATCTCAGGAGATCCCAGGGTCCCAGGGAGCAGTCACCCTGGCGGCAACCACTGCCACCGCGCTCACTGTGCAGCCGGAGTTCATTGAGGCACTGGGGAAAACCTAGTAAGATCCCGTGTGAAAGGTGGAAATCTCGCCCCATCTGAGACTCAGCTGTTTGCCTTCACACCGAGCTACATTCTGTATCGTTTTAGAGACAGGGTCTTGCTATGTAGTGCAAACTGGTGCTGAGCTCACTATGGAGCCCATGCTGGCCTCAAACTCACAGAACTGGTGGTGATCCTCCTGCCCCATCCTCCCAGAGCACGGGGATTATAGGCATGCCCCATTATGCCCCCCAAAAACTCACATTTTGAGCATAGCTTAGAAAAGCAAAGACAAATGTGTTCCCTACTAAGGTTCAAAGCTTTATTCCTAAGATGGCTGCCTTGGCCCCTTTCGGAAGACATACGTTCTCTCTTTTCAAGTGTTTACAAAATGTCCCAAATTTAAGAAGTGTCAACATCTGACACAGAGCTTAGGTTCATCATTTGATTTCCAAACCCAGCAAGAGCTTAGAAGAAAGTGAAAAGCAGTATCAGATGCCACAAGTAGAGCTGCTGACCCAGGAACAAGAAGGCTAATGCGGCAAATCGCAAGGACAGAAGTGAGGCATTCTGTGGCCACTTCATTCTCTGCAGGTCCCTTTAGCCCCGGCACCCTTGCTGAGGTGGGCACGTTTAGGGTGATGCAGTACCCAGGGACAGGGTCAGGAGGAGTGGCAGGAAGAGCGGGAGCGGGGTCCCTTAGCATTGGGAGTGAAGGATGTTGGTGGAGAGGGAGGGTAGTGACTTTCAAGTATTTAATGTGCTTCAAAAACACGGATTTTCGGGCTAGGGATTTAGCTCAGTGGTGCCGCTGCCTGCCTTGCAAGCACAAGCTCCTGAGTTCGATTCCTGGTACCAAAAAGTAAAAATAAAATAAAAACATATTTCCAGCAATCCCGGGTGAAAGTGGGCCTCGTATTTACATTTTAAATGACCTCGCTCGGAATTGGCTCGGTGGTTCCGCCACATGTCTTGCAAGTGCAAGGTCCCGAGTTCTATCAAAATAAATAAAACACACACACACACACACACACACACACACACACACACAAAAATTTACCTGCAAAGATGGTGTTAACTAGGCTTAAACTGGGCATGGTGGCTCATGCCTGTAACCCCAGCTCTTGGGAGGCAGAGGCAGGAGGATCACTGGGACTTCAAGGCCAGCCTTAGCTACAAAGTGAGACCCTGTCTCAAAAACAAAGCAAAAGAAATAAATAAAATGACCTCAATGTAACAGAAAGACTTTCCGGTGGTTAGGACCCCCATACCTGTGCTTCTCCCTGCTGAGTCAGCCTTCTCTCCCCAGTCTCAGATCTCTGCCTGGCCTATGTTTTGTCTCCCCACAGTGGAGTGGCCGTAAAGCTTCCTCACACTGAACAGAGCCTGGCCGGTGGGAAGGCCAGGTTTCTCTCTCACACCTCCCAGTCTTTCCCTTCCTCAGTCTTCATCTCAGGAAACATCACTGTTCACCTGTTACAAAGCCAAAAAGCTAAGGGATATGCAGGGTTCTTCTTTTTCTCACACTTTCCACATGTAATTTATCAGCAAAACTGTCAGCTTTACCTTCAATATCTACCCTAAAATAAAATCTTTGTGATTTACATTCCTTCACTTTCTAGCTATACCATGCTTTCAAATTAGCTTTCAAAAAATATCCCTTAGCTGGGCGTGGTGGTGCACGCCTGTAATCCCAGCACTTGGGAGGCTGAGGCAGAAGAAGGATCACTGTGAGTTTGAGACCAGCCTGGGCTACACAATGAGTTCCAGGTCAGTCTCAACTACATAGTGAGACCTGTCTCAAAAAAACAACAACAAAAAAAGTCCTTAACACTGGACTAGCTTGGTGTGGTGGCGCACGCCTGTAATCCCAGCACTCCAGAGGCTGAGGCAGGAGGATCGCGACAAGTCCAGCATGGACTACGTAGCAAAAGCTTGTCTCAAAAAAAACCCAAAAACAGGGCCAGGATTTAACTCAGTGGTTCTACTATCTGCTTTGCAAGTGCAAGGGCCCAAGTTTGATCCCCAGTGCAAAAAAGAAAAGACAAGACAAGCATAAAACACTGGACTAATTATTGATAGTATTAAACTTTGTTTTGAAAGCGATGCTACCTAGGGGTGTTGTGGCACACACCAGTAATCCTAGCAGTTGGGAGGCTGAGACAGGAGGATTGCCATGAGTTCAAGGCTAGCCTGGGCTACATAGGGAGACCCTGTCTCAAAAAAACAAAAACAAAAAAGGGCTGAGGATTTTGCTCAGTGGCATCGCACCTCAAGTGCAAGGTTGTGAGTTCAACCCTCAGTACCCACCCCAAAAAAGTGATGCTAATGGGATGTGGTGGCACATACCCCTATTCTCAGCACACAGGAGGCTGAAGCAGGAGGATAATTTTGAGTTTGAGGCCAGCCTGGACTATATAGCAAGACCCTGTCTCAATAGCAGAAAGAAAGAAAGAAAGAAAGAAGGAAATGCTGTAATTACTGGATAGACCCAAACATAAGTATTAAACTGGACCCATTCCTCACATCACATGTAAAATTTAGTTTAAAATGGATTACAGGTCCAGGGATTTAGCTTAGTGGTTCTGCCAACTGCCTTGCAAGCACAAGGACCTGAGTTCAATCCCTGGTACCAAAAGATAAAATAAAATAAAAACTTTTAAAAAATGGATCACAGAGGCTGAGTGTGGTGGCGCACACCTGTAACCCCAGCACTCAGAAGGCTGAGGCAGGAGGATTGCTGAAAGTTTGAGGCCAGCCTGGACCACATAGTAAGTTCAAGGCCAGTCTCAACTGCATAGCAAGACCCCACCTAAAAAATAAAGATCACAGTTTGAAATGTAAATTTGGGAGACTCCAGGCTAAAACCAAAAACACCCTTTGTTTGTTTGTTTGTTTTTTGGTACCAGGGATCAAACTTGGGTCCTTGCACTGGTGAGGCAGGCAGCAGAACCACTGAGCCAAATCCCCGGCAAAAACACCCTTTTTTAATATACCAAAAGCACTGGCAAGCAAAGAAAAATTAGGATGGGAAGGGCAGTCCGGCTGCGACACCTGTCACCCCATTGACCAACAGGGTTGACTCAGCTGACCTGGCTGGTGAGGCGGGGTCCCTGTCACCCCTCCTGAAGCTGTGTGCTCGGTGGAAGAGGACGACCATCCCCACAGAACACACTACAGAGAATCAACAAGTGGGACCTCATCTTACTGAAAAGCTTTTGCACGGCAAGAGAAACCACCAACAGAGCTAAGAGACAACTCACAGAGTGGGAAAAATTTTTGCCATTTTCTCCTCAGTAATATCTAAAGTATATAAAGAACTAAAAAAAGTAAGCAAACAGACTCCCTAGAATTAAAGACCCAGTCCAAAAATGGGCACCTGAAATGAATAGACTTCTCAAATGAAGAAGTAGAAACAGAGAATAAACATAAGAAAAAATGTTCAACATCACTGGTCATTCGAGAGATGCAGATGAAAACAACACTGAGATCCATTTCACCCCAGAAGGAATGGCTGCTATCAAGAAATCAAACAACAAATGCTGGCAGGGTTGTGGGGAGAAAGGAACCCTTCTTCATTGTTGGTGGGAGTGCAGATTGGTATAACCACTGTGGAAATCAATATGGAGGGCCCGAGATTAAGCTCAGTGGTGCTGCCACCTGCTTTGCAAGTGGAAGGTCCCAAGTTCTATCCCTGGTACCAAAAAAAAAAAAAGAGGAAATCAATATGGAGATACCTCAAAAACTAAAAAGAAGTTCCGTTTGATCCTGCTAGTCCCCTTCTTGATATCTTCCCAAAAGAATTAAAGCATCATACCACAGTGATATATGCACACCCATGTTTATAGTGGCACAGTTTACAAAAGCTAAATCTTAGAACAATCCACCTGCCTATCAACTGATGAGTGGCTGTGTGGGAGCCCACTGGCATTTGACATTGGAAAAGTAACTTCTACCATTGAGGCATTGACACAATCTATGACTCTATTTGGCTTTTCTGAGATGTGAGATG